>NC_058086.1:98206148-98535408 GCF_014858855.1 Bufo gargarizans | reverse complement strand
GCATGATATGGGTCAACTCCATCTGCTCTCCTTAGTTTCTCATGGGCAGAGCCACGAGACAGGGATGCCTGTTATCTCCTCTCCTATTTAATTTGGCCCTTGATCTCTTGCAGACTCCCCCGTCATTTACTGTTATATTTACTGGATCTGTTGGCTTTTGCTTAATACATTTTACTTTTTACCTCAAATTCAAGACAGGCAATCTCAGGTATAATGTCGGCTATTGTATCTTTTGGCTTTCTTTCAGGCTTTAAAGTCAATTTTCATAATTCAGAAGCACTACCCATTTTTCGTACAGCCAGATATTACTGGAGCACTTCATTTCCATTTCAGTGGCATTCCGAATCAATTACATATATGGGGTAAAATTGGCTGCTAACTAGGTTCATTTGTGTAAATTAAATTATTGTCCCTTCACCTCCTCTATTGTTTCTCTAGTACAAACCTGGAAACGTTTTACTTTGTCTTTTTCTGTCCGATGTCATCACATTAAAATTGTAGCTTTCCCTAAACTATTATATTTACTCCAAAGGCTTAACCTTTTGCTCCATACCTCGAAAGTTTAGCTCCTTCAGAAAACCTTTAGGCATTTTATATGGGTGCTGCATGGAGAAAATTTACAAAACCCACTTTTTAAAGGACCAATTCAGGTATGAAGTCACTTTCTAGGGCTTGCATAATAAAAAACTACCCAAAAATGTCGCCATTTTAGAAACTTACACAATAAAAGCTCATTTGAAAAAAAAAATCATGTTTTTGTGTCACCATTTTCACCTTGTGTGGAGGCTTGTTTTTTTGCAGGATGTTTAATTGGTACCATTTTGGCGTAGATATGACCTTTTGATCGCTTGATATTATGCTTTTTGTGAGGGGGACGTGACCCAAAAAATTCTATTTTGGTACTTTTAACTTTTTTTTTTTTTATGGCATTCACCTAACAGGGTAGATCATATCATATTTTTTATAGCGCCGGATGTTACACACACTGCAACACCTAATTATGTATATTATTTTATTTTTTATTTTTTATTGAAAATGGCTTGCCCTTCCCATCAGCATTTTTTTTTTACTTGAAACTTTTAATTTACCAGTGTAGGACTTCAACTTTTGAGAGTCAGATCCCCTATTCAGTGCTGAATGCAGCTTTTGTACAGCATTGAAGCCTGCCTGTATCACACAGACACATCACTAGGAGATCCAACAGGGCAGGCTGGATCTAATAGTGAGATGCAGCAGGGGGACATGGAAGTACTAGAAATGCTTCTGGGGCTGCGGCCAGCATTGTCTTCCTGTCACTGCTGCACGGGGAGCCGATGCATAAAGGAAACGTATCTCTATCCCCTGCCAGACTTTCAGATAGTGCGGTCTCATTAACTGCAGCATCTAAAGTGTTAATCCGTCGACATCAGAGAATACAGTGATGCTGGTGAATACAGCAGGGTTCCGGTTGTCAGGAATAGCCAGTTTATGCAAATGAACTCTTAATTAGCTGTCTGCAGATGAGGCAGTGCGTCTTATGGGGCAAATGCTGCTATTTTTACTCTGCTAACACAGATACATTTATTCTCAGTGGATTTGTTTGTTTGACGTGACTGAGAAGGTGAGTGGTCCACTTTCAAAACGCATAGCACTGCTTGCGCTTTATTTTTAAATAAATTAATCAACCAGAGGAATCTCCCTTTTGCCTTTTATCCCAATTGTATCAGAATCCTTTTTTCCATGGTGTGGAACTGCACCTTGTTAGCGTCTGTCCCTATTCAGGCCTGTATGTTCTCAGCAGTGTTGTGCTGACTTATGCACAACCTCAGCTGGTAAGCCTTACTCTCTTCTGTGCATTTGTTTTACTGATGGTCCTCACACTATGTAGCACCCCACTACTCTTTTTACACACCAATTTTCAGGCCAACTGGAACATCTTTGATTGTGGTAGATTCAATTCAGATCGAAAGCAAATTTTTAGACTAATTCGTTAGAATCGGACCTGAATCATATTTCAAGGAATTTACTTATTTCTGTTTAGTTTTCTTTATGCTTAGGAGTCATATGATTGACTGACCGCAAACTGCAATTGACTGACTAAGCATACAAGAAAGGGTGTCAATCACTCAGAAAGACCGTTGCCATGACTTCTAAGCATAAAAGAAGCAGAGATTTAAATGAACAAATTACAAGTCACTCTGAGTCTTTTCCCATGAAACTACATATGAATCTGCTCAGAAATTGCTACTCTATTAACATGCTGCCTACAGGTTGCACTGCATTTTCATGGTGACCACTTTTCATTAGGTAATTGTAATGAATAATGACCAGTTTAGTAAATTCATGATATGAACTACTTGTAACAGTCCCATAGAATTAAAAACCATTCAAAATGATCATATATGTAATGCTTTTGTTGTTGTTTTAGTTTTGTTTGTTATTGGATCGGCAAATGAATAATATACAAAATGTGCTCAACATTCCTGTTATAATGCAATTGGCAAGATTATTGTATTTTATGTGGTTTTATAATCAAACCTTTTATTTATAATTGTATTGTAAAAGACAATATAAGAGCAAGTTCCTTGGTTTTGATACACATTACTGCATCGCTAGTCTTCTTATCTGCGTCCTATCTCTCTGCAGCAATAGTTTGATGAAGGTCTTTTGAACCGAAACAACATGTTTGTAGCCACTTGAAAAAAATAAATCACAATTTGCATTCTTATTCGTTGGAGTGCTAGAATTTTCTTCAATGTGTCTAACAGACAAATATCTCAATAAAAAGGTGAAACCTTAACAAAAAACATAATTGATGGTGGTCAGAACCAGGTTCCTTACCCTATCCTTATAAATGTTATAAGGATAAGGTAAAGATGGCACAGCAGTTTGAAAATAAACCACACTGGGCCAGGTATATACTAGGAATACACAAGCCACCAACCAGTATTGGACATGATGATCGCACCAGGGCATCGACCTTCAGATCAGACCCATATGTGTGTTTCATCCTACAGGTTTGCCTTATCTTTATAACTGTCACTATCTCTTTTTTTGTACCTTTTTTTTATGCAGCACAGGTTTTTGACTACTTTCTTCCATCAATTATTATTATTATTATTATTTTTTTTTTACAGAGAACATGTCACCTCTCCTGACATGTCTCTTGTAGTGTATAATGTAATAACAACTCTGGAGCATCTTTTCTTAAAACTTAATGTTGTTCCAGTCCTCTGTTATTCCTATTAGATGTTTATGAATTAACTGTTGTCTGCAATAAAAGCCCAATTGGGTGTTTCTAGTTGGGGATGTGTCCCTGCACAATATGACACTTTTAGTACTGATTGGATGGTGTCAGACTGTGTAGGGAGCTGGATCTGCAGGCTGCTTTGAGTTTACTTATGTACAAGAGACTATGTAGGTATGGTATTGGGGATTCCCTTTGGTGCAAGTAACTGGCCCCCCTGGATATTGTAGGTGTCAGCATATAATTGTTACCATACAATCGAATAGTAGATTAGTGAAATAATTATGTAGTTTATTCTAAGTTAGAGCTCAATTTGTAACCCTAAAGATATCTTAGTAAGAAAATTAATTCATTTAGTTATTCTGGCTTTGCCTTGCCCATAAAATAACAGTTGTAGAACATAATTCTGATTTATGGCATTTCTGTATTTTTTCTCCTGGAAATCCATTCAAGATGCTCACCATGCTCACACCCATTTGTCAATTTATTAATACTCTCCCAGTATTGACTGATTTTATTGTTTTGTGGTGAATGCAAGTATTTACTAAACAGACCTTATAAACACTCATTTTATCTCATCCTGGTAAGAATGTGACTTAAATAAGTCTTTATGTATATTTAGTAATTAAGAGATGAGGTGTATTAGATGACTGGCACAAAGTGAAAGTATGATTCACACAGGTAGACAAAAAGTTAACCCTTTGTGACAGAATGGCTCAATAGTTTTGATAAACACCAATTGAACAAAATTATTGTTAGCTCAAAATGAGTAAAATGCAATCATAAAAACATTGGCTCTGAAGAGGCTAAAGAGGCTCTATCACCTGGAACACACCATTTAAACCAAGCACATAGCCTGGTAGGGGTGATACTGCCGTTTAAACGGATACCTTCCTCCTCAATTTCAGCACATGGTTGTTATTTAATAAAATCATGTTTTCATCCCTTTGCTGGCCGGCAATTTCCACCACCAGGAAGCGGGCTTTTTCAGTACGAGCACCACTATGTGGCGCCTACAGTCACTTAAACAAACCTCTCCCATTAAGTGACAGCGCTAGTCGAAGTCATACTCTAGCGCTGTCAATCAAGGAGAGGAGGTGTGCTTAGTTGTCGGTTGGTGTCGCATAGCGGTGCTCGTATTGAAAAAGCCTGACTCCTGTTGCTCGAAATTGCCTGCCATACAATTTTATCTATAACCGTGGTGCCGAAAGTGAGGAGGACGGTATCCTTTCAAACTGCAGGATCATCCCTACCAGGCTATGATCTGGGTGAATTAGTCTGTTTAAATGAACCGCTTTGTGATACAAATTGGCATATTAGTGAAAGCAAGCCATAATTCGTAGCATACCTGCTTTTACATTAGACACATTTTATATCAGATTATTTTTGATATGCCTAGAAACAGGTTAAAGTTGTCTAAAAAAAATTCAGCTACTAATATTTTCTAATTTTGTACTGTATGACAAAACTGTGTTTGCTTTAGTATAATTGGTGTAACAGGGATTTCACATTCAATTCTAGGTTATGGAACTATACCAAATAATAGATGAGCACAATTACACTATTGCTAAACTACAGGATATGCTATTGAAAAGTCAAAATGAACAACTGCAGGTAAGTAATGCCATAGCACTGTTAACATGTACCAATAGATCTCACTTTCACTATACTCCAATTTATTCATCAGCCTATATAGCATGTAAGTGCTGGAAATGTTCCTAAAATATGCAAACATATCGAAGGACACAAATGCCCTTCAGTTACCCTTAGATCTTAGAAATTGTAATTTCTCCATCGCCTTTCAATGATTTGTAGGCTCAGGCGTCTTCATAACTTTGGCGGATACATTGCGCTTCTAATTGTAGGGCTACTTTCACACTAGCATTAATATTTTCCAGTATTGAGACCCGTTATAGGGTCTCAATACCGGAAAAAAACGCTTCCGTTTTGTCCCCATTCATTGTCAATGGGAATAAAACGTAACTGAACAGAATGAATTCGGCATTCCATTCCGTTCTCATACTGGAGAGCAAACCACAGCATGCTGTGGTTTGTGTTCTGTCCTGGGATGCGGAGCAAGACGGATCCGTCATGACCCACAATGCAAGTCAATGGGGGCGAATACGTTTTCTCTGACATTCTGACACAATAGAAAACTGATCCGTTCCCCATTGACTTTCAATGGAGTTAATGACGGATCTGTCTTGGGTTTGTTAAAGACAATAAAACAGTTTCCGTTCATAATGGATGCAGATAGTTGTATTGTCAATAACGGAAGCGTTTTTGCTGAACCCTGCCGGATCCAGCAAAAACACTAGTTTGAAAGTAGCCTAAGACAACTTTGTGGCTGTCTTACATTTAGACCAGTTTATGCACCATAAACAGGTGCCTAAAACTTCCACACCAGGCCCCTTGTTCAGACCTTTGCGCTGCAATCTACGCCAGAAATACCCCTAATTTGGGCATATTTCTGTTTAATAAATGACCCCTTATATTTCTGAACAAATTTGACATAAAACTACATTAGATTTTCACTTTATATTTTTACACAAGTCCTAAAAGTATACAAAGATAACCAAATCAAACAAGAAAGGCTGTGGGAAGATGGCAAAGGATGTTCTTTTTAACTTGAGCCAAGCTCCCACATATTAGGGATAAGATTAGAGTGGTGCACATAGTGGTGTTAGGGATACATTTCCAAGAGAACTTCTTATGCAAGTGTAAGATTTGACCCCAGAACTCTTTGATGCTAGGACAGCTCACATCCCCAACAAATCTTGGGAACTGATGGGTCCATTTAATGTACAACTACCAGGCAATAATACCAACACGCAATAATATTTAAAAAATCTTCTTCACCTGGGATGCCAAAGAAATGCCATTGCAGAGATGCACATTTTTAGGACCAGAGAAGGGGACATCCAAATCACTCTCCTATTTCTGTAAATATGGTGCTTGATATGAGTTAAAGGAAATGTGCCACCAAAAATTGTATCTGCCAGTTAAAATCGGATAGTAGCATACAGTATATCATTTTTTTTTTTTTTATTCTATTCCCTGAACATGATTATGGGGGCTCCAGTCTTGCCTGAGATGTTCCTTTAGAAAGCTTTAAGAAAACTGCTTTACTGCAGCCCCATGGGCCATAGACACAATGGCCAGGAGGAGACCCTATTAACTTATATGGTAGAGTCTTGGCATGCTCTGTTACATGTACAATGACCTCTGCACAAGGGAAAAAGAGATGAGCTCTGACAGTCACCCATTGTGAATGGTGGATCCTGTCTTATCTATACATAGAGATGATATCATTACAGGCAGGATTAGAATGAGTTAACTGCAGTAAAGTAATCTGTACAAACCAAGAAGTGACACCAATTAGACATAGTGGCCAGTGTGAAAACTACAGGATTTTATCTTTTTTGTTTAAATATATGGAATAAATGGAAAATCAAAAACATCGTCAAACAAATTCTTAAAAAATGTTAAACATTAAATATTTTTCTGATAACACATTCTCTTTAAGCAAATCAATGAGCAATTGATACATACATGAGCTGTGTAACCAAAATGTATAGTGTTTAGATCACATACCTGGGTTAAATGGGGTTTTCAGAGATTTGAATACTGATGACTTATCTTCTGGATAGCTCACCGATCAGATACTGATGACCTATCCTGAGAATAGGTCATTAGTATTAAAATCTCTGAAACCCCTTTTAACTAATAATATAATGAAGTTCTTATAGAAAAACTCCACAACTGCAAGGGAACTAACCCCAACAGTAATATACCACCCTAATGGAGAAACTAAACAGTAACCGACGTTCCCCTAGATGAGGACTGAATAACAATAGCAGATAAAAAGAAGCTGCCACTCGGCTAAGCTTAAACATATTAATGCAAAAAAGGGGGCCATTTAATATACCATAAAACTTAACTTTTAATCTAATCATATCTAAAAAATAGACAAAAATTTACAATAAATTGAAAACGATCAGGGTGATGACTCTGTATTTAGAAGGTTATTAGGGAATAATGGACTTGACAGGGTATGGTAGGAACAGATTATATATCTCTGTATGATCCTACCTTACCCCCATTGACATGGCGTTAAGTTTTATGGTATATTAAATGGCCCCCTCTTTTACATTAATAGGTTAAATATAGAAGAGAGTATAGTCCTAGTACACTACACGTTTTCACACATTTCTTTGATTTGGTAAGCTTAAATATAGCAACAAAACTTGGAGCCTGAGAAACTACCAAAAGGGATGGGTAATATTATTGACTCTGTCCTCTGGTTAACCGAGGCTATAAGTGGTGAGGAGATAAAGGAGTTGCAGACTAGATCGTTACATGGGACCAAATAGCAATAGAGAAGTGCCCAGTCCCAATTTCACTCCCAATAGATCTGCAGCAAGGGAGCCCTGCAGTGCACAGGATCTACAGAAGGCTGGGCATTGCATAAGTGGTGGAATGGGTCTTCAATCTGGTAGAGAGACAGGAGAAACTCCAAGTCCTAATATGAACTCAGGCAGGTTGTCAGGATCTCTCACCTTGTGCCTTTTCCCATCCTTACAGACTACCAGCTGGAATGGGAAGCCCCATGCATGCTGAATATATCACTCACCAGGACATACAATAAAGGATGTAAAGCCCTGTGCTGAGCTAGGGTAGATTGGCAAAGGTCCTGTAGAATCTGTAATCAGGCTCCATCTAAGTCCCAGTATTCAACAGTCCTAGTCTTCAACATTATTTCTTCCTTCACTGAGTAATAGAGCATACGGCAAATAACATTCCCTGGCTTGGTAGGGTCAGGATTCATAGGGCGTAGTGCGCAATGTACTTTTAAATTCTCCAGATGGTTGTTGACCGTCCTCTCCAAGATGTCCAAGATGTTGCTAAACAGTTTGTATAAGGTGAGCAGAAGATCTACAGGTTTGACGGCTTCTACTTCATGAGACATAGCTTCTTGATCCCTCATCACCACATCAACCATATAGTTCAGAGAGGAGACTTAAGTCAAGTTAAGTAAGCTTAATTCCCGTTTGTAGGAGAGAGCCATACTCTCTACATAATTTTCCATCTCTTGCCTCTTGGGAAAAAGTCTGAGGTAGGCTTGCCAATCAAAGTTATTGGTGGTAGAGATAGTGTGCTCCGCAGCTTGCAGTAAGGTGCTTGGGCGTCCTTCAGTAATCCTGCGCTGCTGTGGCGGAGCAGAGGAAGCATGGTGATGGGTGCCATTACATGAAGAAGAAAAAGTACTGTGGTCTGCCCAGGAATTGGGAACCAGAAAACGGGATTATTGTTGCTGCCCTGTTGCTCCTGTAAGCTGAGAAAGTACAGTAGATCCCCTTGCTGGGGGAGTCACATACTCGCTTTTTGTTCCTCGGATGTTTCCCCTTCTCCTTCTCACCGTTTGAGATGGTATCTATATGCAGGTAGGGCTCTGCAAGAAAAAGTAGAAGCCTTTTTGTGGCAGGAGCTCTAGGAAGACTTGTGTTCACAGCGCCATTGTCAGGCCACCCCATAAAAGTGAAATTTGGATCTGTAGTCTTCAATCAATGGCTGACAATCAGGTGTGAGTGGGTGACCTGTTTTATTTAAATAACAAGGATCTATCAAAGTCTGATCTTCACAATACATTTGTGGAAGTTTATCATGGCATGAATTAAAGAGATTTCTGAGGATCTCAAAGGAAGAGAAAGTTATTGATTCTTATCAGATTGGAATAGATTACAGAACCATCTCTGAAAAGCTTGGACTCCACCAATCCACAGTCTGATTGTGTAGAAATTGAGGAAATTCAAGACCATTATTACCAAGATCACACCAAGAACAAGGCATGTACTAGTCTGTGAGGTCACAAAGGAGCCCAAGGTAACCGCTAAGCAACTACACTGCATTCCAAATTATTATGCAAATTGGATTTAAGTGTCATAAAGATGTAATAGAAAGGTGTCTTGTCTTCCTAAAGTTCGAGTTTGACAGATTGTGGATCAGGTTGATAGATTACTATCATGGTCCACATTGTAACAAATGATAGATTTAGAGGTAATGTACGTGCAGCATCCTTACCCTCTTGGGGACACAGGGCATACCTGAACGCCCCGATTGCTTGGTAATTAAGGACACAGGGCGTACAGGTACGCCCTGCGTATTTCCGATCACCGCCACGCGCCGGGCGGTGATCGGAACAGAGTCCCTGCTGAAATCATTCAGCAGGCACTCTGTGTCAATGCCAAGGGTGGTCCTGTGATCCCCCTTATTGGTGATCGCAGCAAACCAAGGTCAATTCAGACCTGCGGTTTGCTGCGTTTCTGGGTTATTCGGGTCTCTGCTGACCCGATAACCCGGAATAGGATGGTAACCGGTGGTGTGATAATACACCACCAATCACCATCCTTAGATCCTAAGAGGTGATGGTGACATCACCTCTCAGGATCACTACCTATTTGCTGCACGGGTGGGTGGGGGGGTTGACTTCCCCCAGCTCTGCTCTCCTCCTCCATTCTGCTTCCTGGAGTGAGAGAGGGAGCAGCCCGTCCAACTCCTGAGCCCAGAACCTCCAGCACCCCCACTGACCCACCATAGTGCCATCTGGCACTAAAAAGGTACCTAGGGACAGGTTAAGTAGAGCTTAGATTAGGCAGGGATACTCAGGGAAAGTTTAGGAAAGAAAAAAAGTTTTATTTTTGCATCACCCTGATCGGGTGTCTGGGGTCCACAACACACTCAGCTTTATGACCCTAGACCCCCCCAGGCCCCCAGGGGTGCTGCAGCTTGCCACCCTGCCACCCCTCCCCCTCCACACACATTTTTGGGAGCAAGCACTTTTTTATATTTTTTTGTGTGTGCATGTGCTGACTGTGGCCGACACGCTTAGTGTCCGGCCACTGTTAGCGCATCGCCCACCCCACTGCTGATTAGCTTTGGACCGCTGATCAGCGAGTTTGAATCTTTTTTTTTTAAACCTTTTTTGTTTTAGTGTAAGTATGCGCACACCCGTGCCCACACACACACACACTAAATAAAGTTTTCCACACACGAACACACACGCACACACACACTCCCCTATGGTCCGCCAAACGTTCTCGGCCGAGGAGGCATACGCCCTGCTTGCCTCTGACTCCGAGAGCCCCAGTGAGGATGACCCCACTTTCCTCTTGTCATCTGCGTCCTCCTCATCATCTAGTGATGAGGATGAGCCCCCAAGGCAGCGTAGATGCCGCCAGGCGGAGCAAGGGGACCCCCATACCAGGGACCCTGTGGCCCACACTAGTACGAGCAGCTCTAGGGCTCGTACTAGTTTTCCGGCCCACCAGATAAGTCCACCTGAGCCCCCTATCGGTGAACTTGCATGGTGTGCCCCAGAGGATTTTGAGTCTGTGATTCCAGATTCCCACAGTGGTCTTCACTGAATATGACTATTTTTTATTTTTCCTCAGTGACCATCCAACAGTTCATTGCTTAACACCCGGGCTCCTTTTTGGCTAGGTTCGGTGGCTGGACTCTGGTCAGTACAGCCAAGATGAGGACGTTTTGGGGCCTTGTGCTGCACAATGGCCTAGTAAAAAATAAAACGTGTCAGGCAGTACTGGAGTGGGGACATCCTCTACCACAGTGTTTCCCAACCAGTGTGCCTCCAGCTGTTGCAAAACTACAACTCCCAGCATGCCCGCACAGCCAAACGCTGTCCAGGCATGCTGGGAGTTGTAGTTTTGCAACAGCTGGAGGCACACTGGTTGGGAAACACTGCTCTACCAGACCCCACTCTACTGTATGGCCATGACACGTTCCCGTTTTGAGGCCATCCGGAAATGCCTGCATTATGCAGATAATGCAGCATGTCCCCCCAAAGGTGATCCTGCCTATGACCGCCTGTACAAAATCAGGCCTGTCATCGATCACTTCGGTGTCAAATTTTTGGAGGCCTATGTACCTAGAAGGGAGGTCGCTGTTGATGAGTCGCTCATTGCTTTCAAGGGGAGACTCATTTTCCGCCATTCTGTTCCCTCTAAGCGGGCGAGGTATGGCGTGAAGCTGTACAAACTTTGTGAGAGTACCTCAGGGTACACTGCATTGACGGTTGCTTTAGGGAGTAACGCACTTCCATGGAGTTCTAAATTTATAATCCCCTTCCCCCATTTGGCCACAATCGCTCAGAAAAATAAAATTGTAGTCTGAGAGTCAGTTTATTTTTTATTTTTAGCCGATTGTCTTAACTAGGGGCTCATTTTTTGTGGGATGAGAGGATGGTTTTATTGCCACTATTTTGAGGTGCATATGACTTTTCGATTGCTTGCTATTCACTTTTTGTGATGTAAGGTGACAAGAAAATGGCTTTTTTTTGTCACCTTACATCACAAAAAGTTTAATAACAAGCACTCAAAAAGTCATATGCACCCCAAAATACTGCCAATAAAACCGTCCTCTCATCCCGCAAAAAATGAACCCCTACTTAAGACAATAGGCTAAAAATAAACATTTAAATCTCTATGGAGATACAAAAATATATTTTTTTGTTTAAAAAAGAATATTATAGTGTAAAACCTAAATACATTTTAAAGTAGACATATTAGGTATTGCCACGTCCATATGAATCTGCTCTAAAAATAGCACATGACCTAACCCTCAAATGAACAGTCAAAAAAA
This sequence comes from Bufo gargarizans, assembly GCF_014858855.1. NCBI lineage: Eukaryota > Metazoa > Chordata > Amphibia > Anura > Bufonidae > Bufo > Bufo gargarizans. The sequence continues at coordinate 98,523,524 of NC_058086.1, read as the reverse complement.
TAAAAATAACAGCTATTTTTGGCCATATTTCCAATTTGAATCATTTTTTGCCGTTAACAAAGCAAGGGTTAATAGTCTAACAAAACTCAATATTTATTGCCCTGATTCTGTAGTTTTCAGAAACACCCCATATGTGGTCGCAGAATGCTGAATGGCCAAACGGTAGGGTGCAGAAGTAAAGGAGCGCTATATGGTTTTTGGAACGCAAATTTTGCTGGACTGTTTTTTTTTTTTTTACACCATGTCCCATTTGAAGCCCCTCTGATGCAGCCCTAGAGTAGAAACTCCATAAAAGTTACCCCATATAAGAAACTCAAAGCATTCAAAACTGATTTTACAAACTTTTTTTAACCCTTTAAGTGTTCCACAAGATTTATTATATTATACTGTGAGTCAGTATGACATGCAGATGACAGGTGCCGCTCTTAGAATCACTGCACACTTCACTTCACTTATTTGGGCAGTCACTGGGCCGAAACTGACCAAATAACTCAAGTATGAACTCAGCCTTATAGGTCGATGTTATTGCCAAGAAGAAGCACATTCCTTTTACACCGTCGTCAGCTGATTCCACATAGATGCCTACAGAACCAGTTCTATTAAATGCTTATACAAGTAGAGCCCCCCGACAGAGTGGAGTGGGTGTCAGCAGGAAATTTGTGTTGGGGAGGAAGCCACAGAGTGGCAAGGGGACATAGTGTGGAGGGGGCAGCAGCATCAGGAGGCCAGAGAGTGGCAAGGTGACATAGTGAGGTGGTGATTGGCAATACCAGTAGCAGCTGAAGATGGTGGGTGAAAGAAGGAACACTTGGTATCAGATGTCTGGCATCAGGCAGGTGGCAGCATCAGAATAGTAGCTGAGGCAGGTCTCTTTTGTCAAATAGCTGAACCAGTCTCTTTTGTCAAAGTGTTGGTGTGGCACCATGGATAATCTAGTCTGATGCTTCAGGAATTGGTGGGTGGAAATCCTGGCTGATCCATGCCTGATTCATCTTGACAAAGGTCAGTCTCTCCACATTTTGGTTGGACAGGCGAGTTCTTCTTGGGGTAACTATGGCCCCTGCTGCACTAAACACCTTCTCTGATGCCACACTACTGGCCGGGCAGGACAGCTTTTCCAGGGCAAACTTGGCCAGTTGCAGCCACAAATCCAGTTTAGCTGCCCAGTAGTCCAGTGGATCTTCAATGTGGGGTGGCAGGGTGCTGTCCAAGTATGCCACCACTTGCTGGTTTAGGTTCTGCTCCAGGTCTAGATGCTGCTGCTGGTGAGTAGTTTCTTCACTAGGCGGGTGAAGAAAGCTGCTCATCAGGGACTCTAGACTCAGGCTGCTGCAGCTAATACTAACCCTGCCACCCCACCCCTCCTCAGCAGCCATGGCAGTGAAACGTGAGCACAGAGGGCCCCCTGGTCAGACCTGCAAGAGGATGGACAAAGGCGCAGATAGGCAGCGGGCAACTGGCTACATAGGATGTCTCTATAGTAGTTCAGTTTGTTCTCCCTCTCAGCGGGTAAAAAAAAGGCCCCCATTTTGAACCAGTAGCGAGGGTCCAACAAGGTGAAGAGCCAGAAGCCATTCCTCTGCCAAATGGTGACAATTCTGCAGTAGAGATTGCCTTGCGGTTTGTCCAGCGGTCTGTTCGCGGCGAACTTTACTCGTTCGCTGTTCGCCAAACATGCGAACATATGGCGATATTCGCGATCGCCATATTCTTTTACATGGTGAAGAACTTTGACCCATGACACATCCATCAGGTGGTACAGGACAGCCAATTGAGACATTTCAGCACATAGACATACCTCCTACCTTATAAATAGACCTGATCTGGCTGCCATTTTACATTCTGTCTTTTGTCAGTGTAGGGAGAGGTTGCTGTGTGGAGCAGGGATAGACTGTTAGTGACACAAATCACTAGCTAATAGGTCCACAAAAGTCCTTTTAAGGACTAGGATAGGTGTACTATTGTTTGGTGTGCAGTATATAGAGGTGTAATACACTTACAATATACTTTCTAATATAGAAAGCATATTATAGTGGATTTGTATTGTGCAGCATTGTGACTGGTGATCGGTTCTGCACCGATACTACAACTTCAAAGAGTGACAAACGCAATTACAAAAAAATATTATAACTGGTGTGATAGACCAGTGGCCCCCCAAAACGACAGATTGAAGCGGGGTGTTATATACCAATATACTTTCATAATAGTGTATTTGGGTACTGCAGAAATTTTGCCTGTTTTGCTGCGTTCCCTCTGCTACACACAGTGACAAACGGTACTGGAAAAAAAGTATTATAACTGGTGTGACAGACCAGTGGCCCCCCAAAACTACAGAATGAAGCGGGGTGTTATATAACAATATACTTTCATAATAGTGTATTTGGGTATTGCTGATTTTTTTTTTCTGTTTTGCTGAGTTCCCTCTGCTACACACAGTGACAAACGTTACAGGAAAAAAGTATTATAACTGGAGACCAGTGGCCCCCCAAAACGACAGATTGAAGCTGTGTGTTATATACTTTCTTCCACATACACTGCGCTTCTCTAGAGATTTTTGTCACAGGGTCATTTAAAAAGTGACAGGCAGAGGAATAGGCAGGCCCTTCCGCAGGGGTGGTAGGGGTAGGGCAGGAGCATCTGGCCGGAGCCAAAGTCGGAAGTTGCACAAGGTGTGTTCGATTACATCAAAGGACGCACCAGACTTGGTTGAGTTTCTCACTCAGCTTTCCGCTTCTGCACCCTCCTCATCCTCTCTATCTGCACCCTCTTCACTCTCTGCTGTGTGCACTCCCAAAGACACCACCACCATATACCCTCCGCTTGAGTCACAGGAATTATTTTCCGATCCATCACAAGACATTTCCGATGCACGGCCATTCTTGGCATCGGATCAGAAAGAGGAGGTAGCAAAAGCCGCCACTCAGCAGTCTGACGACAGTACCCAGATCAGCCCGCTGTTGCCCGCTGTTGCTGCCTACTCCGAGATCTGTAATGTTAATGGAGGGGAAGGTGACGTCGATGATGACGTGTCTATAGACATCACGTGGGTGCCCACAAGAGAGTAAGAGGAGTGGAGTTCAGAGGGAGAGATGGACCAGCAGATAGGGAGGAGAAGCAGGCCGAACTTACATAGCATAGGATGGACAAACCAGACTGCTAATGTATCAGGAGCGAGCCATCAACCATGTACGGTCAAATCTGGTGCTTCCAGGACACTGGCACGTGGCTCTGCAGTGTGGGCTTTTTTTAACGTGTCCGCTGCTGACAATAGTGTTGCCTTTCGAAAAATTGTGGCCATTGCAAAACCACAATGGAAGGTCCCAGGAAGGAAATATTTCTTGCAGAAGGGCATCCCAGAGCTATATGGCCACGTTCAGTGGCAAGTAAATGTATCTCTTCACACAGTGTCAGTGCCAAGATACATCTGACTACAGACACGTGGTCTAGCAAACATGGGCAGGGAAGGTATATAAATTTTACTGCCCAGTGGGTGAACCTTCTGACGGCCGTCAAACATGTAACCCGTGGCACCCGTGTACATTTGGTTTTACCGCCACGGATTGCATGCAGGCCTGCCTCTTCTTTTCCTACTCCATCCTTCCTCTCCTCCTCGGCTGACTCCTCCTTTTCCGCTGCCTTAGCTGCGCCGGCCAAGATACCCAGAACCTATTTGAAATGCCAGGTGAGACGTTGCCATGCTGTGCTGCATCTGTTGTGCCTGGAAGCCAAGAGCCACGATGGTCCTGCACTCCTTTCAGCTTTGCGTTCACAGGCAGATCAGTGGCACACAACGCTCAATTTGACAGTTGGTAAAGAGGTGTGCGACAACGGTGCCAATCTGCTGAGCTCGCTGAAACCGGGCAAAATTACACACGTGCCGTGCATGGCACACGTCCGGAAATTGGTCGTGCAGTGATTCATTGTCTTATACCCTGGGGTCCAGGTCATCTTGGCGACACAACCTGCCCGTCAGAAGTCTTATTTGTGACTGCCCGACGTGATGGAACTCAACCTACGCTTGATAGGCTGCTCCAGCAGAAACGTGCAGTTAATGACTACCTGTACGAACTTTGAGGCAGGGCAGGTTCTGGAAGCTTGTTTATTTTTCACCGTGCCAGTGGCTGCTCATGCGCGACACATGCAGACTTCTGCGGCCATTTGATGAGATCACCAAACTGGTCAGTCGCAGCCAGGGCGCCATCAGTTACATCGTACCTTACGCCTTCTTTCTGGAGCGTGCATTGCTTTGTGTCATTGATCAAGCCGTCGAGGAGCAGGAAGAGGAGGAAGTCGCAATGCTGGATGAATTCCCTGGGGGGGCTATTCCATCTGAGAGAAGTCAACAACAGGAGTCTGAAGAGGAGTCAGAGGAGGATGGTGCCGGGCTGATGAGGAGGAGCAAGAAGAGCATGCTTTAAACCTTTCTGGGATCCCTGGTGTTTTCCGTGGATGGGGGGAGGAGAACGAGGACAACATTATCCTGGATGATGAGCAGGAGCTAGGCCACTTCACCGCTTCCAGTTTAGTGCAAATGGGGGGCCTTCATGCTCCAGTGTTTTAAGAGGGACCCCTGTATAAAAAGCATAAAGGGCAAGGACCAGTACTGGGTGGCAACGTACTTAGACCCCCTGTACAAACAAAAAATGGCGGAAATGTTGCCACCATCACAGAGGGCTGTCAGAATGCAGCACTTCCAGGCCTTGCTATGAGAAATGCTACATTCTGCTTTTGAGGGAGCTGGCAGAGGAATTTCCACTCACAGAGAAACAGTTGCGGGTACCAATCCAACAGCACCTGCAAGAAGAGGGCGGTTTGAAGATGTGTTGGTCACTTCTGATATGGGATCATTCTTTCAGCCGACCCATTGACAGCTGTCCTCTGGATCTAGCATCAGGGAACGCCTAGACAGACAGGTGTCTGACTACATTGGGTTAACAGCCGATTTGAGAAGTGATGAACCCCTGGACCTCTGGCCAGAGCTTGCACAATTTGCAATGGAACTGTTGGCTTGCCCCTTGTCCAGTGTCCTGTCCGAAAGGACGTTCAAGCGCAGCAGGGGGGATCGTGACCGATAAGCCCAATCGCCTAGCGAATCACGACAGTGTTGACTACCTCATATTTCTAAAAATTCAGTTGAATGCCTAATTTTTGGGGCCTGTAATGGCCGACACTTACTTCTGTATCCTGTGAATGCCTAATGTACCTCCAGCCACAGAATTCTTTGCTGTCAGGTGAACTCCTGTTGGCTAATTTTTGGGCCTTTCCTGGCCGACACTTCTTTATCCTGTGAATGCCTAATTTTTCAAACTGGAATTGAAAATTAATGGGTCTGTAAACGTTCCGCTAAATTAAAAAAAAAACTAAATACACGTTATAACTATAAACGATTTATATAACTTATTACTAAAATAATTTATGGCAACTTTTCCAATAGCAGGATCGTCTCCTGCACCGCCTTCATGGCCTGGCGTTGCCTCTCCTCCATGACCTTCATGCTCCCCTGAATGGCCCGCATATCGTTGCAATGCTCCTTCTGCATTTTGGCCAATTTGGCCTTCAATGCCTTCAATCCTGTTTTAAAAAAAAACACATGGACATTATTTGCAATTCTTAATAAACCTTTAAACCTTTATTTTGTGTTGCATCTGACTTTATAATCGCTTCTAGTACACCTTTTTGTGATAAAAGTTGTCCAAAAAAATGCCTTTTTTGAGTTTCACATTTTTGTTTTGAAAGATGTCCACCTGAGGGGTTAGTTAGTATGATATTTTTATACAGCTGGTTGTTACAAATGTGACAAGACCTTTTTCCTTATTTTTTTGTTATTTCTATCTTACACAATAAAAGCATTGTTGAACCAAAAACAATTCATGTTTTACTGTCTCCATAGTTTGAGACCCATATTATTGTTTTTATTTGGGGATTGTCTAATGTTAGGGTCTAATTTTTGGCAGAATGAAATGACCGATTGTTACTATTATGGGGGGGGCATATACCTTTTTTGATAGCTTGGTGTTGCACTTTTAGTGATGTTAGGTGACTAAATTAGTATTTTTTTTTTGTATTGTTTCTTTTTTTTTTTTTTTTTAAGTGTTCACCGGTGGAGTTAGATCATAGGATATTTTTATAGACATGGTCGATATGTACACGGCGGTAAAAAATATGTCTGTCTATTTTTTTTACTTTTTTTTTTTTAAAATTTAAAGTCTTTATACACATTGACGATTGACATCTCAATACGTTAGTTAGTAATATTTATGATCATTATATAGTTTATTAGTTAGTGATATTTCAGTACAGTATAATTTTATTTTGTTTGTTAGTTAGTGATAGTTTTATAGAGTTTAATATTATTTATTTGTTAAGTTAATGGTTTTAATGTAGATTAAAGAGTTATTGTCCAGTGTTCTTTTTTGTATTACCATAGTGTATGTTGTCGCCTCATTGTTGGCCCTTTTAATGTTTATGTACATGTTATGGATACATAATCATATTGCTATGTGCACATATTTACCATCCTGGCAGGGGCTGGTGATCACCTCCTCTTCCTCCGAGTCCTGAGATGGGGCGGTGCTGTAGGGTTCAGCACTTTTCACCTCCACCTCCTTCACTTCTCCCACATCTGGTGGGGGTGGCTCAATAGGCTGGGAGGGTCCGGCCTCCTCCTCCTCTTCCTCCTCAAGCTCCACAACCTCCACGGCCTCTGCTGATCACTTTCTTTGAATGGAGGGAGTAGGATTTTCTGTGAATGTTCAGATTTTAGATAAACAACTCCAAAATCTTAAGAACATTAGATATAAAAAAATTCCAGTATGGAGGGATATATATATTATTGCAGTGGCTGCCAGCTTTATGACGCATATCTCAATAAAAAATTAACAGCATGCTAAAAGACTTCCCCCCGACAGTGTCTTGATGAAACAATAGGGCGAGAGGAGACCCATGGGATGGGATTATCTCATTAGTGTATCATAGGATGATCTACTTATCTACACCAGAGTCGGCTACTTCTTAATCCCATCACTAACACAATATAACAAAGGGACAAATAAACCAACACATTCATGGGGAGTCTCAGAGCAGAGTTAACCCTTATTGCGTTTATGGATTCACACCATGCAATGGGGAATAGGAAAGATGTGGCCTATAAACTCAACCAAAAAATAATGGTTTATAGTTCCCTCTAACCCATATAGGTCAGAGTGGGGGTCTCCATAGTCCTGGGTCGATAGCCCATAGGAAGGAGGCTAGCCCTCAGGCTTCTACTGCAGACACACTGTTGGTTCAGTCCGTCACTTGTCTGGCACAAAGCCAACACATCACATCACCCAAAGAACACCATCCCCACAATGAAACATGGTGGTGGCAGCATCATGCTGTGGGGATGTTTTTCAGCAGCCGCGACTGGAAAACTGGTCAGAGTTGAGGGAAACCGGTATATTCTTGAGCAAAACTAGTCCCACTCTTTGTGTGATTTGAGGCTAGGATGTAGGTTCTCCTTCCAGCCGGACAATGCCCTCAAACACACTGCTAAAGCAACACTTGAGTGGTTTAAGGGGAAATGTGTTGGAATGGCCTAGTCAAAGCCCAGATCTCAATCCAATAGAAATTCTGTGGTCAGACTTAAAGATTGCCTATTCACAAGCACAAACCATCTAACTGGAAGGAGCTGAATCGAATCCAATTGGAATGGGCAAAAATCCCAGTGGTAAGATGTGGCAACTGCTCATAGAGACTTATCCAAAGCGACTATTATTATTGGCCAATGCGCCAAGAGTTTGTTAGTAGGAGAGGGGCTTAGCATCAGTATTCCCCCTATCATCCTACAGTCAGTCTGTCCACTTGTATCCATATCAGGATCGTGGACATACTTTGCCTCTGTGCAGGGCACACGTCTGATATTCTTGTCAGTGTACCCTGTACAGCTTTAGCCCAAGCTCCCGTGTTTCCCCTGATGAGCTTTTTACTCATCCTTTCAGCGAAACATGCTTTCTAGGGCGCACAAATTCCAGGGTTAGGTTCCTGCTTGTGACTGGTCACGGGGATCCGTGGTCAGGTCACTTAGGCCATTGTAGGTCCCTAGGGCATTACTAGGGCCAGTTAATCTAGCATCATTAACCCTGTGCTTTACAACTGCCTCCAGCAACGGTGTGTGTACATCCTTTAACACCGGCTAGGTATCTGTTGTATCAAGGAGCATCTCATCAGAGCGGTAGGACCAATTGGTTACCTTTTTTTGGTGCCGCCGAGCACCTCTTGTTCTCTTAATGTGTTTTGGTTGTTTAGTACTATTATTACCTGCGTGGTGAACCTCCGCATTGCTTCATTTTTTGTATTTATTGTTATCTAATTATCGTGAGGCCAATTTTTTATGTTTATCATATTAAAAGTTAAGTTTTAATAATTGATCACTTACTCTATATTTTCCACTTGTTAAGGAGCCAAAAGTAATGGGACAATTGGCTTCTCAGCTGTTCCATGGCCAGGTGTGTGTTATTCCCTCATTATCCAAATTACAATACGCAGATAAAAGGTCCAGAGTTCATTTCAAGTGTGCTATCTGCATTTTGAATCTGTTGCTGTCAACTCTCAAGATGAGGTAGGAGTGGGCACTACACAAGGGTCAATTGGGTCACGTGTTACTCCTGCTCATAAGGGACAGTGATATTATATTTATCTATGCATTTAATGTATTTTTCTGTGTGTTTTACATATGTTGTTTCCCCTGTGACATGCATAGCAGGCCTAATGGGGGTGTAGGTAGACATCCTAGACACTAGAAGGAGATAGGGCGTCCCTAGTATAAATGTTCAGGCCCAGACAGGGAGTGGTTAGGTCATAGTCAGGAGTCTGTGGAGACAGAAGTGAGAAGGCACCAGCCAGAGATATGCCGAGGGTCTCCTCCTGACATGCAGCTAGACAGTCCTGGTTTCTAGTTGCCACCAGGAGGTTAGTGGAGGAATACAGCCTGCCTGGAAAACCCAAATCCAGCTAGCACAGATGAAGTATCCCCAGTAGTAGGAATGTGCCTCCTGGGAGAAATCTGCAGCCACCTTCAAACCCAGCAGTGCCAGTACAACCAGCTCGTATATGTAAGCTGATGGGCAGAGGTACTATAAAATAAGAGCAAGGGTCAATACGGGAGGAAGATTAAGTACCAAGGATTAAAACCAGCATTTAGGCATCCGGGCCTTGGGATACAGCCAGCCAGAATAGCTGTGGAGATAGTGCAGCCTGGTCTGTGAAGCATTAACTGTTTACCCATCAAGTATCTTGCAAGATTATTACATGCCAGTATTGAGATAAGCCTGCTTGTGGAGTATTGTTATAAAGGGAGGACTGCATCATTATCAACTGTATGTACAAAGTTTGGTTCATCATACCATCTGTGTACCTCAATTACTACTGCTATAAATCGGTATGCCACCGTTACAGGCACTGGCGTCACAATCCTAAAATGGACCTTGCCTCAGGCACTCAAAACACCTGCAACATCCAGGGCACCTCATCCACCATCAGGCCTGGTCCCTACATACAGAGTGTGCCCCAGAGGAACTTGTGTCAGCCTCTCCTTCACTGTCGCATGCCTGTCCAGGGTTCTCTTCCAAACAGTGAGTAACCCTCGATTGCCTATAACCATGACCTCACTTCGCAATACCCTGCAGGTCTTGCATGCTGCAGATCCAAAGAGCTGTCACTATCAGTGCAGCAAGCCATCATTAGGCTGAAAAAACAAAACAAACCCATCAGAGAGAGAGCAAAAACATTAGGCGTGGCCAAAACAACTGTTTGGAACATTCTTAAAAAGAAGTAACGCACCGGTGAGCTCAGCAACACCAAAAGACCAGGAAGACCACGGAAAACAACTGTGGTGGATGACCAAATAATTATTTCCCTGGTGAAGAAAACACCCTTCACAACAGTTAGCCAGATCAAGAACACTCTCCAGGACGTAGGTGTATATGTGTCAAAGTCAACAATCAAGCGAAGACTTCACAGAGTGAATACAGAGGGTTCACCACAAGATCTAAACCATTGTTGAGCCTAAAAAACTGGAATGCCAGATTAGAGTTCTGGAACAACATCACAGTTCTGAAACAACATCCTATGGACAGATGAGACCAATATCAACTTGTACCAGAGTCATGGGAAGAGAAGAGTTTGGAGAAGGTTAGGAACTGCTCATGATCCTAAGCATACCACCTTATCAGTGAAGCATGGTGGTGGTAGTGTCATGGTGTTGGCATGTATGGCTGCCAATGGAACTGTTTCTTTTGTATTTATTGATAATGTGACTGATGACAAAAGCAGCAGGATGAATTCTGAAGTATTTCGGGCAATATTATCTGCTCATATTCAGCCAAATTACGGCGCTTCACAGTGCAGATGGACAATGACCCAAAGCATACTGCAAAAGCAACCAAATAGTTTTTTTTTTTAAGGGAAAGAGGTGGAATGTTATGCAATGCCCAAGTTAATCACCTGACCTGAATACTATTCAGCATGCATTTTACTTGCTGAAGACAAACTTGAAGGGAAAATGCCCCAAAAACAAGCAGAAACTGAAGACAGTTGCAGTAGAGGCCTGGCAGAGCATCACCAGAGATGAAACCCAGTGTCTGGTGATGTCTATGCGTTCCAGACTTCAGGCTGTAATTGCAACCAAGTGTTAAAAAGTGAAAGTTTGGTTTATGATTATTATTATGTCCCATTACTTTTGGTCCTTTAAAAAGTGGGAGGAACATAGGCAAAATGTTGTAATTCCTACACCGTTCACCTGATTTGGATGTAAATACCCTCAAATTAAAGCTGACAGTCTGCAGTTAAAGCACCTCTTGTTTGTTTAATTTCAAATCCATTGTGGTGGTGTATAGTGCCAAAAATGTTAGAGTTGTGTTGATGTCCCAATATTTATGGACCTGACTGTATAGTGTGCGGCATGACAATGAATGTGCAATGTGCATGGTTAATATATTTCTATGCTTTCCATACAAATATGCTAACATAGTGGATATGATGTCAAAATACGAAAATCAATAATATCTAGTGAGACCTTATAAAATGTGAAGTTTGGTGCACTTAAGAAAAATTAGAATCGCAGAAGGTCGCACTGGCAATTTTTTTTATAACACTGTTTATGCATATAAAGCGATTGTTCAGACATGCAGGTGAAAGGTAATGAAATACACTACTTTAATGTATGATTACTTACAGTCACCAGGAGTTCTTCCTCTTTGTCTCTGAACTTCGTTCCAACCATTGCATCCATTTAATTTCTAGTCGGTGAAAACCAGTTGCTGTAGGCCACGCCTTTCTAGCGCATTTGCTCTTGCAATTAATACTTTGATGAAATTTCGCAGATAAAAAAAGAATGCTTGTCGATCGCAGATTTGCTTAATACTTCTGGTTTGTCAGTGTCCATGTTGTGGGACTATGTGTGCACATCTAGTAAGTATTTTGTGGCTGCAAATATGACCTGGAGGTTTTTCATGTTCGCCTGCTATTAAAATGAATGGGACCTGCCGCGAACCGCAGGTTTGTGAACATTTCAGCGAGTTTGAGCGATGGCGTTTGCGAACCGTCCCATCAGATGTTCGTCCATCACTAATAGCCAGACCTTTATTTGTGATGTTTAAGGATTCCATATTGACCGGGAGTGTTGCACAGGATTGGCGCTTAGCAAATGTGGTGCCAATATTCAAAAAGGGATTTAAAAAAAAGAGCCCGAAACTGTAGGCCGGTAAGTTTAACATCTGTCGTGGGTAAACTGAAGGTTTTTTAAGAGATGCTATCTTGGAGTACCTCAATGAAAATAAGCGTATAACACCATATCAGCAATGCTTTATTACGGATTGGTCATGTCACACTAATTTTGTCAGTTTCTATGAGGAGGTAAGTTCTAGACCTGACTGGGTTGAATCAATGGTTACATATCTTGACTTCTCCAAAGCATTTGATACTGTTCCATGTAAAAGGTTAGTACTGTATATAAAATGAGAATGCTTGGACTGGGAGAAAATGTAGTGTATACAGATGTAGCAACGTTACCGCTCCCTTCGCAATCACAAAAGAGAAGAACGATAACATAACTAAAAATAGTAATTTAAAAAGCAAAATGCAATTCATCCCTACAACCAGCAGATGGTGCATAGTAACTAATATATTAGAATGCAATTCATCTTTACAACCAGCAGATGGTACATTTATAACATAGCACAGACTATATGCCAAAAGCCAGGTATAATACAAGCCAGCACCTATTCATAAAACAGGTAACTGGGATACCTTACAAATGCAGCCTGGTACACTATGAGATATTTAAAACCATCTCTCATCTAACTGAGAGTCAGTAAATCTCAAAATTGTATAAGAGCTTTTGGATAGCTTGGGGGACCATGCACCTAAATCTTTATTATTAGGGTGACAAAATTATAAAAAAAAAAAAAAAAAAAGAATGTTTATTTATTTTTTTATTGCTAGCTAATTCTTCTCTAACTGTTTAGGAAGGCTGTATAAAAATATAAGGCTTTCTAATTGTTCTAATATATATTTAATAACCCATCTATGCTGTTTTGTTATGTACACTAATTTGCATAAATATGCATATTAGCCTACTTTCCATTATGAACAGCGCCATCTATTGGATCCATAATCTTATGTCCTACAGTCTGCAAACTATTATCAATTTCCACATGGACAGCGCCATCTATTGAATCCATAGTCTTATGTCCAACAGTCTGCAGACTATTATCACTTTCCATCATGAACAGTGCCATCTATTGGATACATAGTCTTATGTCCTACAGTCTGCAGACTATTATCACTTTCCTCATGGACAGCGCCATCTATTGGATACATAGGCTTATTGCCTGTAGAGATGGGAAGTTTGGATCTTCGATTCATGAATCGAATCTTCGGTTCATTCGCTGAGCTAACAAGAAGCAAGTGAACCGAAGGTTAGGTTGCGCAATGCGCATGCGCGGAAGCTTCGATCCACTTGCTGACTTGGCTCTTGGTCTGAGTCAGGAAGTTTATTCTTTAAAGGGAACCTGTCACCTGGATTTTGGGTATAGAGCTGAGGACATAGGTTGCTAGATGTGCCACTAGCACATCCGCAATACCCAGTCCCCATAGCTCTGTGTGCTATTATTGTGTAAAAAAACCTATTTGATACATATGCAAATTAACATAAAAGAGTCATATCTTACTTGTGTGACCAGAGAAGAGTCATATTTTCAAGCTCTGACTCATCTCAGGTTAATTTGCATATGTATAAAATCGGTTTTATACACAATAAAAGCACACAGAGCTATGGGGACTGGGTATTGCGGGTGTGCTAGTTGCCATCTAGCAACCCATATCCTGAGCTCTATACACCAAATCCTGGTGACAGGTTCACTTTAAAACCCTGTGTGTAAGGGTCCATTCACACATCCGTGTTGTGTTGCGCAAAATTGCGGAACGGGTGCGGACTCTTTTGCGGATGTGTGAATGGAGCCTAAATGTGTAGGGGAAAAAAATATATAAATGGGGTAAATATAATTAAAATGGAGGATTAAATGTGTAAATGTATTAAAAAAATACATCTCTTTCAATAGTTATATAGCTACTGAATGAGACAGAAGGAGGGATGCCTTTAACATATATCTCCTTGAGAAGACAATTTGACCCTAAAGGGTTAATTCAACCTGTAGTCTAAACTGTGTGTCCTGTCACTTCTCTTATCTCTCTGCTGACTGCTGCCTGTCCCTTAACCTCATCACTGCTGCAGCCTGGTCATCAGCCTCAGTGTAAACTGTTTGAGTGACTCACGATTCTTTTAACTCAAAGAATCTAATGAGTGTACAGACTCCTTCAATTCTTAGACTCCCTGTACAGTGTGTGGCTCAGAGCTGCTCGCCTGAGCTCTGATTGGTTGCAGGCCGGGGTGGGCGGGGCTGGCTTCCACTCTAGGATCAGATTACACTCCTCCCTGCTGTGGTGTCTCTCTTGCTCTGCTACCCGACTGCCTGGTTTATCAGCTGGAACACTGCAATATCTTGTCCATATTTATGCAAATGAGCTTACTTGACAAAACATTATAGAAAGGTTATTTGAATTTACTGTATTCGGACTATTAGAAAACAGAACATTTTTATGCAGCCCTCTTAAGCAGTGAAAGAGGAGTTAGCTAACAAAAAAAAAAAAAAAAAAAATATGACTATGGTTTTCACCCTAATGGTAACGACTGGTGCACAGGACCCCTAGAAATCCAAAATAGAGAAATATTGAGACTTATTGGCTTTCTCTTTTTGTATTGAGAGCTAGTTTTAGATGTCTCAGGCTGCCACTGTGAGGTATGCTGATGGTACCTGTCTCCCAGATAGGACATTGGCTTACATCTTGCTTATGGCATATAGCCTTCAGTTAAAGGGAACCTGTCACCGGGATTTTGTGTATAGAGCTGAGGACATAGGTTGCTAGATGGCCACTAGCACAACCACAATACCCAGTCCCCATAGCTCTGTGTGCTTTTATTGTTATAAAAAAACCGATTTGATACATATGCAAATTAACCTGAGATGAGTCCTGTATGTGAGATGAGTCAGGGACAGGACTCATCTCAGCTTAATTTGCATATGTATCAAATCGGTTTTTTTCCCACAATAAAAGCACACAGAGCTATGGGGACTGGGTATTGGGGATGTGCTAGCGGCCATCTAGCAGCCCATGTCCTCAGCTCTATACCCAAAATCCCGGTGACAGGTTCCCTTTAAAAAAGAAGAGACAGAGAGACACTGCAGCAGGGAGGAGTGTAATCTGATTCTAGAGTGGAAGCCAGCCCCGTCCACCCCAGCCTGCAACCAATCAGAGCTCAGGCGAGCAGTTCTGAGTCACACACTGTACAGGGAGTCTAAGAATTGAAGGAGTCTGTACACTCATTCAATTCTTTGAGTTAAAAGAATTGTGAGTCACTCAAACAGTTTACACTGAGGCAGATGACCAGGCTGCAGCAGTGATGAGGTTAAGGGACAGGCAGCAGTCAGCAGAGAGATAAGAGAAGTGACAGGACACACAGTTTAGACTATATGTTGTGTTTTCTTGTTTTGGTATTAAAAAGTTATAAATGGTAGGCAGGGAGCTAATAATAATTGGTTATTAATATTAGGTAACAACAAATAAAACTATTTGTTTGTCCTTTGTGTTTGTCTGTTATTTATACACAATTATGGGCACATCTGTGTCAGTATTGTAACCAACAGCAATGTATCTCCACTCCTGTTGTGACCAACACCAACCCCCAACATTTTCCATCTATTGTTATCAAGAACAATACAGTAGATGGAGAATGTTTAGGTTGGGGGTGTTACATGTTGGTGGCTCTGGCAATTCTGTTTTTATAATTTACTTTTTTATTCTGTGTGTTTATACATCATGATACCAAATTTATATACTTTATTTTGATTGAAACACCTTTATTACAATCAATCGTCATACATACTTTAGTACTGTGACGCAGCACAGGCCACGAATCAGTACATAATAAATTACACGTATTCGTCTTTGCGAGCATGGCATTGTTATGTAAAGTACAGGCTGACCTACACTATACATCGCAATGAATGCTACACTAGCATACCTATTCAATCACAAAACCTCCCAACAAAGCATTTAGACAGTGATGATGGAAGAGGAAGTGGGGAGGAGGGGGTAGGGAGGGGGAATCACATGCCCGAAGCTTTATTGAGAGGACAAATACAAACGGGGGGAGAGGGGAAAGGAGAGGGGTTTAGTCCTCTTCTTCTTCGTCGACGTCCAAGATGTTGTAATCCTGCAACAGACTATGGATAAGTCTGCGGCAGTCCAGGACAGACTTGTTCTCCCTCCTGAGGATGAGCCGGTTCCTAGCAAACCAAATAGCGTCCTTAAAACAGTTCATAAGGCACCAGGCCTCCTGAATGGCTCAAACAGTATGAATCCCAGGAAATAGTCCATACAGCACCGAAGTGCATTGCAGGCTGTTCCTGGGCACAGAGTCTTTGAGTTCATGTCCCAGGGCGTCCAACAGGCGCTGTGCAAAAGGGGCACTCCCAAAACAGGTGATAAGATGTTTCCTCCACGAAAGGGCACCTGGGGCAGTACCTGGTTTTGCACAGATTGCGGGCATGCATGAATGACCGGATGGGCAGTCCGCCCTGAATGGCCATCCATGACAAGTCCTTATGCCCGTTGGTCAACCTGTTTGACGACACATTAGTCCAAACTGTCTCTACGATGTCGTCCTGGATCCCTGGAATTGACTCCACCACGTCCTTTGCTCTGATGAGCTTGTGGATAGTTTTTGGCTTTCACAAGTCGGGTTTGAGGCCCTCCAGTTGGTGTTCCCTCACAAACCTGACGACGTCCCCGTAGAACCAGGGAGCGTGCCAGTTGTAAGGGATGGAGCTGTCCCAGCCCATGCCCCTCCAGAGAGGCAGGAGGAAAAAGCGGGACATAGCCTTGCCCGCAGAGCCGTTAGCAGTTCTCAGAGTCCGACGAACTCTGTCACAAACAAAGGCGATCCGCAGTAAAGTGGGCAGGTCCGGAATGCCCTTTCCGCCCTTGCAGGGCTCTTTGTACATGATGGCTCATTTCACTCTGTCCATCTTAGATCCCCAGATGAAGCAAAACACAGTCCTGGTGATGGCCCTGGAAACGGTGGCAAGAGGGGGCCATGCCTGTGCGGTGTACTGGAGCACAGGCAAAACTTCATTTCGCAGGATGAGTGCTTTGCCCTCAATCGTGAGGTGTCTAAGGCTCCACAGTCCGATTCTTTGATTGACTTTGGCCAAGCGTTCTTCCCAAGACTTGAGGGCTGCACCTTCCTTCCCGAACCAGACTCCCAGAATTTTGATGAAGCCCGATTTGGTGGTAAATGGGAAGGGGGCAGAAGAGGCCAGTTGCCAGTCTCCGAAGAGCATGGCTTCTGACTTGCCGCAGTTGACTTTGGCCCCTGAAGCTTGTCCGAACTCCTCGCAGGTCTGGACGAGTGCAGTCACTGAACGCCGATCAGCGCAGAAGACGGTCACGTCGTTCATGTACAGCGAGCACTTGACCTCGTAGTGTCCAGGTCCTGGTGCGGTGATCCCTCTGATCTCCCCGTTCTGCCGGATAGCCTCCGCGAAGGATTCTATAACACAAACAAAAAGGAGAGGTGAAAGAGGGCAGCCTTGCCTGACCCCTGAGAGGACAGGGAAGGGGTCAGTCTTCCAACCGTTCACCAACACCGTTATGCAAATATCAAGGTACATTAGATCAACAAAAGAACAGAACCTCCTGTCTAGACCTAGCCTGCGCAGCGCCTTGCCCATAAACTCGTGAGAGACCCGGTCGAATGCCTTCTCCTGGTCCAGGCTGACCAGGGCTGCATGAACGCGACGGTCCTGGATGTAGTGCACCGTGTCTCTCACAAGAGCGAGGCTGTCTGCGATACTGCGGCCAGGAATGCCGCAGGTTTGGTCCGGGTGGACGATTCCACCGATGACGACCTTCAGCCGGTTGGCCAGTACCTTGGCGAGGATCTTGTAGTCCACGTTCAGGAGAGAGATGGGACGCCATTTTTTCAGGTCACATCTCCCCCTTCCGCTTATACAGGATCGTGATCATTCCTTCCCTCAAGGATGGGGGCATTGTACCCTCCACCACCATCTCCTCATAGAGTTCCAACAGATCCGGACAGATCAGGTCCCCCAGCGCTACATAGAGCTCCGCTGGGAGTCCATCACTGCCCGGGGTCCTGCCGGACCTAAAGGATCTAGCGGCAGAGAGCACCTCCCCCACCGTCAGAGGGTCATCCATGGCCTCCGCACCTGCCGGATCAAGATGGTTAGTGATACCTGACAGGAATTTATCGGCGGCCTTCTGGTCGGTGTTCCTCAGGGAGTAGAGGTCACTGTAGTAGTCTGTGACGACTCCCATTACTTCCTCCTTCCCCGAACGCATGTTGCCGTCTTTGTCTCTAAGTTTGTTCAGGGACGTGTGGCCGGCGTGGAGTTTCCTGAAAAAGAACGAGTTACACTTCTCATCCTTATCCAGGTTTTCCACTTTGGAACGGAAGACGATTAGCTTGGATTCCTCCTCAAAGTGCCTTTTCAGGTTCTTTTTGGCCCCCTCCAGCTCCTCTCTGACGCTCCAGCCGCACCGGTGAAGGTCTTGCAGGGACCGCAGCTCACGCTGCAGCACTCTGAAGGCCCTCTTCTTCTCACACGCCTGGTGTTGTTGCTTGGCCTGAAAGAAACAACGAAACTGGACTTTAACATACTCCCACCAGTCACTAGTCTGAACAAGCATTTGACACTCCGCCAGGCTATGTAGACCTCTCTAAGTTCCGCAAGCACATCCTCGCGATTCAGCAGGGCGCAGTTCAGTTTCCAGGACCCTCGGCCAGGGGGAAACCCGGTGCCTAGGGTGCACTGGACCTGAATGGCCCTGTGATTGGAGAAGAAGCAAGGGACCATAGAGTGCCTACACTGCCTGACTGCCCGAGAGGTAAACACAAAGTCGATCCGAGAACGAAGTGAGCCATTGGGTCGGCTCCACATGTAATTAATGGAGCCTTTCCCCATGGATCCTACAACGTCCTACAGACGCGCCTCGGTCACCATCTCAATGAGCAGTTTGGAAGTGACATCAAGCTTGCTTGACGTCCCGGAGCTGCGTCCGTCCTCCTCGATCGGGCAGTTGAAATCCCCGGCCATCACTACAGTCCTAGTGGTGGCGAGTTGCAGTCGGAGGGCCTGGAAGAGCTCCAGTCGCTCTCCCTTGTCAGGGGGGGGGCGTACACGTTGATGAGCCTAACCGGCTCTCCCGCCCAGGAGCCGTCTACGACAAGTAGTCTGCCGCAGACGAGCTCCTGGACAGAGTCAAGTGTGAACGCGTTTCCCCTGAGGAGGATAGCAACCCCGGCCGACTTACAGTCGCCACCACCGGACCAGTAGGAGGGGCCGTGGGACCACTCTCTGGCCAGATGGTTGTGTGACCTAGAGGGGGGCAAAGAACACTCCTGTAACATAAACACATCGGCAACCTGTGCAGTAAGAAAGGTTAGTACCGTCTGACGTCTGAACCTGTCCCTGATGCTCCTAACATTGATGGTAAAAAGGTTAAAATTCGCCATCATGTGAGGGAAAGAAAGAGGTTAGCAGAAATGATACATCTTAGTTACCACTCCGGTCGTCCGGCGGCTTCTCGCTTTCTTGTCCGCTGTCTGGGGGTTGCCCCTGCAACAGCGCATAGTTGGCTACGATCTCCTCTAGGGTTATCTGTAGCCGTATCGGGTCGGCGGTTGCTCCGTTGGCCACTATTTCCTCAACCTCGGTCTCATCGAGGCTAACGGGGGGGTGGAGGGTTTGCTCTTGGGGGTCCTCGTTGGTGGCCACTGGTTCTTCCGTCTGCTGCTCTGTTTCCTCTTTGTCGGGTGAGGCCCCGTCCTCTACCTCGACCATCTTCTTTTTGGAGTGGTCAGCGATGGGGCTGTCCCTCTCTTTTCTCTTCCCTTTCCTGACCTCTGGGGAGACAAGAGGGCGAAAATCCTCCAAAGAGAGGGCTGCAGCAGCTGGAGGAGGGATTAGTGCTGCTGCAGTGGTGACTATGGAGCGGGTTGGGCTTGGGGCGGTGGGGGGTGCCACTGAGGTAATGGGCAGTTGGATAAGGGAATCCTCAGTGGTGGTGATGACGGGGCGAGAGGGGGGCCAGGAGAGGGGAGGGGCGGAAGCGTGGCCTAGGGCAGGTGTCTGCTTACCCTCCTTCTGTTTGGACTCCTTCACTTTGGGTCTTGTTGCTGCCGGAGGTGCGGCTGCGGTGGGTTTCCCGCTGGCCGGTGCTCCAGCTGCGACCGCTACCCAGGTGCGTTCTCTTTGTGGGCAGTCTTTGTAGATGTGTGAAGCCAGTCCGCACAGGTTGCATGCCGTCTTCTTAGGGCAGTCCCGGGTTTCGTGCCCTGCCACACGACAGATCCAGCAGGCCGCTTCCTTGCAGTCACTCAGCCTATGCCCCTTCTTGCCACATTTCCTGCAGGTCTGCGGCATGTCGGTGTAATAGATGAGTGCTTGGGAGTTGCATAGCGAGAAGGTCGGGGGTAGGTGTTGCACTCCGTTCGGGTCTGTGGGGTCCCTGTTCAGACGGACGATGACTGACCACTTGCCGGTCCAGAAGCCGTTTCCGTCAAGGATGTGGGTGGGGTCCCTCATCACGGTGCAGAAACGCTTCAGGTAGGTCACGATATCCTTGCCTGGGATGTGTGGGTTTCGCATGGCGACGGTTACTCTCCTTTCTTCTCTCTGTACTGGGCAGCTGCCCACAAAGCGTCGAAACGGGGAGTCCGGCTGTTTGGTTTTCACCATCTCCCAGTACCTCTTGCAGATGGCCATGGAAGCGAAGGTTATCCAGAACACCCCAGCGAAGAGGGAGTGGATGCTCTTCACTTCCGGCTTGGCAAATCCCTGCTCCAGGACCATCTTCTTGCCAAACACATCATGGCTCAGGTCCGGCGCTCTCCCGTCCACTTCCTTTAGCTTCAGGACGACCGTTTGCCTCATCCACGGCTCCAGGGGAGGGGAGCCGAGGCCGGGCTTCTGGCCTTCCTGTTGCTTCGGAGGGGCGGTCGCCACCGGGTCTGCAGCCGATGAAGTAGAGGCTGAAGTGTCCTGGAGGGCTTCTGCCGTGGCCTTTCTTCCTTCTGCGGTCTTCTTAGTCTTCTTCTTGGGAGGCTTGGCAGTTGAGCTTGAGGCCGAGGCTATGGCTTCTTCCTTCTTCCTGCCTTCGTCTCCCTGCTGGGCGGAGCTTCTTCCGGGGAAGGGCAGAGCTTCTTCCGAGGGGAAGGGCGGAGCTTCTTCTGGGGGAGGGCTTTGCCAAGCCTCTTTTCCTCATTGGGGTTCCCCGAGGCCGGAGTCTTCAGTCCAAAATTTATATACTTTAATGTTATATACCAAATTTATATACTTTAATCTCAAAATTGTCTAAGAGCTCTTGGATAGCTTGGGGGACCATGCACCTAAATCTTTATCATTAGGGTGACCAAATTAGATTTTTTTTATTTTTTTTTTTATTGCTAGCTAATTCTTCTCTAACTGTTTTGGAAGGCTGTATAAAAATTTACGGCTTTCTAATTGTTCTAATATATATTTAATAACCCATTTATGCTGTTTTGTTATGCACACTAATATGCATATTAGCCTACTTTCCATTATGAACAGCACCATCTATTGGATACATAGTCTTATGTCCTACAGTCTGCAGACTATTATGAATTTCCACATGGACGTCGCCATCTATTGGATACATAGTCTTATGTCCTACAGTCTGCAGACTAACAATTTCCTCATGGACAGCGCCATCTATTGGATCCATAGTCTTATGTCCTACAGTCTGCAAACTATTATCAATTTCCACATGGACAGCGCCATCTATTGGATACATAGTCTTATGTCCTAGAGTCTGCAGACTATCATCATTTTCCTCATGGACAGCACCATCTATTGGATCCATAGTCTTATTGCCTGTAGAGGTGGGAAGTTCGGATCTTCGATTCATGAATCGAATCTTCGGCTCACTCGCTGAGCTAACAAGAAGCAAGTGAACTGAAGCTTAGGTTGCGCAATGCGCATGCGCGGAAGCTTCGATCCACTTGCTGACTCGGCTCTTGGTCTGAGTCAGGAAGTTTATTCTTTAAAACCCTGTGTGTAAGGGTCCATTGACATGTCCGTGGTGTGTTGCGGACCCGCAAATTGCACCGGCACCCGCTATAGAAATGCCTATTCTTGTCCGAAGTTGCAGACAAGAATAGGACATAATGTGCTCTCCGCTTCACGTCCGGGCTCATAGAGAATGAATGGGTCCGCACCCGTTCCGCAAAATTGCAGAACGGGTGCGGACCCTTTTGCAGACGTGTGAATGGAGCCTAAATGGGTAATTATCTACCCCACTGTAGGGGGAAAAAAAACAAGCATCCAGGGGGGGGTGAATTTAACACTTGGGTAAATATAATTAAAATGGAGGATTAAATGTGTAAATGTATTTAAAAAAAATACATCTCTTTCAATAGTTATATAGCTACTGAATGAGACAGAAGGGGGATGCCTTTAACATATATCTCCTTGAGAAGACAATTTGACCCTAAAGGGTTAATTCAATCTGTAGTCTAAACTGTGTGTCCTGTCACTTCTCTTATCTCTCTGCTGACTGCTGCCTGTCCCTTAACCTCATCACTGCTGCAGCCTGGTCATCAGCCTCAGTGTAAACTGTTTGAGTGACTCACGATTCTTTTAACTCAAAGAATCTAATGAGTGTACAGACTCCTTCAATTCTTAGACTCCCTGTACAGTGTGTGACTCAGAGCTGCTCGCCTGAGCTCTGATTGGTTGCAGGCCGGGGTGGGCGGGGCTGGCTTCCACTCTAGGATCAGATTACACTCCTCCCTGCTGCGGTGTCTCTCTGCTCTGCTACCCGACTGCCTGGTTTATCAGCTGGAACACTGTTTGCAATATCTTGTCCATATTTATGCAAATGAGCTTACTTGACAAAACATTATAGTAATCACAGGGAACAACCTGTTCTAAAACGTAGCCTTTAATCTAATTTACATAAAATAACGAACTCCCACAAACATAAATAGAAAAAGAACAAAAAAATTTTTGATATAGCCTAGATGGCATGGGATGATACTGTATTGTCCAGATGGCAGGGTCAATGATGGACGAAGGGGACAGTCGTAGATTCTGATCTGTCCCTATGTCTAACCCTAGGCTCAAGCCCCTGCCTAGGAACAGAATAGCCGCCCTGATAAGGACGATCCCGTGTTCTGGAACCTCCTACTGGGTCCTGACTATACCCTATGATGTAGGTAGCTACCTATGTCGGGGCCTACTCTAGGTATACAGAACAAAAAAAAGGAAATTACAGTATATTGAGCGATTGACCCCCCCCCCCCCACAATCATAAATACCACGTCCTGTGGGTGGGCAATTGCTCCCAAAGATAATGTCATGCCAAGTTCGCAGACAACCACAGGTGTGGGTCTATGTATCATCAAACAAACGATCTCAAAATTGCCGTACACATTTGTACATGCAAATGTATCATCAATGTGAATACATATACTGAACACCAGAAGTACTGCCTCCTAAGTTGGTGGCATGTGGTCAGGTGTCAGAGTCCCAACGCGTTTAACCCTAATAGATTGCCGGGTTCCTCAGGGGACATATTATAGTACAATGCTATTATTTGGCATCGATAAGAGGTGGTAAGGCAGTAAGCCGACCCCTCAGTTGTGATGACAATATTTGACCAGGTAGTTCACTAGTCAATTTAGTTCACTCATTAAATAGCTTGTAAAGGTCAGATATCGCGATCATATACATGGACCATTGGGGGGCACAAGGTCAGTGCATAACTCACAATAGTGGATATATAGCATGAAGTATGAAGTACAGGCTCCCACAGGGGTATATAGATTCATGCAAATATAAGTGATTACCACATTGATGATAGGAGTAATGACCCTCTAAAACAGTCTCATCTGTGCGGTCGCATGTGTAGTAGACAGTGAGATACAAAACAAGTAACAAGATACTACTTGCATGTCCGGATGCAGCCAAGGAGGCCCCAAATCATTCATGGGGTTAGCAGCGCATTCATTCACATATTCGGCCGCAGCCCATGTACATGCTGTTGGCAGATAAGCCCATCAGGTACTAACCTGATGCAGATGATGGCAAGAGCCCCCAGTTCACAGAGAAACTCACCGTTAGTGGTGCCTCACTGATCCTGCGTGTGAGGTCGCCATACCAGAAAACCTATCCTGTTTAAATTACCCACACTCCATTGATAGGGGGAGGGGCCGCCGATGTGCAGCCTATCCCTGTCCAGGCCAGAGTTGGGCGTGGACCAATGACGCAGAGAGCACAGTCACACCCATATTGGGTGTGTTTAGCTCCCTAGATAACGCCGGCCGCTCCCCGATTCGCTACAATTACTCGATCTCCCATGTACCCTGTACTTACTGTCCTACCAATAGTGTACGCTGTCTACTCACGATAAAGAAACTAGTGATGGTGCTGTAACGGCCGCCGGACGAAATCAGGGAGCTTATTGATGACGTCACTCGGGGTGCCCGATCACGTGGCCATGCCGGCATAGCGTCATCAGCCTAGTGTCAAGGCCTAATCTAGTGATGTAGCCGGTCATCTCTGATCATGTGATCAGGCGAGTATAGTGAAGTCTAATCCAGTTACATGTTAGCGGTGCTAATGATATCGATCTAATTATATCCTGATATCAATCCGATCACTGAAAGAGAAGAATATATCTAATAATAAATGTAAAAAGGACCTGTATCACGTAGCGCAGGTGCACCTAAATAAGATGGAGGAAGTGGATGGAGCGAATCATAGCATATCAGAATCAGTATAGCCGATATATATTATTGGGAGGTATACCATTTGTGGGATGGGTACTGGAACAGATAATCCTCATGGGATAGGTCCTGTAGACTTAAAGAAAGCTATTAATGAATTCTTAGTTATGTCATAGTGGATCAAATTAATGGTATGCATATATAAATGAATACATATGTGGGGTGAATAAGAGCAAAACAGTGTCATAGGGATGGCCACTAATCCCCCCCTTTTTTTTATAGATTAGCACTGTGCTCAAAATTGTATATTCACCCCATGTCAGATGTTAACTGGCTGGCTTAGAGGAAGCAGGCGTAATCAATGTTTTCATTCAATCCTGCGGGTGACATGGTATTCAACATGTGTATCCATTTTGACTCTTTCTGTCTCAGGGTGATGTCAATATCTCCTCCCCTAATGGAGTGTTTTATTGTTTCAATCATAGAAAAACCAATTACTTTTGGGTCTCCTCCATGTTTAAGAACCACATGCCTAGACAGAGGCTATACCAGAATAAGGTGTTACCCTTTGGTCTGCATGGTGCCCCTCCCCCCGTTTCCAAAGGCTAATGGGCATTTTGCTGCGACCACAACGTTGGTACACTTCGGCTTACCTAGACGATATTGTCATGAACAATCACGATTTGAAAAGCCACTTGCCCAAAGTTGTCATATATCTTCTATATAAAAAAAAATCTTCATATAAAAGAGAGGATCAAGGGAAAAAATATATGTATCAAAAAAAATTATATGATCCTTCAGGCAGACATAATCGCCTCTAAGTTCTTTTTATCGAATATATTAATTTGATTTGTGCAAGCAGTGAAACAAAGGGACAATGGTATATGCAAAATATATATATTGTTTATTATAAAACAAAGAATATAAAATCAATACAATAGCAAGGGACTCGTAAGCTGCCAGCGTAAGTCGGTATTGTTTGACAAAGACAGGGGGTGCATCAGGATCTGTCTGGATTCTTGCGACATGTAGGTCTGTTTCCCCACAATCATAAGAATCCTTGGCAAACATGTCCTGGAATTCTGTGAAGAGCTCCTTTAGCTGTTGACGCTCTGACTCATTGGAGCACGCGTTAGCTATAGATATTTGCTCTTCTACCCGTTCCTGAAATTCTGGAAAGATTTCAGGCTGACTTAACTCGTAAGTTTCTTCAAGCTCACTAGTTAAATCATTTTGGGTGTAGCGTATCTTATCCTTTCCTTGTTGGCATGACTCATACTCCTTTTCATCGATCTCCTGGTTGAAAACCAATGATGACTTTTTGATGTGGCATATACATTCTTCAGAACTGAAAGGATAAACAGAGTGGATATTGAATAACCCCTCAGGTGTTGAGGAAAAACATTGTTCCACTACCTGTTCTTATTCATCAGGAATAAGTCCAATTACATCATTCTGGAATCCAAAAGTATAGTATTTCAAATCCATAGCAAGACCAATTACTGTGTTCTTCTGGAGGGATATGCTATGGGGAGCCATGTTATGGATTGTCATGTGCAATGGATCCTGATGGATGTTAATTACAGGAGTGGGTTTTACGTGTAGGCCGAGTTGCTGCATCCGGTTGGACAAACAGATCAAAGCGTCTGCGTTATTCAGAGTTTGTCCCTTCACTTGAATTGAAAGAAGAAATGGTTTACATTCTTTAGGGATTTTAACCTCCTCGGCAACCATGATACCCACGGCATAAGGCATCTGTTGTCCCCATCTCAAGGCTTGCTTCACATCCTGGAATCCCTCTGGGTTTCCCGGTTATCTGGACCAGAGGGTATTATTTACCAGATGAATCTGCAGAAGGTCATTACCCATATACATCTGATGCCGTGGTTCATTAATCACGATGAAAACGTGTTCTGTAGTCTTATTTCCTATGGAGATAGACAAAAGACATTTTGCAACCACATTATGACTCTGGGAATCTCCATCCAGATCATGCACCCATTGTTCCTGTGGAGAGCAAATGTTTTATTATTTTAGGATTGGTGACCTGTTTTAAGCTTATGTAGCTGGCTTCAGATTTCAGATCCAACTTGGCATATTTCACCCGGGCTATATTGTTCGCATGTATGAGAATAAATAAATTGTCATTGACCTTTTGAATCCGTACCATGGATTGAGTATACTTGGCCAGGTCCGCGGCCAAGTTTTCAGGATCGTGACATCCGGCGTTTGACTGTTCCTAAAATGAACTTCAACAGAGTTAGGCCTCTCTTCTACCACATGACAACTGCGTTGGGTTTGTGCATTGCAAGAATAATCATAGGCAATGGGTGCCTTTACCTGAGTCCAAACTGCTTGATTAATGAAGTCTATTATGGAACTCAACCTTTTCAGAAGGTCAATTCCTATGATCAATCGATCATATGGAAGGTCCACAATCAGTGTGGGGTGTTTAATTGTCTTCTTGACAATTTGGAATGTCAACCATGATGTACCTTTTACCTGCAAAGCGTCTTCACCTACACTTATGAGAGAGCCATGGAACGATTTCTATCTCGGTCTCTTTGCTGTTAAATCCAGAACCTGTTGGAAATAACTATGCGATAAGATAGTTGCCTGTGATCCTGTAGCAATTAAACCCCTGATTGGCCCGATATGCTCATCTTGAAGATAAGAGTCCACAAAATATCGGCCTTCGACCTGAAATAAATCACATAGGAAGTTAGGGTGAGTGTTCTTTGCCTGTTTTCTCAGAGCGTGACCTCTCTGCAGCGTCACGACCTCTGGTGAATCCTTCACATAACTTCTGCAGGGAACAGGAGTGGTAACCCCCACCTTAGGGGAAAGCTGGACTAAGTCACAGTTTATAGATGGTTCACAGCCTGAAGCTTATACGATAGGATCACTTGTTGGAGAAGACACAGGATTGTATGGATCAACAAGATTAGTCTGCAAAATAGATAACATATTAGACACCTCCTCCCTGGCCCCAACTTTAGGATCAGAAGCACTGCAAGGGAAAATATGATTAGAAATCAATTTAGATTCTTTCTCAACCACCTTGATAACCTTCCGTTGGCCTGGGCTCTGCCCCTGCCCTATTTGCTTTATGGGGCTGAGCTGGGACCTGGAGTTGCCCCTAAAAAGGTTCAGGCTGTTTTCCTGGGGACCCCTGGGACAACTTACCTACAATGTCATACAGCTGGGTCATTTGTTCAGCCAGTTGTTCAAACCTGTTGGGCGGCCTGGTTATTGGTGGGTGACCTACTCCTAGGTGAATTTGAGGGTTCCTGCCTATCTTCCCTTTGTTGTTTGGACCTGTTGTTCCAGTTCTTGTATCCCTGGGAACCCCTATTGTTAAAGGGCCTATATCCTTGGGGACCTCTATTGTAATAGGGACGGTAGTTAGACCTTTCAGCACCAGAATTATCTCCTCTGACCCATTGAGGTTTTGGGGTTTTCGTCTGTTTGGGTCCTACCTGTTGTCGCTGGGTTTGTTGGACAGTCCTGTAGATTGAGGGTATTTACGTGGCTGCGTTTCAAATTCCAAGCTAGGGTTTACCTTAGCTTCAGCTACATTTTGCTCTGGGGACTTTTTGAACCTCCTCTCACCTGTAGCATGGTACTCACTGATATTATACAGTGTGGTGGTAGCCGTCACCAACCTGTCCAAGGGAGATTCAATATCAAGATCTGGGTTGGCATTGCATCATAGAACAGCTGCTTAAACGCTTCAGATTCCCAATTTGGGGATCTATATGCTAACCCATAGGCATTTTTAAGGACAGACAGGAATTCACAGGGACTCTGATTGGGCCTACATGTAAGCTTATATATCTCACGTTTTGCAGCAGTAATGGTTTGGTAAGGTGCGAATTCTAGTTTAATTTCATGCAAAACATCTTGCCAATTTTGAATTCCTCTATCCCTAAAGGAAATAAAATAATGACAGTACCTATCATCAAATGCCCATGGTAGGAATCTGATCCTGTCAACATCAGAGTACAACTTTAAAGAATCCATAGTCGACTCATACAGTTCTAAGTGGTTTGCTATTTGAGAAGAACCTTTCTTAGAGAATTTGGGCACAGTGGCATTCAGAAACTTAATGATGCTTGAGGAACTCTGATCCTTTTCTGAATACTGAGGTCTTTATAGTAGACAATTGCATGTCCACGTACTTCATACTATGTGACACCTGAAAACCCTATAATAGTGAGGGGACACGACCACCGGCTCCCTGCACTTAATACGGACGGAGTCAGGGTCACCTAGAATCAAGCCAGCAAGGAAACACAAATAATGGAAACATACTTATCTGAGGAATCAACAGATGTAGCCTTCAGCAGTGAACACAATCCAGTAAGAAGTATAAACCGCAAAGTGAGGCAGTATGGGAGGGAATATAAAGGGAGACAATTAGTGTAAATAAGTGACACCCTGGAGAAGGAAAGGAGATGACAAAGTGAAACCAAAACAAAGAACTTCATGCAGGTAGAGAAGAACATCTAACAGACCTTCTCACAGAAGTGGCAGTGACAGTATTCCTGAGTAAATAGAGAAAACTTTGTATCCAGCTCACCTTCCTGGTGTGGTGTATAAACCTGGCTCCAGAGGCCCTGGGGGAGTGTTCCCGTAGCAGGCAGCAAACAAAATAGGAAGAAAGGTATCTGGAGACAATGGAGGTCCTCTTAGCTCTTCTTTATTGATTCATAAAACCGACACAGTCACTGGATCCACGGCATGGTCCCTGACGCGTTTCGGGTATGTACCCTTAGTCGTAGCACCATGCTACGTGTGACCCCACATTATAAAGGATTAGGAATGCACCTCGTCAGAAAATCCTGGGAGGAGCATCCAATCTCATAGGCTGCCACAACAGAGGCACACCTCTTGATTAGGTTCATCGATTACACATGCAATTCGAAACACACTGTGAGGATATACCTTGGTCAATTTAACCCCACAATCGCCAGATTGTGTGCTTTGCAATGGTAAAACCGCACAGTGTGAATACTTACTAATAAAAATTAATAATATAAACAATCAAAATAACGGTCTTACAACCTGAAATGTGATACAATCAAATGAGATTCGGCAAATAGTATAGAAATTTCATAGTAAATTTATATGATAGAAATGAAGCAAGCTTGTGTGTTTGTATTTTGTTGCAGAGATACATTGGTCTTAAAGTGTTCATTACAGACTAGCATATCCTGTGTTGCAAGGCTAATATATCTATATATAAAAGGTATGAAAGAGAAACTAAATAAGTATGTATAAATACTGTCTCTCTGGCACAACTGTCATCTGAACAAATTGGTATTAAATTTAACAATGATGCATACTGTTGCGCATGACCAAACCGCACCGTGCAATCGATGTCCTAACCAGAATTCGGCTGGTACGCACAAACCCATCCCGCAATGTAAATTTCACACCTTATCTCTCGGCAGAGAGAGAGGATTTTTGTGCGCATGAGTCGGACCCTCGTGTTGAACTACTGGCAAATACCTGTATCCTCTTTATATGCATAATCCATAGTTCAATTGTAAATATACATCAGTTCTTTTCGCAAATTGAGGCCTGCCGGAATCCTGGACCCAAGTCTAAAGATCCAGTAGGCCTCACGGAGAAGAATCTTTTTGCGGTGGTCACCTCCCCTTTTGGGTGCCAAAACTTTTTCTATAGCAAAAGCTTGGAAAAACGTCACTCTACGGGCATGTTTTTGGATGAAGTGCCTCGCTATATTTGAGATGTTGAGAATATTAGGGTTGCCAATATAGTTCAAAGGATGTTCGAGGATCCGACTCTTAAATTTACGGGCTGTGCTGCCTATGTACATCAGATCACAATCAGTGCATCTGATGGCATAGACTACACCCTCCGTATTACAGTTGATATAACTGCGGATAGGAAATTTGTCAGTATGTGTTACATTGTCAAATGTCTGAGTAGGTACAACGTAATTGCATGTCTTGCAGCGGTTGTGCGGTTTTACCATTGCAAAGCACACAATCTGGCGATTGTGGGGTTAAATTGACCAAGGTATATCCTCACAGTGTGTTTCGAATTGCATGTGTAATCGATGAACCTAATCAAGAGGTGTGCCTCTGTTGTGGCAGCCTATGAGATTGGATGCTCCTCCCAGGATTTTCTGACGAGGTGCATTCCTAATCCTTTATAATGTGGGGTCACACGTAGCATGGTGCTACGACTAAGGGTACATACCCGAAACGCGTCAGCGACTATGCCGTGGATCCAGTGACTGTGTCGGTTTTATGAATCAATAAAGAAGAGCTAAGAGGACCTCCATTGTCTCCAGATACCTTTCTTCCTATTTTGTTTGCTGACAGTATTCCTCCCTCTACAGGTGGACTCCGGACACTCAGAGCCCACCTTCTCAGGATGAGACCTATGGAAAGCCCTGATGAGACGAGTGGCCTTAATGTCCGCCACTGGGACCCACATCCTCTCCTCAGGACCATAACCCTCCCTGGAGAGAACCGCGGATAATGCGAGAATCCACAATCCTAGAGACCTGAAATTCAAGATTACCATCAACAACAATCGGAGGAGGAGGCAAAGAGGAGGGCATAGTGGGTTGGACATAAGGTTTTAATAGGGACCTGTGAAAAACATTATGGATCTTCCAAGTCTGAGGAAGATCAAGATGGAAGGCAACGGGATTGATGACGGACAAGATCTTGTAACGCCCAATAAACTTAGGACCCAACTTCCAGGAGGGAACTTTCAGTTTGATATTCTTTGTAGACAACCACACCAGATCACCCACATTTAGGTCCGGACCAGGCACACGTCTCTTATCCACCTCACACTTATATCTCTCACTCATCCTCTTCAGATTACCCTGAATCTTTTGCCAAATAAATGACAAAGACGAGGAAAATCTCTCCTCATCAGGTAAACCAGAAGACCCCTCTCCAGAGAATGTCCCAAACTGCGGATAAAACCCATATGCACCAAAAAATGGTGACTTATCAGAGGACTCCTGGTGACGGTTATTTAAAGCAAACTCAGCAAGGGACAAAAAAGAACACCAATCCTCCTGATTCTCCGCCACATAACAGCGCAGCTATGTCTCCAGATTCTGATTGATGCGTTC
Organism: Bufo gargarizans; assembly: GCF_014858855.1. Classification (NCBI taxonomy): domain Eukaryota; kingdom Metazoa; phylum Chordata; class Amphibia; order Anura; family Bufonidae; genus Bufo; species Bufo gargarizans. The sequence continues at coordinate 98,492,028 of NC_058086.1, read as the reverse complement.
GGTCTGACCATTCGACTGCGGGTGAAAAGCAGAAGAGAACGACAACCGAACCCCCAAGCGAGAACAGAAGGCCTTCCCAAATCTGGAAACAAATTGCGTGCCCCTATCAGAGACAATGTCTGAAGGAATGCCATGCAATTTAACAATGTGATCAACAAACGCTTGCGCCAGTGTCTTAGAATTGGGTAACCCAGAAAAGGGAATGAAATGCGCCATTTTGCTACTACCACTACTACCAGAATCACAGTCTTCCCCGAGGAACGAGGCAGGTCCGTAATGAAGTCCATGGACAGATGCATCCAAGGACGGGAAGGAATGGGTAACGGGAGGAGAGAACCCGATGGCCGTGAATGAGGGACCTTGGCACGATTGCAGGTCTGGCAGGCTGCCACCAAACCCTAAACCGTCTTACGAAGAGCCGGCCACCAGAATCTCAGAGCATTGAGATCCACTGTGGCTCTGCTCCCCGGGTGCCCAGCAAGGACAGTATCGTGGTGCTCCTTAAAAACCTTGTGTCGTAAAGCGAGAGGCACAAACAACCTCCCAGAGGGACAAAGATCAGAAGCCTCTGCCTGGGCTGCCTGAACCTCTGCCTCCAAATCAGGATAAAGAGCAGAGACGACCACCCCCTCAGCCAAAATGGGACCCGGGTCTTAAAAGTTCCCCCCTCCCGGAAAACAACGTGACCGGGCATCCGCCTTCACATTTTTAACCCCAGGGCGGAATGTAACAACAAATTTAAACCTAGAAAAGAACAAAGACCATCTGGCCTGTCTCGGGTTCAGACGCTTGGCCGATTCCAAGTAGGCCAGATTCTTATGGTCTGTAAACACGGTAATAGGGTGTCTGGCTCCCTCTAACCAATGGCACCATTCCTCAAAAGCTAATTTGATGGACAACAACTCCCTATTTACCACATCGTAATTTCCTTGAGAAAAAGGCACACGGTCGCTATTTGGTAGGAGAGGGACCCTGAGATAAGACCGCACCCACACCCACCTCAGAAGCATCCACCTCAACAATAAAAGGTAGAGAGACGTCAGGTTGTACTAAAATGGGAGCGAAGCAAAACTCTCTTTGATACTAGAAAAGGCTTTAAGTGCATCTACCGACCACAAGGAAAAATCTACCCCCTTTTTAATTATATCAGTGAGTGGCTTAACAACAAAGGAATAATTCAAAATGAACTTTCTGTGATAATTGGCAAACCCAAAAACCGAATCAGCGCCTTCTGATTCTCAGGAAGCTCCCAATCAAGCACAGCGTGGACCTTCTCAAGGACCATGAGAAAACCAGAAGCGAAGAGAAGAAAACCAAGAAATTGAATCTCCGGAACCGCAAACACACATTTTTCCAGTTTAGCGTACAATTTATTATCCCGCAGAATCAGCAAGACCTGACATAGGTGGTCTCGATGAGTCTTGAAATTAGGAGAAAAAATGTCACCCAGATACACCAGTACTAATCTCCCCATAAAATGATGGATAAAAAATGCTGTTCACAAAATGTTGGAAGACGGCTGGAGCATTCATCAATCCAAAAGGCATAACCAAATTCTCGAAATGACCCTCAGGGGTAGAGATGTCGTGAACATAAAATCTTCTGTTCGCGAACGGTGAACACGAATTTCTACAAATGTTCGCGAACCGCCATTGACTTCTATAGGCAGGCGAATTTTAAAACCCACAGGGACTCTTTCTGGCAACAATAGTGATGGAAAAGTTGTTTTAAGGGGACTAACACCTGGACTGTGGCATGCCAGAGGGGGATCCATGGCAAAACTCCCATGGAAAATTACATAGTTAATGCAGAGTTGGATTTTAATCCATAAAGGGCATAAATCACCTAACAATCCAATTTTTTTTTGAACAACGTGGTTTAAAACATCCAGTGTGTGTATACGATCAGGTATGATGTTGTATTGATCAGGTAGTGTAAGGGTTACGCCCGCTTCACAGACATTGACAGACCAAACTCCCCTTTTAATGCACCGCAAACAACCGCAAACAGTCCATTTGCCCAACTGCAAACTTCCCATTTGCACAAGGTTGGATACCAAGCTAGCCATGTCCCGTTGATGTCATTGAAGGTTTCTTCCTCCACCCAGCCACGTACAACACCAAGGGTCCCGGAAAGGTGAATTGAATTGATTTTTCGAATGGGGAGATGGTTAAAAAAAAACGCTGGCTCCCTCCCCTTTGTTTGAATCCACGGTCACTGCATCTGTGTTTTTTTCTATAGTTCTCTCTTCTTATCAGTTTAATCCATGTTACGTCCCCAATCTGGGGTCCATTTATTGAATGGATTTTTCGAATGGGGAAATGGTTAAAAAAAACACTGGCTCCCTCCCCTTTGTTTGAATCTACGCCACGGTCACTGCGTCTGCGCCGTGCAATTTACTGTCCCACCCGATATAAGTGGTATTTCCTGTAGTTCTCTCTTCTCATCAGTTTAATCCTTGTTACATCCCCAATCTGGGGTCCATTTATTAAATAGATTTTCCGAACGGGGAGATGGTTAAAAAATTGCTGGCTCCCTCCCCTTTGTTTGAATCCACGCCACGGTCACTGCGTCTGCGCCGTGCAATTTACTGTCACACCCGATATGAGTGCTATTTTCTGTAGTACTATTCTCATCAGTTTAATCCCTGTAATGTCCCATATCAGGGTGGGATTGCCTTTTGTGAAAAAAAATTTAGGTCGGGTAACTTTGACTGCCTTCACAGTGACAGACCAAACTCTGATACACCAAACTGAATTGATTTTAGGGACCGGGAGATGGAAAAAGCAGCTTGGATGGTCCTCTTACTCCCAAGTTGGGGCACTGCGCGTGCACGGAGCAATGTGCTGTGACACCCTATATGAGTGGTGTCTTAATTAGTCCTATTCCTATCAGTTTAATCCCTGTTACGTCCCCTATCCGGGGACATGTGTTGAATTGATTAACCATTACGACATCCTGGAATAATTTAGTTCTGAGCTTTGTACTTGATTTGTATTGGAATTGTTGGGGATTTTTTAAATTGTCTGCACTATTTCTAATAAACTATTAAGAGACTTTATTATGATTTTTTTTTTATGTATTAAAAACCCACCCATACAACTTAAAAAAAAAAAAATTAAGTTTTTTCTATGAAAAAACATCCATCCGTCCCGATTGCTTTTGGTCTGATCTTAATGAAGCAACGGCCTTATCATCTGGGGTGTGGCAACATTGCCAACACACTCATAGAGGTGATGATCGCTTCATTGTGATACGCAAGCCCCTTCACCACAACAAGGTAACGATCACGAAAGGGGAATTGACACTTGTATGTGCCTTTTTTTGTTTTGTTTTTTCAGCCACAGTGCAGCACCAGAGGCCAGAAAAATTTGGCATGTACACATGCCTGAAAAACAATATTATTGTTGCAGCTGCTGTTGTAGCAGCGGCCGAAAAAATTTATGTTTTCAAGGCAGAAAGGTGACTAAAACATTGCGGCTTGAACCCAAGTTTGTGGCGGAGAATTCACGAAAGTCATCCGGTATGCAGACATTAAATACAGCAGCGTGGAAACCATTCTGAGGCCAAGCCATGTCAGGCCTTTTGTTAGTTAAACATATCCCCTACTGTCAGTCCCTTCGGGATCCATGCCTCATTAATCTTAATGAAGGTGAGGTAATCAACACTTTTTTGACCGAGGCGACTTCTTTTGTCAGTGACAATGCCTCCTGCTGCACTGAAGGTCCTTTCTCACAGGACACTTGAAGCGGGGCAGGCCAGAAGTTCTATAGCAAACTGGGATAGCTCAGGCCCAGGTCAAGCCTGCACACCCAGTAGTCAAGGGGTTCATCGCTCCTCAGAGTGTCGATATCTGCAGTTAAGGTAAAGTAGTCTGCCAACTGTCGGTCGAGTCGTTCTCTAAGGCTGGATCCCGAAGGGCTGTGGTGATGTGTAGGACTGAAAAAGCTCTGCATGTCCTCCATCAACAACACATCTGTAAAGCGTCCTGTCCTTGCCGCCGTGGTCGTGGTAGGAGGAGGATTACTTTCACCTCTTCCCCAGTTAGATTCCCGTTGTGCTGTGACATCCCCCTTATAAGCTGTGTAAAGCATATTTTTTAGTTTGGTTTTGAACTACTGCATCCTTTCTGACTTCCGTTAATTTGGTAACATTTCCGCCACTTTTTGCTTATACCGGGGGTCTAGTAGCGTGGCCACCCAGTACAGGTCGTTCTCCTTCATCCTTTTTATATGAGGGTCCCTCAACAGACATGACAGCATGAATTACCCCATTTGCACAAGGTTGGATGCCGAGCTACTCATTTCCCGTTCCTCCTCCTCACTGATGTCATTGACGGTCTGTCCTTCCCCCCAACCACATACAACACCACGGGTCCCAGATAGGTGACAACAACGAGCACCCTGGGATGCCTGCTGTGGTTGGTCTTCCTCCTCCTCAAAGCCACATTCCTCCTCTGACTCCTCTTCCTCATACTCCTCTTGCAGCGTTGCCGCAGGTCCGGCAAGCGATGATGACAAGGCTGTTTCTGGTGGTGATGGTGACCACAACTCTTCCTCTTCGCGCTCATCTACAGCCTGATCCAGCACTCTTCGCAGGGCACGCTCCAGGAAGAAAATAAATGGGATGAGGTCGCTGATGGTGCCTTCGGTGCGACTGACTAGGTTTTTCACCTCCTCAAAAGGACGCATGAGCCTACAGGCATTGCGCATGAGCGTCTAGTAACGTGGCAAAAAAAATTCCACCTCCGCAGAGGCTGTCCTAGCACCCCGGTCATACAAATACTCGTTGACGGCTTTTTCTTGTTGGAGCAGGCGGTCGAACATTAGGAGTGTTGAATTCCAACGTGTCGGGCTGTCACAAATCAAGCGCCTCACTGGCATGTTGTTTTGGCTCTGAATGTCTGAAAAGTGCGCCATGGCCATGTAGGAACGCCTGAAATGGCCACACACCTTCCTGGCCTGCTTGAGGACGTCCTGTAAGCCTGGTTACTTAGACAGAAAGCATTGTACGATGAGATTCAACACATATGCAATGCACGGCACATGTGACAACTTGCCCAAATGCAATGCCACCAACAAATTGCTTCCATTGTCACACACCACTTTGCCGATCTCCAGTTGGTGCGGGGTCAGCCACTGATCCACCTGTGCATTCAGGGCGGACAGGAGTGCTGGTCCGGTGTGGCTCTCTGCTTTCAGGCAAGTCAACCCCAAGACAGCGTGACACTGTTGTATCCAAGATGTGGAATAGCCCCGGGGAGCTGAGGGGGGTTTAGTTGATGTGCAGCCAGATGCCGCAGCAGAATAGGACTCAGCCGAGAAGGTTATGGAAGAGGAGGGAGTAGGAGGAGTAGAGGAGGTGGCAGTAGGCCTGCCTGCAAGTCGTGGCGGTGTCACCAACTCCGCTGCAGAGCCACGCATTCCATGCATGGCAGCCGTCAGCAGGTTGACCCAATGCGCAGTGTAGGTGATATACCTGCCCTGACCGTGCTTTGCAGACCAGGTATCAGTGGTCAGATGGACCCTTGCCCCAACACTGTATGCCAGAGATGCCATGACTTCCTTTTCAATCACCGAGTAGAGGTTTGGGATTGCTTTATTAGAAAAAAAAATTGTCCGGGTACCTTCCACTGTGGTGTCCCAATAGCGAATTTTTTTTGAAGGCCTCAGACTCCACCAGCTGGTATGGTAAAAGCTGGTGGGCTAAGAGTTCCGTCAAGCCAGCTGTCAGACGCCGGGCAAGGGGGTGCCTCTGTGACATTGGCTTCTTACGCTCAAACATTTCCTTTACAGACACCTGACTGTGGGCAGATGAGCAGGAACTGCTGAAGGTGAGAGGCGGAGTGGCGGGTGGTTGAGAGGGGGCAAGGAGGACAGCAGTGGTTGACGTGGCTGAAGATGCTGGACCAGGAGGAGGATGGTGGCTTTGAGCTTGTGTGCTGCTTCTACTCGTCATCGTGTTTTGCTCCCATAGGCGTTGGTGATGTGCAATCATGTGCCTTCACAAAGCAGTTGTACCTAGGTGGGTGTTGGATTTCCCACGACTCCGTTTCTTTTGGCACAAGTTGCAAATGGCATCGCGGTTGTCAGAGGCAGACACACAAAAAAAATGCCACACAGCTGAGCTTTGCAATGACGGCATTCTGGTGGTGGCAACAGCATGCATTGATTGGCGTGCTGTCTGGCTGACCCCGGGTGCCGATACATGCTGTCTGACTGTGCCACTAGCTCCTTGCGACGACCTCCCCCTGCTTCCAACTCGTCTCCTCCTTCTCTCTGTCTCCCCTTCTGATCTTTCCCCCTCTTCTTCTTCTCTTCGAGCAGGCACCCACGTGGCATCCACGGACACATCATCATCATCAACAACTTCACATGTATCTGACACCTCAGCAAAGGAAGCAGCAGCGGATACAAGATCATCATCATCATCATCACACTGTACGTCCATGTGTGTAATGCTGCCTGACTGAGACATATCCCTGTTATCTACATCCCCTGGCAATAATGGTTGCACATCACTAATTTCATCCAACTGATGTGTAAATGACTCCTCTAAAGGGATCAAGTAAAGCGGCTGTGGTGGTAGTGGTGGTGGTGGCGGCGGGCGGGGGAGTGGTGACCAAAGCTGAGCTGGAGGAGGATGGTGCGTCAAGGTTCTTAGCGGAAGCTGTTGAAGTGTGGGTGTCCTGTGTAAGCCAGTCAACTATTTTCTCAGAATTTTTTGGGTTCAGGGTACGTGGCCTCTGAACACTGGGCATTATTCCAGGGCCAGTGGAAATCACAGCACCACAGCTCTGCCTGTCATTTTTTATTAGATAAGTGTGATGGAGGGTCTGCTGCTGATTGGCTGGAATGTGTCTGCTGACTGTGAGGTAGAGGGTCAAAGTTTACTCAATGATGATGTATAGGGGGCGGACCGAACATCGCATATGTTCGCCCGCAGCGGCGAATGTGAACAAGCTATTCAGGGGTATTGAAGGCCGTCTTCCATTCATCCCCTTCCCTGACCCTGACTAGGTTGTATACCCCCTCTTAAATCCAACTTAGAAAAAACCTTAGCCCCAACAATCTGCTTGAACAGGTCTGGTATCAGAGGAAGCGGATATGGGTCACGAATTGTGATATGGTTCAGCTCCCTGAAATCCAGACAAGGTCTTAAAGAACCATCTTTTTGCTTAACAAAAAAAAAAAACTGCGGCAACAGGTGACTGTCGGGTATTTATTTCATATAAGATATGAAATCATAAAAATTATGATTTCATATTTTTATGAAATATGAAAAAATGAAAAATGTAATTGTCGGACATATAAATGCCAGTTCTTTTATTGATGAGATCTAAAGTTAATTTGTGCAGTTAATGAAACACGGTGCAATTAATTATATAAAATATAATTTATTACAAATAAATACAGTAAGAAAAAATGGCAATTTAATGCAAGGACAATATCAAAATTGAAGATAAAAAGGATAAACACGGATTAATACAGGAAGAATAACTGATCCACTGTGTCCTTATGACCAATCAAATATATATATATATATATATATATATATATATATTTTATATGATATTATATCCCGTTCGGCAATCAGACTATGGAAATATAATTTCCCAGAGTTTTTCCTCTACTCAATGTCTAATCTCCCATTAGCAATATGCATCTTTGCTAAGAGGACAACTAGCATTAAGGAGGTGTTTAACACTATATGTTCCCTCAATATGGGGACTCTTGAATATATGCCGAGAGGAATATCTTATTAATGCCACAATCATTAAGTATAAATATACATTACTGGGCCAAGGATGAACAGAGTTTCGGATGTAATCAGTTCTCAAAAACTTTTCCAGTATACAAAAATTAATCCAAGTTTCTTAGTGATAAATCCTTCTTATGACCAATGTTTCTTTGTAGCAAGATTTTCTTGTGTTGTAGTTTTTTTTTAGTTGAAGAGTCCTTTACTTTTATTTGAAGTCTTTTGTCTAACCTCTCACATGCATACTTTATACCCCATATTATCTAAGAACTCATCCCCTTCTAGATTTGGGATTTCCAATCAGATAAGGTGGGTGTGACGTATGGTAATCATGGGGATGATGTCATTAAATTGGCATTCCTTAGAAACTTCTGCCCATCTACCACTTGATGGCACTGTTGTATCATATAACAATTTTAAATATTTTAAGAATTAACACATATATATTGCTTTATTACACCACCTAAACTTTGACCTTTTCCATCTTAAATCAATTAGGAGGGATTATTCTTTGATACTTTAGAATCACTTTCCCAGACATCACGGATCAAGCTTGACAGTTAACATACCATCTTATTTATGGTCAGATAAGAGAACCATAATCTTTTAACTTTTCCCCTGGTTTGTATACCTTAACTGTCTCAGCTATTGAGTCATGATGTTTGAAATAACATCAGCTTCTCTGAATAGACCCTATTACGAAAATTCAACTTAAACGCTCTCTATATCCCCTAGAATATATCCTCTCAGTGAGATACACACAATATAAAGATACATTACTAATATTTGGTTATAATACATCAATATTGCATAATATATATATGAATCATTAACAAGTCCAAACGCTAAATACATGCACACAGGAATATATATATATATATATATATATATATATATATATATATATGTAAATATATGAATAGATATCTATTCTACACCAGATGTGTTTTATGGACGTCTCTTATCAGATCATGGTTTAGCCATGAAACGCCCATTGTTCCTAAGACAGACATGTTTAGAGAAACCAGTGTAGATAAATCCATGTCTCTAAACAATAATACGAAGTATAATGCTCTCTATATATTTACTTTTAACACATTGAACTTGCCATAAACCCATCTTGGTTTTTTTTCAGGTTCATGCTGATCACATGCTGTTAAAGGCAATGATCATCCATATTGAATATAGTATCATCAGATACATTGTACACTTATGAAAATGCACAACAAATCCCCCTTCATTCCAAAATGTTCCATAAAATGTGAATGCATTTGGAATGTTTAAAAGGGCTTTTCATATATCTTCTTCGATGCGTAGACTTGGCTTATAATGTTCCAACCAGAGCTTGGCTAAAGTTCGTCTGGAGAACCTTATCTAACGCATGACTTGGATGGTCCACAAACTCAACCATCCCATAGATCCTGCAAAACAGGATATACGTTTGATAAAGGTTTGTTTTGATTCTCCATCTCCACATGAATGTTTAATAGGTTCCTTTTCAATGAACCAACTTCAAGTTCCAATGTCTTGATAGAGATGAAATCAGCAACTGTCACACCGGTAGTAATAACAGTGCCCACTACGCTAAAGATTATGGCGGCTACGATTGCAAAAATAAAAATGAATCGCTTTGGTCTGTAGAAAACTGTTCTCTGGTCAAGGTCTTCCTTGCTTGCTCTAGGATCTGCGTAATCCGTTCTTGGAAATATCCGATGTGCATCTGATACCAGGATTGGAGCTAAGGCAATAGGATCTCAGACACGTTGAGTTGCCTTTCGACAAAAACGCGAGGATCCAGGCTGATGTAGACCTTCTGGGATAATATCCTCTTGTTTGTCAATATGAACCTGTAGCATGATTCCGGATGAAGGACCTGGCACAGCAATCGGCTCAGCATGGAACTCCTTCCCCAAGATCAGGACGACATAGATGATGGCAATCATATTTGATGACATCTTACGCCTATAAAATATTGTATGACATATATGAGTACATACATTTTTCAACTTTATCCTGCAAGAAAAGAGTTATTAATACCATATACCTCTGATTGGCATAAGTTCTTTTCTTGGACAGAGTAAGTTCTGGTTTCAGAGGTGAGTTAGGAGACATTTTATTACAGAAGAAATGTACATCAGGATGGGTTAGTATGAGTTAAAGTTGTAGAATAACAGATAACACTTTTCCGTTCATACGATACCAATCCTTATTTCCGTCTTTAGCTGGAACCGTAAAGTCTCTTCACCTCTTTTCATCCTGCTCCTTTAATCTTTCGAAGTCGTGCACTAGAATGACAAACACATAGCTGATTAATGTGAACCATTTTTCAATAAACTCACCCCCCTTAGGGATTTTGATTTTGTAGACCACTGGAGATAATTTGTCAGTGATGACATAGGGACCTTTCCAGGAAGGCAGTTTTCTCTCCTTCACTTGATCTCGAGCGAAGTTATAGAGATACACCCGATCGGAAATTTTATACTCCTTCTGTGTAGTCTTCAGATCGTAGTATGTCTTAGCACTCACTGCGGCTTTCTCTATATTCTTGTGGGCGAACGCAAAAGCATGCTGAAGGTGTTTGCGTAAATTTTCCACATACTGATGCGATGTTGTAGCATTGATCAAGTTATGGTCCGTTGTCCTGTAACGTAAATGCTGGGGCAACACCATCTTACTTCCTGTGATCATCTCGAAGGGAGAAAGCTTAGTTGCTGCGCTTGGGGTAGCTCTGATGTCCATAAGCACCAAAGGCAACTTGACATCCCAGTCCTTACCAGATTCATTGACAAACTTTTTCAGGATGTTCACAATGGACTGGTTGTAACGTTCTACTCCACCACTAGAGGTTGGTCGATAAGTTATATGTAGCTTCCTCTTTACCCCCAGGATTTCCCACATCTTTGTCATCACCTCACTGGTGAAGTGACTCCACGATTGGATTCGATTAGCTGGGGAAGACCAAATCTAGAAAATACGTGGTTAATGAGCAGAGATGCACATACGCTTGAACTGCATGTTTTGCATGGCAAGCATTCCACCCATTTGGTGAACAGACAAGTTACGGTTAACATACAGTACAGACCAAAAGTTTGGACACACCTTTTCATTCAAAGAGTTTTCTTTATTTTCATGACTATGAAAATTGTAGATTCACACAGAAGGCATTAAAACAGGGAGTGAAACAACAAGAGGTAGTCACCTGAAATGGTTTTCACTTCACAGGTGTGCCCTGTCAGGTTTAATAAGTGGGATTTCTTGCCTTATAAATGAGGTTGGGACCATCAGTTGCATTGTGGAGAAGTCAGGTGGATACACAGCTGATAGTCCTACTGAATAGACTGTTAGAATTTGTATTATGGCAAGAAAAAAGCAGCTAAGTAAAGAAAAACGAGTGGCCATCATTACTTTAAGAAATGAAGGTTAGTCAGTCCGGAAAATTGGGAAACTTTGAAAGTGTCCCCAAGTGCAGTCACAAAAACCATCAACCACTACAAAGAAACTGGCTCACATGCAGACCGCCCCAAGAAAGGAAGACCAAGAGTCACCTCTGCTGCGGAGGATAAGTTCATCTGAGTCACCAGCCTCAGAAATCGCAGGTTAACAGCAGCTCAGATTAGAGACCAGGTCAATGCCACACAGAGTTCTAGCAGCAGACACATCTCTAGAACAACTGTTAAGAGGACTGTGTGAATCAGGTCTTCATGGTAGAATATCTGCTAGGAAACCACTGCTAAGGACAGGCAACAAGCAGAAGAGACTTGTTTGGGCTAAAGAACACAAGGAATGGACATTAGACCAGTGGAAATCTGTGCTTTGGTCTGATGAGTCCAAATTTGAGATCTTTGATTCCAAACACTGTGTCTTTGTGCGACGCAGAAAAGGTGAACGGATGGACTCTACATGCCTGGTTCCCACCGTGAAGCGTGGAGGAGGTGTGATGGTGTGGGGGTGATTTGCTGGTGACACTGTTGGGGATTTATTCAAAATTGAAGGCATACTGAACCAGCATGGCTACCACAGCATCTTGCAGCGGCATGCTATTCCATCCGGTTTGCGTTTAGTTGGAACGTAATTTATTTTTCAACAGGACAATGACCCCAAACACACCTCCAGGCTGTGTAAGAGATATTTGACCATGAAGGAGAGTGATGGGGTGCTGCGCCAGATTACCTGGCCTCCACAGTCACCGGACCTGAACCCAATCAAGATGGTTTGGGGTGAGCTGGACCGCAGAGTAAAGGCAAAAGGGCCAACAAGTGCTAAGCATCTCTGGGAACTCCTTCAAAACTGTTAGAAGATCATTTCAGGTGACTACCTCTTGAAGCTCATCAAGAGAATGCCAAGAGTGTGCAAAGCAGTAATCAAAGCAAAAGGTGGCTACTTTGAAGAACCTAGATTATGACATATTTTCAGTTGTTTCACACTTTTCTGTTATGCATATAATTCCACATGTGTTAATTCATAGTTTTAATACCTTCAGTCTGAATCTACAATTTTCATAGTCATGAAAATAAAGAAAACTCTTTGAATGAGAAGGTGTGTCCAAACTTTTGGTCTGTACTGTATATTTGTTGCCTTTTGATGAGGTTGTTACTGTTCCAATGAAGTCAATTTGGATGTCTGACCATGGCATGGACATCCCCCTTTTCATCAGCCTACCTGATCTCCAATAGCCATCCCATTAAGGACATTGTCCAGGCGGTTATCCTGCTGTTTGTCATGTTTCCATCTCTTATACGATCACTCTGCAAGTATTGCAGCAGCTGATGTGCTGTCTCCACAATGATCCTTTCGCCTTGGATAAAACTCCTAAAATATTGTAAAGACCACACAGTTAACAATAATGCTTATTGAATTTCACCTCAACCGATTTTGTCTTGGTCACTGCTTCCACCTTCTTTTTCTGTGGATTAATTCCATCCGCAGTGCGAAGAGCTCCTTTAGCCTTAGCCGTTGACGCTTCGACTCGTCGGAGCATGCATCAGCCATGGAGATTTGTTCTTCCACCTGCTCCTGAAAATCTCAGGCTGGCTTAACTCGTAAGCTCCTTCAAGCTCACTAGTTAAATCGTTCTGGGTGTAGCGTACCTTATCCTTTCCTTGCTGGTATGATTCATACTCTTTTTCATCGATCTCATGGTTGAAAACTAATGATGACTCTTCGATGTGGCATGTACCTTCTTCAGAGCTGAAAGGATAAACAGACAAGATGTTAAATAACCCCTCAGGGGTCGAGGAAAAATGTTGTTCCACTGTTTGTTCCTCTGTCAGGTATTCATCAGGAATTATTCCAATAACATAATTTTGGAATCCAAATGTGTAGTATTCAGAATCCATAGCTAAACCAATTATGGTGTCCTTTTGTAGGGATATGCTATGGGAAACCATATTATGAATTACCATATGTAATGGATCCTGATGTATATTTATCAGGGGAGTAGGCTTTACCTTTAGGCTGAGTTGCTGTATTCTGTTGGATAAACAGATTAACGCGTCTGCGTTCTTCAGCTTCTGTCCCTTCTTTACTTTAATGGGGAGAAGAAATGGTTTGCATCCTGCAGGAATTTCAACTTCCTCAGCGACTATGATACTTACGGCATAGGGCATTTGTTGTCCCCATTGTAAGGCTTGTTCTACATCCTGGAACCCCTCTGGGTTTCCCGGCAATCTGGACCATAAGGTGTTATTCACCAGGTCAATCTGTACGGCAAATCAGTGCAGAAGGTCATTACTAGAGTTGAGCGAACACCTGGATGTTCGGGTTCGAGAAGTTCGGCCGAACATCCCGGAAATGTTCGGGTTCGGGATCCGAACCCGATCCGAACTTCGTCCCGAACCCGAACCCCATTGAAGTCAATGGGGACCCGAACTTTTCGGCACTAAAAAGGCTGTAAAACAGCCCAGGAAAGAGCTAGAGGGCTGCAAAAGGCAGCAACATGTAGGTAAATCCCCTGCAAACAAATGTGGATAGGGAAATGAATTAAAATAAAAATTAAATAAATAAAAATTAACCAAAATCAATTGGAGAGAGGTTCCATAGCAGAGAATCTGGCTTCCCGTCACCCACCACTGGAACAGTCCATTCTCAGATATTTAGGCCCCGGCACCCAGGCAGAGGAGAGAGGTCCCGTAACAGAGAATCTGTCTTCATGTCAGCAGAGAATTAGTCTGCATGTCATAGCAGAGAATGAGGCTTCACGTCAGCCACCACTGCAACAGTCCATTGGCATATATTTAGGCCCAGCACCCAGGCAGAGGAGGGAGGTCCCGTAACAGAGAATCTGTCTTCATGTCAGCAGAGAATTAGTCTGCATGTCATAGCAGAGAATGAGGCTTCACGTCAGCCACCACTGCAACAGTCCATTGGCATATATTTAGGCCCAGCACACACACAGGCAGAGGAGAGAGGTCCCGTAACAGAGAATCTGGCTTCATGTCAGCAGAGAATCAGTCTGCATGTCATAGCAGAGAATGAGGCTTCACGTCAGCCACCACTGCAACAGTCCATTGGCATATATTTAGGCCCAGCACACACACAGGCAGAGGAGAGAGGTCCCGTAACAGAGAATCTGGCTTCATGTCAGCAGAGAATCAGTCTGCATGTCATAGCAGAGAATGAGGCTTCACGTCAGCCACCACTGCAACAGTCCATTGGCATATATTTAGGCCCAGCACCCAGGCAGAGGAGGGAGGTCCCGTAACAGAGAATCTGTCTTCATGTCAGCAGAGAATTAGTCTGCATGTCATAGCAGAGAATGAGGCTTCACGTCAGCCACCACTGCAACAGTCCATTGGCATATATTTAGGCCCAGCACACACACAGGCAGAGGAGAGAGGTCCCGTAACAGAGAATCTGGCTTCATGTCAGCAGAGAATCAGTCTGCATGTCATAGCAGAGAATGAGGCTTCACGTCAGCCACCACTGCAACAGTCCATTGGCATATATTTAGGCCCAGCACACACACAGGCAGAGGAGAGAGGTCCCGTAACAGAGAATCTGGCTTCATGTCAGCAGAGAATCAGTCTGCATGTCATAGCAGAGAATGAGGCTTCACGTCAGCCACCACTGCAACAGTCCATTGGCATATATTTAGGCCCAGCACCCAGGCAGAGGAGGGAGGTCCCGTAACAGAGAATCTGTCTTCATGTCAGCAGAGAATTAGTCTGCATGTCATAGCAGAGAATGAGGCTTCACGTCAGCCACCACTGCAACAGTCCATTGGCATATATTTAGGCCCAGCACCCAGGCAGAGGAGGGAGGTCCCGTAACAGAGAATCTGTCTTCATGTCAGCAGAGAATTAGTCTGCATGTCATAGCAGAGAATGAGGCTTCACGTCAGCCACCACTGGAACAGTCCATTCTCAGATATTTAGGCCCCGGCACCCAGGCAGAGGAGAGAGGTCCCGTAACAGAGAATCTGTCTTCATGTCAGCAGAGAATTAGTCTGCATGTCATAGCAGAGAATGAGGCTTCACGTCAGCCACCACTGCAACAGTCCATTGGCATATATTTAGGCCCAGCACCCAGGCAGAGGAGAGAGGTCCCGTAACAGACAATCTGGCTTCATGTCAGCAGAGAATCAGTCTGCATGTCATAGCAGAGAATCAGGCTTCACGTCACCCACCACTGCAACAGTCCATTGTCATAAATTTAGGCCCAGCACTAGTGTTGAGCGGCATGTCCCATATTCGAATTCGCGAAATTTTGTGAATATTCGAAAGAATATTCGTAAAATATTCGCGATTATTCAAATTCGTTATTATTTCGCATATGCGATAATTCGAATTATCGCATAATACATATGCTATGCAAAATTCACATGTGCGCTAATGAAATCGCCTTACGAAGATTCGCAACTCAATTCAATCACTAATGTATGAATGCAATGCCCTTTGCCTCTGTTCTGGGACAAGTGTAGATATTCGCATGTGCGCTAATAAAATCGCCTTACGAAGATTCGCACCTCAATCACTTTCTAGGGAATGTGAGACTTTTGGGAATCAATCGAGATACAGTGGGGGGTGATGACAGTAGTTGACAGAGTACAGATCAATGTAATCTGTAAGGTGGAAAGTAAAATAAAAAATACGAATATTCGTAAATCGAATTTTACGAAGTTCTACGTATTCGCGAATATGGTGCTATACTATATGAATGCACAGGCCTTTGCCTCTCTGTTCTGGGGACAAGTGTAGATATTTGCATTTGCGTTAATAAAATCGCCTTACGAAGATTCGCAGCTCAATTCAATCACTAATGTATGAATGCAAAGCCCTTTGCCTCTGTTCTGGGACAAGTGTAGATATTCGCATGTGCGCTAATAAAATCGCCTTACGAAGATTCGCAACTCAATTCACTAATGTATGAATGCAAAGCCCTTTGCCTCTGTTCTGGGACGTGCCGATATTCGCATGTGCGCTAATAAAATCGCCTTACGAAGATTCGCAGCTCAATTCAATCACTAATGTATGAATGCAAAGCCCTTTGCCTCTGTTCTGGGACAAGTGTAGATATTCGCATGTGCGCTAATAAAATCGCCTTACGAAGATTCGCAACTCAATTCACTAATGTATGAATGCAAAGCCCTTTGCCTCTGTTCTGGGACGTGCCGATATTCGCATGTGCGCTAATAAAATCGCCTTACGAAGATTCGCGCCTCAATCACTTTCTAGGCAATGTGAGTAAGATCTGAGCTGTTGGACCTTTGGGAAACAATCAATTATATGTGTACTGTAATTTTGTGGGGGGGGGGGGGGGAAACAAAAAACGAATATTCGTTTTTACGAATATATAGCACTATATTCGAAATATTCGCGAAATCGCGAAGTTGCGATATTCGCGAAAAAAATTTGCTTTTCGAATATTCGCGCTCAACACTACCCAGCACCCAGGCAGAGGAGAGAGGTCCCGTAACAGAGAATCTGGCTTCATGTCAGCAGAGAATCAGTCTTCATATCATAGCAGAGAATCAGGCTTCACGTCACCCACCACTGTAAGAGTCAATTTTCATAAATTTAGGCCCAGAACCCAGGCAGAGGAGAAAGGTCCCGTAACAGACAATCTGGCTTCATGTCAGCAGAGAATCAGTCTTCATATCATAGCAGAGAATCAGGCTTCACGTCACCCACCACTGCAACAGTCAATTGTCATAAATTTAGGCCCAGCACCCAGGCAGAGGAGAGAGCTCCCGTAACAGAGGATCTGGCTTCATGTCAGCAGAGAATCAGTCTGCATGTCATAGCAGAGAATGAGGCTTCACGTCACCCACCACTGCAACAGTCCATTGGCATATATTTAGGCCTAGCACACAGGCAGAGCAGAGAGGTCCCGTAACAGACAATCTGGCTTCATGTCAGCAGAGAATCAGTCTGCATGTCATAGCAGAGAATGAGGCTTCACGTCACCCACCACTGCAACAGTCCATTGGCATATATTTAGGCCTAGCACACAGGCAGAGCAGAGAGGTCCCGTAACAGACAATCTGGCTTCATGTCAGCAGAGAATCAGTCTGCATGTCATAGCAGAGAATGAGGCTTCACGTCACCCACCACTGCAACAGTCCATTGGCATATATTTAGGCCTAGCACACAGGCAGAGCAGAGAGGTCCCGTAACAGACAATCTGGCTTCATGACAGCAGAGAATTAGTCTGCATGTCATAGCAGAGAATGAGGCTTCACGTCAGCCACCACTGCAACAGTCCATTGGCATATATTTAGGCCCAGCACCCAGGCAGAGGAGAGAGGTCCCGTAACAGACAATCTGGCTTCATGTCAGCAGAGAATTAGTCTGCATGTCATAGCAGAGAATCAGGCTTCACGTCAGCCACCACTGCAACAGTCCATTGTCATAAATTTAGGCCCAGCACCCAGGCAGAGGAGAGAGGTCCCGTAACAGACAATCTGGCTTCATGTCAGCAGAGAATTAGTCTGCATGTCATAGCAGAGAATGAGGCTTCACGTCAGCCACCACTGCAACAGTCCATTGGCATATATTTAGGCCTAGCACACAGGCAGAGCAGAGAGGTCCCGTAACAGACAATCTGGCTTCATGACAGCAGAGAATCAGTCTGCATGTCATAGCAGAGAATCAGGCTTCACGTCAGCCACCACTGCAACAGTCCATTGTCATAAATTTAGGCCCAGAACCCAGGCAGAGGAGAAAGGTCCCGTAACAGACAATCTGGCTTCATGTCAGCAGAGAATCAGTCTTCATATCATAGCAGAGAATCAGGCTTCACGTCACCCACCACTGCAACAGTCAATTTTCATAAATTTAGGCCCAGAACCCAGGCAGAGGAGAAAGGTCCCGTAACAGACAATCTGGCTTCATGTCAGCAGAGAATCAGTCTTCATATCATAGCAGAGAATCAGGCTTCACGTCACCCACCACTGCAACAGTCAATTGTCATAAATTTAGGCCCAGCACCCAGGCAGAGGAGAGAGCTCCCGTAACAGAGGATCTGGCTTCATGTCAGCAGAGAATCAGTCTGCATGTCATAGCAGAGAATGAGGCTTCACGTCACCCACCACTGCAACAGTCCATTGGCATATATTTAGGCCTAGCACACAGGCAGAGGAGAGGTTCATTCAACTTTGGGTAGCCTCGCAATATAATGGTAAAATGAAAATAAAAATAGGATTGAATGAGGAAGTGCCCTGGAGTCCAATAATATATGGTTATGGGGAGGTAGTTAATGTCTAATCTGGACAAGGGACGGACAGGTCCTGTGGGATCCATGCCTGGTTCATTTTTATGAACGTCAGCTTGTCCACATTGGCTGTAGACAGGCGGCTGCGTTTGTCTGTAATGACGCCCCCTGCCGTGCTGAATACACGTTCAGACAAAACGCTGGCTGCCGGGCAGGCCAGCACCTCCAAGGCATAAAAGGCTAGCTCTGGCCACGTGGACAATTTAGAGACCCAGAAGTTGAATGGGGCCGAACCATCAGTCAGTACGTGGAGGGGTGTGCACACGTACTGTTCCACCATGTTAGTGAAATGTTGCCTCCTGCTAACACGTTGCGTATCAGGTGGTGGTGCAGTTAGCTGTGGCGTGTTGACAAAAGTTTTCCACATCTCTGCCATGCTAACCCTGCCCTCAGAGGAGCTGGCCGTGACACAGCTGCCTTGGCGACCTCTTGCTCCTCCTCTGCCTTGGCCTTGGGCTTCCACTTGTTCCCCTGTGACATTTGGGAATGCTCTCAGTAGCGTGTCTACCAACGTGCGCTTGTACTCGCGCATCTTCCTATCACGCTCCAGTGCAGGAAGTAAGGTGGGCACATTGTCTTTGTAGCGTGGATCCAGCAGGGTGGCAACCCAGTAGTCCGCACAGGTTAAAATGTGGGCAACTCTGCTGTCGTTGCGCAGGCACTGCAGCATGTAGTCGCTCATGTGTGCCAGGCTGCCCAGGGATAAGGACAAGCTGTCCTCTGTGGGAGGCGTATCGTCATCGTCCTGCCTTTCCCCCCAGCCACGCACCAGTGATGGACCCGAGCTGCGTTGGGTGCCACCCCGCTGTGACCATGCTTCATCCTCATCCTCCTCCACCTCCTCCTCATCCTCGTCCTCCTCGTCCTCCAGTAGTGGGCCCTGGCTGGCCACATTTGTACCTGGCCTCTGCTGTTGCCAAAAACCTCCCTCTGAGTCACTTCGAAGAGACTGGCCTGAAAGTGCTAAAAATGACCCCTCTTCCTCCTCCTCCTCCTCCTCCTCCTGGGCCACCTCCTCTTCCATCATCGCCCTAAGTGTTTTCTCAAGGAGACATAGAAGTGGTATTGTAACGCTGATAACGGTGTCATCGCCACTGGCCATGTTGGTGGAGTACTCGAAACAGCGCAACAGGGCACACAGGTCTCGCATGGAGGCCCAGTCATTGGTGGTGAAGTGGTGCTGTTCTGTAGTGCGACTGACCCGTGCGTGCTGCAGCTGAAACTCCACTATGGCCTGCTGCTGCTCGCACAGTCTGTCCAGCATGTGCAAGGTGGAGTTCCACCTGGTGGGCACGTCGCATATGAGGCGGTGAGCGGGAAGGCCGAAGTTACGCTGTAGCGCAGACAGGCGAGCAGCAGCAGGATGTGAACGCCGGAAGCGCGAACAGACGGCCCGCACTTTATGCAGCAGCTCTGACATGTCGGGGTAGTTGTGAATGAACTTCTGCACCACCAAATTCAGCACATGCGCCAAGCAAGGGATGTGCGTCAAATTGGCTAGTCCCAGAGCTGCAACGAGATTTCGCCCATTATCACACACCACCAGGCCGGGCTTGAGGCTCACCGGCAGCAACCACTCGTCGGTCTGTTGTTCTATACCCCGCCACAACTCCTGTGCGGTGTGGGGCCTGTCCCCCAAACATATGAGTTTCAGAATGGCCTGCTGACGTTTACCCCGGGCTGTGCTGAAGTTGGTGGTGAAGGTGTGTGGCTGACTGGATGAGCAGGTGGAAGAAGAGGAGGAGGAAGCCGAGAAGGAGGAGGTGGCAACAGGAGGCAAAGAATGTTGCCCTGCGATCCTTGGCGGCGGAAGGACGTGCGCCAAACAGCTCTCCGCCTGGGGCCCAGCTGCCACTACATTTACCCAGTGTGCAGTTAGGGAGATATAGCGTCCCTGGCCGTGCTTACTGGTCCACGTATCTGTGGTTAGGTGGACCTTGCTACAGATGGCGTTGCGCAGTGCACACTTGATTTTATGGGATACTTGGTTGTGCAGGGAAGGCACGGCTCTCTTGGAGAAGTAGTGCCGGCTGGGAACAACATACTGTGGGACAGCAAGCGACATGAGCTGTTTGAAGCTGTCTGTGTCCACCAGCCTAAATGACAGCATTTCATAGGCCAGTAGTTTAGAAATGCTGGCATTCAGGGCCAGGGATCGAGGGTGGCTAGGTGGGAATTTACGCTTTCTATCAAATGTTTGTGAGATGGAGAGCTGAACGCTGGCGTGTGACATGGTTGAGACGCTTGGTGACGGAGGTGGTGGTGGTGGTGGTGTTGGTGGTACATCCCCTGTTTGCTGGGCGGCAGGTGCCAACGTTCCTCCAGAGGCGGAGGAAGAGGCCGAGGCGGCAGCAGCAGAATAGGCCGAGGCGGCAGCAGCAGAAGAGGTAGCAGGGGGAGCCTGAGTGACTTCCTTGGTTTTAAGGTGTTTACTCCACTGCAGTTCATGCTTTGCATGCAGGTGCCTGGTCATGCAGGTTGTGCTCAGGTTCAGAACGTTAATGCCTCGCTTCAGGCTCTGATGGCACAGCGTGCAAACCACTCGGGTCTTGTCGTCAGCACATTGTTTGAAGAAGTGCCATGCCAGGGAACTCCTTGAAGCTGCCTTTGGGGTGCTCGGTCCCAGATGGCGGCGGTCAGTAGCAGGCGGAGTCTCTTGGCGGCGGGTGTTCTGCTTTTGCCCACTGCTCCCTCTTTTGCTACGCTGTTGGCTCGGTCTCACCACTGCCTCTTCCTCCGAACTGTGAAAGTCAGTGGCACGACCTTCATTCCATGTGGGGTCTAGGACCTCATCGTCCCCTGCATCGTCTTCCACCCAGTCTTGATCCCTGACCTCCTGTTCAGTCTGCACACTGCAGAAAGACGCAGCAGTTGGCACCTGTGTTTCGTCATCATCAGAGACATGCTGAGGTGGTATTCCCATGTCCTCATCATCAGGAAACATAAGTGGTTGTGCGTCAGTGCATTCTATGTCTTTCACCGCTGGGGAAGGGCTAGGTGGATGCCCTTGGGAAACCCTGCCAGCGGAGTCTTCAAACAGCATAAGAGACTGCTGCATAACTTGAGGCTGAGACAGTTTCCCTGGTATGCATGGGGGTGATGTGACAGACTGATGGGGTTGGTTTTCAGGCGCCATCTGTGCGCTTTCTGCAGAAGACTGGGTGGGAGATAATGTGAACGTGCTGGATCCACTGTCGGCCACCCAATTGACTAATGCCTGTACCTGCTCAGGCCTTACCATCCTTAGAACGGCATTGGGCCCCACCATATATCGCTGTAAATTCTGGCGGCTACTGGGACCTGAGGTAGTTGGTACACTAGGACGTGTGGATGTGGCAGAACGGCCACGTCCTCTCCCAGCACCAGAGGGTCCACTAACACCACCACGACCATGTCCACGTCCGCGTCCCTTACTAGATGTTTTTCTCATTGTTATGGTTCACCACAACAACAAATATATTATTTGGCCCAATGTATTGTATTCAAATTCAGCGGGATATAAATTTGAGGCCTAGTATTTAGGCGCTGGGTGACCGGTATGGATTTAGTGACAGAATTAGACTTGGAAATGCACAGAAGCGTGTGTGTGTGAAGTTATTCTGAATGACCCAATGTGCACCTTGAATATTATATACCCTTTTAGGGATAGATTTCAAATAGCTCTGATATAGCAGAAACCACTAAATTATGAAATTGCTAAATTGGGAATTGTACTTCAACCCAGAACAAAAAATGTGCTTTGACGGACACTAAATATCTTGCCCAGCAACAACAGTACAGCGGTGGGTAACGAGAGATTTAGAGGGAATTAAATTTGAGGCCTAGTATTTAGGCGCTGGGTCACCGGTATGGATTTAGTGACAGAATTAGACTTGGAAATACACAGTAGCGGGTGTGTGTGAAGTTATTCTGAATGACCCTATGTGCACCTTCAATATTATATACCCTTTTAGGGATAGATTTCAAATAGCTCTGATATAGCAGAAACCACTAAATTATGAAATTGCTAAATTGGGAATTGTACTTCAACCCAGAACAAAAAATGTGCTTTGACGGACACTAAATATCTTGCCCAGCAACAACAGTACAGCGGTGGGTAACGAGAGATTTAGAGGGAATTAAATTTGAGGCCTAGTATTTAGGCGCTGGGTCACCGGTATGGATTTAGTGACAGAATTAGACTTGGAAATACACAGTAGCGGGTGTGTGTGAAGTTACTCTGAATGACCCTATGTGCACCTTCAATATTATATACCCTTTTTGGGA
This sequence comes from Bufo gargarizans, assembly GCF_014858855.1. Classification (NCBI taxonomy): domain Eukaryota; kingdom Metazoa; phylum Chordata; class Amphibia; order Anura; family Bufonidae; genus Bufo; species Bufo gargarizans. The sequence goes on along the minus strand of NC_058086.1, from coordinate 98,469,294 downwards.
TAGATTTCAAAGAGCTCTGATATAGCAGGAACCACTAAATTATGAAATTGCTAAATTGGGAATTGTATTTCAACCCAGAACAAGAAATGTGCTTGAACGGACACTAAATAACTCGCCCAGCTACAGCACTAGGGACAGATTTAGCTGGATATAAATTTGAGGCCTAGTATTTAGGCGCTGGGTGACAGGTATGGGTTTAGTGACAGAATTAGACTTGGAAATACACAGTAGCGGGTGTGTGTGAAGTTATTCTGAATGACCCTATGTGCACCTTCAATATTATATACCCTTTTAGGGATAGATTTCAAATAGCTCTGATATAGCAGAAACCACTAAATTATGAAATTGCTAAATTGGGAATTGTACTTCAACCCAGAACAAAAAATGTGCTTTGACGGACACTAAATATCTTGCCCAGCAACAACAGTACAGCGGTGGGTAACGAGAGATTTAGAGGGAATTAAATTTGAGGCCTAGTATTTAGGCGCTGGGTCACCGGTATGGATTTAGTGACAGAATTAGACTTGGAAATACACAGTAGCGGGTGTGTGTGAAGTTATTCTGAATGACCCTATGTGCACCTTCAATATTATATACCCTTTTTGGGATAGATTTCAAATAGCTCTGATATAGCAGGAACCACTAAATTATGAAATTGCTAAATTGGGAATTGTACTTCAACCCAGAACAAAAAATGTGCTTTGACGGGCACTAAATAACTTTCCCAGCTACAACAGGACAACGGTAACGAGAGATTTAGAGGGATTTAAATTTGAGGCCTAGTATTTAGGCGCTGGGTGACAGGTATGGGTTTAGTGACAGAATTAGACTTGGAAATACACAGTAGCGGGTGTGTGTGAAGTTATTCTGAATGACCCTATGTGCACCTTCAATATTATATACCCTTTTTGGGATAGATTTCAAATAGCTCTGATATAGCAGAAACCACTAAATTATGAAATTGCTAAATTGGGAATTGTACTTCAACCCAGAACAAAAAATGTGCTTTGACGGACACTAAATATCTTGCCCAGCAACAACAGTACAGCGGTGGGTAACGAGAGATTTAGAGGGAATTAAATTTGAGGCCTAGTATTTAGGCGCTGGGTCACCGGTATGGATTTAGTGACAGAATTAGACTTGGAAATACACAGTAGCGGGTGTGTGTGAAGTTACTCTGAATGACCCTATGTGCACCTTCAATATTATATACCCTTTTTGGGATAGATTTCAAAGAGCTCTGATATAGCAGGAACCACTAAATTATGAAATTGCTAAATTGGGAATTGTATTTCAACCCAGAACAAGAAATGTGCTTGAACGGACACTAAATAACTCGCCCAGCTACAGCACTAGGGACAGATTTAGCTGGATATAAATTTGAGGCCTAGTATTTAGGCGCTGGGTGACAGGTATGGGTTTAGTGACAGAATTAGACTTGGAAATACACAGTAGCGGGTGTGTGTGAAGTTATTCTGAATGACCCTATGTGCACCTTCAATATTATATACCCTTTTAGGGATAGATTTCAAATAGCTCTGATATAGCAGAAACCACTAAATTATGAAATTGCTAAATTGGGAATTGTACTTCAACCCAGAACAAAAAATGTGCTTTGACGGACACTAAATATCTTGCCCAGCAACAACAGTACAGCGGTGGGTAACGAGAGATTTAGAGGGAATTAAATTTGAGGCCTAGTATTTAGGCGCTGGGTCACCGGTATGGATTTAGTGACAGAATTAGACTTGGAAATACACAGTAGCGGGTGTGTGTGAAGTTATTCTGAATGACCCTATGTGCACCTTCAATATTATATACCCTTTTTGGGATAGATTTCAAATAGCTCTGATATAGCAGGAACCACTAAATTATGAAATTGCTAAATTGGGAATTGTACTTCAACCCAGAACAAAAAATGTGCTTTGACGGGCACTAAATAACTTTCCCAGCTACAACAGGACAACGGTAACGAGAGATTTAGAGGGATTTAAATTTGAGGCCTAGTATTTAGGCGCTGGGTGACAGGTATGGGTTTAGTGACAGAATTAGACTTGGAAATACACAGTAGCGGGTGTGTGTGAAGTTATTCTGAATGACCCTATGTGCACCTTCAATATTATATACCCTTTTTGGGATAGATTTCAAATAGCTCTGATATAGCAGAAACCACTAAATTATGAAATTGCTAAATTGGGAATTGTACTTCAACCCAGAACAAAAAATGTGCTTTGACGGACACTAAATATCTTGCCCAGCAACAACAGTACAGCGGTGGGTAACGAGAGATTTAGAGGGAATTAAATTTGAGGCCTAGTATTTAGGCGCTGGGTCACCGGTATGGATTTAGTGACAGAATTAGACTTGGAAATACACAGTAGCGGGTGTGTGTGAAGTTACTCTGAATGACCCTATGTGCACCTTCAATATTATATACCCTTTTTGGGATAGATTTCAAAGAGCTCTGATATAGCAGGAACCACTAAATTATGAAATTGCTAAATTGGGAATTGTATTTCAACCCAGAACAAGAAATGTGCTTGAACGGACACTAAATAACTCGCCCAGCTACAGCACTAGGGACAGATTTAGCTGGATATAAATTTGAGGCCTAGTATTTAGGCGCTGGGTGACCGGTATGGATTTAGTGACAGAATTAGACTGGGATATGGCCAAAAAATGAACAGACTATTGCTGGTTAAATGCACTTGGTGTGACAGCTTCACCCTGATGTAGGCTTTAGCCAAAAAACAACCACACCATTGAGGGTTAAATGCACTTGGTGACAGGCGCAGCTTGCCCCTGATTTTGTATATGGCCAAAAAATGAACAGACTATTGCTGGTTAAATGCACTTGGTGTGACAGCTTCACCCTGATGTAGGCTTTAGCCAAAAAACAACCACACCATTGAGGGTTAAATGCACTTGGTGACAGGCGCAGCTTGCCCCTGATTTTGTATATGGCCAAAAAATGAACAGACTATTGCTGGTTAAATGCACTTGGTGTGACAGCTTCACCCTGATGTAGGCTTTAGCCAAAAAACAACCACACCATTGAGGGTTAAATGCACTTGGTGACAGGCGCAGCTTGCCCCTGATTTTGTATATGGCCAAAAAATGAACAGACTATTGCTGGTTAAATGCACTTGGTGTGACAGCTTCACCCTGATGTAGGCTTTAGCCAAAAAACAACCACACCATTGAGGGTTAAATGCACTTGGTCGCAGCTTGTGCTGGCGCACCACAAGACACAAAATGGCCGCCGATCACCCCAGAAAAATGAGACTGACAAACGGTCTGTGCAGCCTAAAAACAGTGAGCAATTGAGGATCAGCAGCTCAATGATCCACAGCTGCAGATCGATCAGTTAATCAAGTCCTTTGGAGGAGTTAATCTGCCTAATCTCGCCCTACTGTCGCAGCCGCAACCTCTCCCTACGCTAATCAGAGCAGAGTGACGGGCGGCGCTATGTGACTCCAGCTTAAATAGAGGCTGGGTCACATGGTGCTCTGGCCAATCACAGCCATGCCAATAGTAGGCATGGCTGTGATGGCCTCTTGGGGCAAGTAGTATGACGCTTGTTGATTGGCTGCTTTGCAGCCTTTCAAAAAGCGCCAAGAAAGCGTCACAAAAGCGCGAAGAAAGCGACGAACACCGAACCCGAACCCGGACTTTTACGAAAATGTCCGGGTTCGGGTCCGTGTCACGGACACCCCAAAATTCGGTACGAACCCGAACTATACAGTTCGAGTTCGCTCATCCCTAGTCATTACCTATATACATTTGATACCGTGGTTCATTTATCACGATGAAAATGTGCTCAGTAGTTTTACTTCCTATAGAGATAGACAAAACACATCTTGCAACCACATTATGACTTTGGGAATCTCCATCCAGATCATGAACCCATTGGTCCTGTGGAGAGGGACTTTTAATCATTTTAGGATTGGTGACCTGTTTTAAGAGTCTTAGGCTCATGTAACTTACTTCGGATTTCAAATCCAACTTGGCATATTTTACCCGGGCTATATTGTTTACCTGTACGGGAATCAATAAATTGTCATTGACCTTTTTAATCCGTACCATTGATTTGTGACTTCGAGGGTTGGATGTGTCCCTTTCTCAGGCTCTCAGAGATATAAGTACGCATAGCGACTCTTTCAGGTTGGGAGAGATTGTATTAACGTGATTTTGGCAGTTTGGCACCTGGGATGAGATTAATAGGGCAGTCGTACTCCCAGTGCAGGGGCAACTCATGGACACCACTCTCAAAAAACACATCCTAAAATTCTGAGAGAAAAGATGGCACAGTCTTGGTAGAAACCTCTGAAAGAGACGCCATGAGGCAATTCTCTCTGCAAAACTCACTCCAACCATTTATTTGCCTTGCTTGCCAATCAATGGTGGGGTTATGTTTAGTGAGCCAGGGTAGCCACAACACTAGAGGAGTAGGTAATCCGCTTAAGACGAAACACGACATATCCTCAACATGAGCGTCACCCACAGTCAAACGGATATTGTGAACTATGCCCTTTAATGATCTTTGAGAAAGTGGAGCGGAATCGATAGCAAAAACGGGTATATCCTTTTCCAAAGTGCATACCTGGAAACCATGCGTTATTGCAAATTGATTATCATTGAGATTGACTGCTCCACTATCTACAAAAATCTCAAAATGTTCTTGCTGTCTAGCGCCACCCTGGCAGGTAGGAGAAAATGGGAACTACAAGTAAATGGCAAACCTTCAATTTCCGCATCAACCTTGCAATAGTAGCAAATGGAAAGTTTTTAGAGTGTTTTTTTTTTGTTTTTTTTTATTACCCTCAGACAACTCCATTAATCTCCTAGAGGGGCAAACATTTGCCAAATGATTTTTACCCCCACAACAGAAACAAACCCTCCTCTGAGAGCTGAATCCTCTACTATCAGAGGCAAGCAAACTCAGCTGCATGGCCTCCTCCTCAGAGGGGATTGAGACCGACTGAGACCCCTGCGCACTGAATGAGATAGCCCCACTGTCCTTGGACTGAATATGACAGGAAGGAGTAGTCTCCTCTCTCTCTCTCTAAGACGCCTGTCAATACGAACAGCTAGAGACATGGCAGATTCTAACGAGGCTGGTCTCTCATGAAAAGCAAATGCATCTTTCTGAAAGACCATGGCATAATTGACTTCGGAGTGCAGCATCATTCTAACCAGTATCAGCTGCCCATCTCTGAAATTCTTAACAATATATCTCTGTGGACTGTTTACCCTGGTATAAAAGACGCAGTTTAGATTCAGCCAGAGCAATACAATCCGGGTCATCATATATATGCCCTAGGGCTACAAAAAATGAATCCACCGATCGGAGGGGCCATGCACCGACTGGCAGCAAAAAGGGCCAAGACTGAGCGTTATCCCTGAGCAGCGAGATGATGATCCCCACCCTCTGCTCCTCATCACCAGAGGAATGGGGAAGTAGGCGAAAATTGAGTTTCCAAGCCTCTCTAAAGGGAACAAAATTCTCACTACCCCCAGAGAATGTATCTGGAAGCGAGATCTTAGGCTCGGAACAAACTCCATGAATGCCAGCAGAACCGGTCACCTGAAACTGAGACACAGTTTTTTGGAGATCTGATACCTCCAGTGAAAGACCCTGCATGCGTTCAATCAAGGCTGAAACCGGATCCATGCTTAAGACGGTTATGGCGGTTTATAATGTCACGGATGGTGTTGCAGAAAGCTGGAACTTATAAATAAATAAACATCCGACTGGCTTGATCCCAGACTAAGGAGCATATGGATGAGCCCTATAAAACCCCTAGAGCTCTCCCTGACTGCTATGCCCATGCAAAGGTCTTTATCGTAGACGATTGCATGTGCATAGCCTATAATAGTGAGGGGACACGACCACCGGCTCCCTGCACTTAATACAGACGGAGTCAGGGTCACTGTCATGGTCTTACCTTCTTACTGTTCTCCTTCGTTTGACATGTGCTGGCGGCCATCTTGGTTTCTGGGTTTCTTGTAGCCTCCCACCCTGCGGCTTCTCCTTCCCACTGGGAGGAGCTGGATGCCTAGCTCATATATATAGGAGGTCTGTGTTTCAGTTCCTTGCTTGGTCCTCCTGTGTTCACATGCTTCTAAGACTGCTGCTGCTTCTGGTTCCTGATCCTGGCCTCGTCTGACTACCCCGTTGGTTCCTGATCCTGGCTTCGTCTGACTACCCTGCTGGTTCCTGATCCAGGCTTCGTCTGACTACCCTTCTGGTTCCTGACCTCTGTCTACGCAAGACCCTGCTTCGGTTTTGCCATCCGTTTGGACTTTTGCTTACAGCTTGATTTTCAATAAAGCCTTCTTATTTCCACTTATCTCTTGTTGTACGTCTGGTTCATGGTTCCATGACATTAGGACCAAGCCATGAATTTTGACGGTACAGGGCCATCCTCGCTACCTACGCTGGTTGCCAGACTTGATCAGCAGGATCACCTGTTGGGTCGGTTCGCTGTGGCGTTGCAAACCCTGCTTGAACGCACGGCTCATTTCGCTTCCGTTGCCGATGGGTCGGTTGTCGCTCCTGGGCCCGCTCCTACTGCCGCTCCGGTTGTTGCGCCAGAGTCTACCCCGACACCTGTTGCTGCGCCTGCGGTGTCTCGGGGTATGACCGGTTCTGCCCCCCTTCCACAGCGCTTTTGGGGAGAGCCAACTCAGTGCCGAGGTTTCCTTAACCAGGTGGGCATTTATTTCGAGTTGCTGCCACATGCCTTTCCTACTGAGAGATCAAAGGTGGGCTTCTTGATCTCGCTGCTCTCGGACAAGGCCTTGGCCTGGGCCAGCCCTTTATGGGAGAACAACAATTCGGTGGTTGCCGAGTTTTCCGGTTTTGTTGCTTCTCTTCGGAAGGTATTCGATGTGCCGGCTCGTGCTGCCTCTGCTGCAAAGCTCCTTATGTCCATCAGACAGGGTTCACGATCCGTAGCTGAATACGCCATTGAGTTTCGTACCCTGGCAGCAGAGGTGGGCTGGAATAATGAGGCTCTGGTCGCTGCTTTCTCTCATGGTCTCTCGGATGCCTTGAAGGATGAGGTTGCAGCTAAGGACCTACCAGTGGAGCTCGAGTCTCTTATTTCTTTCCTGATTTTGATTGACACCAGACTCAGGGAGAGACCTTCCTTTAAGGAGAGCCTGCGGAGGTCTTCTAACAGATTGGCGCCTACGTTTGCTGTCCCACCCGTGCCTCCCTCTCCTCCCACGCCTCCTGGGAATGACTCGTCTGGGGGTGAACCCATGCAGCTGGGGTTTGCTCGCCTGTCCGAGGGGGAAATGGGTACTGCGGAGACGCGAGGGCCGATGCATGTACTGTGGTCTCGGTGGGCATTTTCGGTTGGCATGTCCGAACCGTCCGGGAAACGCTCGCACCTGAGATCCTGTCGGGGGCAGATCTTGGGTGGAGTCTCCTCGTCCCCGGTTTCCCGTGTTGACAAACCACTGATCACTGTTGTCCTCTCCTGGGTCGGGGGCTCGGTGACGACCCAGGCGTTGGTGGACTCTGGTGCTGGTGGTTTGTTCATTGATAGTGTGTTCGCTGCCGCCAATTCCATTCCTCTGCAGCCTCGAGGTTCCCCACTGGCTCTTGAGGCGATAGACGGCAGACCCCTTCTGCCGCCACACGTGACTCATGAGACCCTTCCAGTGGGGATAGCCATTGGTGCCGTTCACAGAGAGTCGGTCTGTCTCCAGGTGATTTAGTCTCCACACTACTCGGTGGTCTTGGGGTACCCCTGGCTCCAGAAGCATAATCCGACTTTCGATTGGAGATCGGCCGAGATCCTCTCGTGGTCACCGCAGTGTGGGGCTAGTTGCATCCATGGGCCTGTCAAGTTGCTGTGTACTTCCTCGGACTCTCTGTTGCCTCCTGAATACGAAGAGTACCGGGATGTATTCGATAAGGTGCGCGCGGTTGCCCTACCTCCGCACCGCCCATACGATTGTGCCATAGAGTTACAATCTGGTGCCGTTCCTCCTCGTGGCAATGTCTATCCACTGTCGGTAGCGGAGAATGAGGCCATGGAGGAGTACGTGAGGGAGGCGCTTTCACGCGGACACATTCGCAAATCCTCGTCCCCGGCAGGGGCTGGATTTTTCTTTGTGAAAAAGAAGGGCGGTGAGTTGAGGCCTTGCATCAATTACAGGGGTCTCAATCGCATCACGATCAAGAACGCTTACCCGATACCCTTGATTTCCGAGCTGTTCGATCGCCTCAAAGGGGCCACGGTCTTTACCAAACTCGACCTGAGGGCGGCATATAACCTGGTAAGGATCAAGGCGGGCGATGAGTGGAAGACCGCGTTTAACACCAGGACCGGTCATTATGAATCCTTGGTTATGCCCTTTGGGTTGTGCAATGCGCCCGCAGTCTTCCAGGAATTCATCAACTATGTTTTCCGTGACCTGTTGCAGCAGTGTGTGGTGGTCTATTTGGATGACATCTTGGTATATTCTGAATCCATGGAGGCCCACATTATGGATGTCAGACGAGTGTTGCAACGGTTACGAGAGAACAAGCTGTTCGGTAAGCTTGAGAAATGCGAATTTCACCGATCCCAGGTAACCTTCTTAGGTTACATCATTTCCGCTGAGGGGTTCTCCATGGATCCTGAGAAGGTTTCGGCTGTCTTACAGTGGCCCCAGCCCAGTGGTCTCCGTGCCCTGCAGCGCTTTTTGGGCTTCGCCAATTATTATCGGAAGTTCATCAGGGACTTTTCTATGCTAGCCAAGCCTCTCACGGATCTGACCAGGAAGGGCAGTAATTTCCAGGTCTGGCCGCTCGAGGCCATCTGAGCTTTTGAGGCTCTAAAGTCCGCCTTTGTGTCGGCTCCGATTCTGTCGCATCCCAACCCTGGGTTGCCCTTTGTCCTCGAGGTGGACGCGTCTGAGACGGGAGTAGGCGCCCTTCTGTCTCAGCGTAGAACACCAGAGGGTCCTCTGCTTCCTTGTGGGTTTTACTCCCGGAAACTGTCTTCCGCGGAGTGCAACTATCAGATTGGTGACAGGGAGTTATTGGCCATCGTGCAGGCCCTTAAAGAATGGAGGCACTTGCTCGAGGGTTCGGTGGTTCCGGTTCTCATCCTGACGGACCACAAGAATCTGACCTACCTTTCTGAGGCCAAGAGATTGACACCACGTCAGGCCAGATGGGCTCTGTTCTTGTCACGTTTTAATTACGTGGTCTCCTACCTACCCGGTTCCAAGAACATCAGAGCGGATGCCTTATCACGGCAGTACTCCGAGCTGTCCGGGGAGGAGTCGATTCCGACTTCGGTCATACCTCCGAATCAGATCCTGGCCGCCATTCGCACCAGCCTGACCTCTCCCCTGTCCTGGGCTGTTTCACGTCTGTTCTGGTGGCCTTCTCTACGTTCCGACATCGCCACATATGTAGCGGCATGCTCCGTTTGTGCCCAGAGTAAGTCCCCTCGGCACCTTCCGTTGGGCCTTTTGCAACCCATAGCCACCGGGGAGCGCCCATGGTCACACCTGGGGATGGATTTCATTGTGGACCTCCCTGCATCCCGAGGCCATACGGTCATTCTCATGATTGTGGATCGGTTTTCCAAAATGTGCCACTGTGTTCCTCTCAAGAAGTTACCCTCTGCACAAGAGTTGGCCACGATTTTCGCCAGGGAGGTCTTCCGGTTGCACGGTTTGCCCAAGGAGATTGTGTCGGATCGGGGGAGTCAGTTTGTGTCCAGGTTCTGGCGCGCCTTTTGCTCCCAGTTGGGGATTCATCTCTCTTTCTCCTCGGCCTACCACCCTCAGTCCAATGGGGCCGCAGAACGATCCAATCAGGCCTTGGAGCAATTCCTTTGTTGCTATGTCTCCGATCACCAAGACAATTGGGTTGACCTCCTGCCTTGGGCTGAGTTTGCCAGGAACACGGCGGTGAACTCTTCCTCTGGGACGTCTCCCTTCATGGCCAATTATGGGTTCCAACCTGCCGTGTTACCGGAGGTATTCTCTCCCCAGGATATTCCGGCTGTGGAGGATCACCTTTCCGTCCTACGTGCTTCTTGGGTACAGATCCAGAGGTCCCTTGAGGTCTCTGCGCAGCGCCAGAGACTCCAGGCTGATCGCAGACGAGCGCCCGCTCCTTCCTACCAGGTCGGAGACCGTGTATGGTTGTCCACCCGCAACCTCAACCTTCGAGTGCCCACTCCCAAGCTGGCGCCTCGCTTTGTTGGTCCCTTCCGAGTGCTTCGCAGGGTAAACCCGGTAGCCTATGCCCTTGCGCTTCCTCCTGGCATGCGGATCTCCAACGTGTTTCATGTCTCCCTGTTGAAGCCATTGGTGTGTAATCGTTTCACTTCCTCGGTTCCTCTGCCCCGTCCGGTCCAAGTGGGCAATCGTGAGGAATATGAGGTGAGCAATATCCTGGACTCACGCCTGGTCCGCGGTCGGTTGCAGTTTTTGGTCCATTGGCGTGGTTATGGTCCAGAGGAGCGTTCCTGGGTTCCCTCCGCAGATGTCCATGCTCCTGCTTTGCTCCGAGCCTTCCATGCACGCTTCCCTCAGAAACCGTTCCTTACTCCGCGGAGGAGGGGCCCTTGAGGGGGAGGTACTGTCATGGTCTTACCTTCTTACTGTTCTCCTTCGTTTGACATGTGCTGGCGGCCATCTTGGTTTCTGGGTTTCTTGTAGCCTCCCACCCTGCGGCTTCTCCTTCCCACTGGGAGGAGCTGGATGCCTAGCTCATATATATAGGAGGTCTGTGGCTTCAGTTCCTTGCTTGGTCCTCCTGTGTTCACATGCTTCTAAGACTGCTGCTGCTTCTGGTTCCTGATCCTGGCCTCGTCTGACTACCCCGTTGGTTCCTGATCCTGGCTTCGTCTGACTACCCTGCTGGTTCCTGATCCAGGCTTCGTCTGACTACCCTTCTGGTTCCTGACCTCTGTCTACGCAAGACCCTGCTTCGGTTTTGCCATCCGTTTGGACTTATGCTTACAGCTTGATTTTCAATAAAGCCTTCTTATTTCCACTTATCTCTTGTTGTACGTCTGGTTCATGGTTCCATGACAGTCACCTAGAATCAAGCCAGCAAGGATACACAAATAAAGTAAACAGACTTGTCTGAGGAATCATCAGATGCAGCCTTTAGCAGTGAACAAAATCCAGTAAGAAGTATAAACCGCAAAGTGAGGCAGTATGGGAGGGAATATAAAGGGAGACAATTAGTGTAAATAGGTAACAGCTGGGAGAAGGAACGGAGATGACAAAGTGAAACCAAAACAAAGAACTTCATGCAGGTAGAGAAGAACATCTAACTTCTCACAGAAGACAGTAACTCCTCTAAGTCACTTTTTGCCCTTTTATATGCATCATGGCTGTGATCAAGGTTGTATTTTAAGTCCTTAATATCGGCCTCTGTGACTCTGAGATTTGCTTCTAGCTGGGCTATATGGATCTCCATTCCTTGCACAGACTTGCATCTCTTTTGTGAAAGAGTACTGACCACCAGTAATGCATACAAAACAGGTGGCAATGTGCATAAAATGTGTTGGTCCTTTTTGTTTTTATCTTACAACACATACAATATATGTCAGGTAACTTTCAACCATGCCACCTAACTTCCATATCTCCCCACGTTCTTCCTTGGCTTTCTCCTGCAGCTCATTAATCCATTAATTTATATCTTTATCAATTTTATTCCGTGAGTGTATATATTCAACAACATTATGGATCAGCTGCATCGGGCTAGGTGGACTGTCTGCTGTAGCATACCCACTACCCGGGTCACTGCCTGTAGCACTCATCTTTTTGATCAATAATCAATACACAGATGTAACACCACACTGGCTAGCCAAAAAGAAATGTGGAACCTTTCAACATTTGCACGATCCATTAAATAATTACTCCATCTCGGTGGGACCTCCATTTATGTCATCTGTCTTCTATATAAAAAAAATATTCATATAAAAGAGAGGATCAAGAAAAAAAATATGTATAAAAAAATGAAATGATCTTTTGGGCGGACATAATCGCCTCTAAGTTCTTTTTTATCGAATATCTTAATTTGATTTGTGCAAGCAGTGAAACAAAGGGAGAATTGAATTATACAAAATATATATATCGTTTATTATAAAACAAAGAATATAAAATCAATACAATAGCCAAACAAATTATGAAGTTACAAAATAATATCCAAAATGTACCACACGGTGGTGCTAACACACCCCTATCTGATCAGCACAGTGTGACTTAGTTATTTTTTGAAAACTAGTGTCATACTTTTAACAGACAGACTCATATACCAAAATAAACTTCGGATCTTCTGTTTATCAAACAGACTATAACAATAAAAACACAGATTATACAGGAAAATAACTTATCCCTTGACTCTGTTTTCCTATGACCAATCAAAAATATATGATATTAAGATAATAAAATATTCAGCTTGGCAATCAGACTATGGAAAATAACTATCTAAGGCTTTTAGTCCTCTTTTCAAATAATGTCAGATCTTCCATTAACAATATGCATCTTTGCTAAGAAAATAATTAGCATTATGGAGACGCCTAACACTATATATTCCAACAGTATGGGAACTCTTGGCTATATACCGAGAGAAATATCTTATTAATATCACGAGCAGTAAACAGAAATATATGTTACCAGGTAAAAGGTAGACAGAGTTCATATGGGACCTGTCCTCAAGAAATTTCCTAGTAATCCCCCCAAAAAACATCACAACTTTTAAGCATTTAAAACTAAATATCTAATAATACGTTAACATGACCTTCTTGACCTTTTTAATATATTTTGAGGAAGGTCTTTTACTGACACTTTTAATTACCTAGATCCTGGACTTGTTGGAGTTGGCTGTCTTCTCCTTTCTTTTTGAAATATGTGTTAACTTGATAAAAATTTTATATAACGGCTTTGATGCTTGGCATCGGAACTTGTACATTTCATTTATCTACATCCATGAATAACTATTGTTTTGAAATAACATTTACTCTTCTCAGAAATTAACATAAACTTACTTCAATGTTTCTGTACCTTCTACAATACATTCTAAATGATAAATAAATGGTATAACATATATATAAATCGATACATGGTTACACATAGATAACACATTATATGAATTTTTGGTTAAAATAGGTTGTAAACTAAATATACCATACAGAGATATATATACTATAATTATGAATATATATATATATATATATATATATATATATATATATATATATATTGAACCTCATACAGCAGGTGTGCCTCAGGAATATGAATTCTTATCTCGTCATGGCTAATCCATGAAACAAACTTGTTCCCTTCAGACTCATATTCACAATTCTTATTTTTTTCTATACAAACTGAACTTGCCATGAACCCATCTTGGCCGCTTCAGCCACATAATAGGACTTTGGTTCAGGCTGATTTTATTCTTAAAGGCAATGAGCATTCATTTTGGTTATAATGTCATTAGATAATATTGTATACGTATGAAAATGCACAGCAAAGTGCAGGCTGTAGTAGACTCCGAAAAGCTGGACTAACCGATAACCCCAAAAAATGGGCGATAGGGATAGAGGAGCCAAAATACCTGGGATATGTCATTGGGCGTGTAGTGATCCAACCCCAAGTAAACAAAATAGAGGCGATAAGAAATTGGCCCTGAACTGTTGCCACTAAACAAGTAAAGTAGTTCTTAGGAATGATAGACTATTACATGAGATTTGTTCCCCACTTTGCCACTATAGCTGCGACCTTATAGCTGCGACCTTGACAGAGCTCTTGAAGTGACGAAAATCAGTGATGGTTCGCTGGGATGAGCGGGCGGAAGAGGCTTTTTCCACTTTGAAGTCAGCCCTGTGCGGGTCACCGGTTTTGGTGACGTCCGACTTCAATAGGGAGTTTGTGGTACAAGCTCAAGCTCACCCCAATTGAAACCAGGTATAGTATAGTGGAGAGAGAGTGCCTGGCTATCAAGTGGGCACTCGAGTCTCTCCGTTACTATTTGTTGGGGAGAAAGTTCTGCCTGGTGACTGGCCACTCCCCTCTCAGAAATGCCAGATTCACCTGGTGGCTGCTGTCCTTACAGAACTTTAAGTTCTCCGTGGAACACAGGGCAGGCCGGTTGCAGGGAAACTCGGATGCCATGTTCTTGGTTTTCTGTATGGTAGGTGTTCACCCCCTCAGGGTTGAACAAAGGGGGGGAGTAGGTAAGAAGGTACCTGGAATCATCGTGGATTGAAGGTATGTGTCACCGAGGTTCCTGGCATCGGTGAAGTAAAAGCGGGTATTTTATGTGTCCGCAGCAGCTATTGCTAATTAACACCTTGAGAGATACCCTGGCTGTCATAGGTGTCCCGGAACGGCTCTTACTGGGAGTAGTCAAAGTGCTGTGTGGGTTACTACTCCCCATGTTCCAGGCCATGTTTTGCCAGGCATAAAAAACAGCCAGCACTGCCAGGTGTGTTGATTTGCCTCCCTTTGAAAGTTGAGCTTAGGAGTCTGTGTGCTGTGAACTGAGGGCTCTGGTGGGATTTGAGGTTTGAGCCAGGCTGGAGGTCTTAGGCCCTCTAAAGGCGAACAGGCCACCTGACTTGAGGAGGCAAAACTGCTGAAAGGATGTAAATTAACACCCAGGAGAAAAGGAAACTTTTATTGTTTATTGACTTTCCTTGTTTGTGAACAAACTCCAAGCCACCTGCGTTTTGTGATACACCATTTTGTTATACACCAATGTGGAATAAACACCACTGTTTGATTCAAGAACTGTGTACTTTGCCTCTATACTGCATCCGCTAGTCCTAACTACCAGAGAGAATCCCCACAGCTCATAACAGAAAAAAAAGGTTTCCTGGAGCTCTCTACATATTATATTAAAACACATATAACACATGAAGTAAGTGTAAGTGATTTTTCCCTACACACTGACTTGCTATCAACTATTCACTTTCTTTTTGGGCTACAAACTTCACACACACAAACAGCTAATTATAGGATTAGTCACACCCATTATTTGTCCAGTCAATTAATGATTTTTGGCAACACTAATCTTGGCTACAAAGGCTCTGATATCTCTGAAAAATGTATACAGGTGACCGGAGACACATGGACATCACACTCAGAAGTGACTATCATCTCAGTTGCCTGTTTCTATATAATGCAGATAATGTCAACATGTTTTCGTCTTCTCTCCTACAAACAGAAAGTTATACAAACAGAAGAAAAAAAACATATAATAAAATAAAATCAATACAATGCCACGTGGACTTAAAGGGGTTATCCCATCTTTTGATGTCTGCTTAATTGTGTAGTGTGAAAGACTTAGTAAAACAAAAGTTTACCCATGGTGGTTGTTCAATATAAGTAGTAGAGATGTCGCGAACATAAAATTTTCTGTTCGCAAGCGGCGAACGCGAATTTCTGCTAATGTTCGCGAACAAGCGAACCGGGCAAACCGCCATTGACTTCAATAGGCAGGCGAATTTTAAAACCCACAGGGACTCTTTCTAGCCACAGTAGTGATGGAAAAGTTGTTTCAAGGGGACTAACACCTGGACTGTGGCATGCCGGAGGGGGATCCATGGCAAAACTCCCATTAAAACTCCCATGAAAATTACATAGTTGACGCAGAGTTGGATTTTAATCCATAAATGGCATAAATCACCTAACAATCCTAAAATATTTTGAACAACGTGGTTTAAAACATCAAGTGTATGTATACGATCAGGTATGATTTTGTATCGATCAGGTAGTGTAAGGATTATGCCTGCTTCACAGACATTGATAGACCAAACTCCCCTTTTAATGCACCGCAAACAACCACAAACAGTCCATTTGCCCAACCGCAAACTCCCCATTTGCACAAGGTTGGATACCAAGCTAGCCATGTCCCGTTGATGTCATTGAAGGTTTCTTCCTCCACCCAGCCACGTAAAACACCAAGGGTCCCCAAAAGGTGAATTAAATAGATTTTTCAAATAGGGAGATGGTTAAAAAAATGCTGGCTCCCTCCCCTTTGTTTGAATCCACGGTCACTGCGTCTGCGCCGTGCAATTTACTGTCACACCCGATATGAGTGCTATTTTCTGTAGTTCTCTTCTCATCAGTTTAATCCCTGTTACGTCCCCAATCTGGGGTCCATTTATTGAATAGATTTTTCGAACAGGGAGATGGTTAAAAAAACGCTGGCTCCCTCCCCTTTGTTTGAATCCACGGTCACTGCGTCTGCGCTTTGCAATTTACTGTCACACCCGATATGAGCGGTATTTTCTGTAGTTCTCTTCTCATCAGTTTAATCCCTGTTACGTCCCCAATCTGGGGTCCATTTTTTGAATTGATTTTTCTAACAGGGAGATGGTTAAAAAACGCTGGCTCCTTCCCCTTTGTTTGAATCCACGGTCACTGCGTCTGCGCCGTGCAATTTGCCGTCGCACCCGATATGAGTGGTATTTTCTGTAGTTCTCTTCTCATCAGTTTAATCCCTGTTACATCCCATATCAGGGATTGCCTTTTGTGAAAAAAAATTTAGGCCTGGTACCTTCGACTGCCTGCACAGTGACAGACCAAACTCTGATACACCAAACTGAAATGATTTTAGAAATCGGGAGATTCAAAAAGCAGCTTGGTCAGTCCTCTTAATCCCAAGTTGGGGCACTGCGCGTACACGGAGCAATGTGCTGTGACACCCTATATGAGTGGTGTCTTAACTAGTACTAATCCTATCAGTTTATTCCCTGTTACGTCCCCTATCCGGGGAAGTGTGTCGAATTGATTAACCATTGTCGAATTAACAAACCATTACGACATCCTGCAATAATTTAGTTCTGAGCTTTGTACTTGCTTTGTATTGGAATTGATGGGGAATTTTTTAATTGTCTGCATTATTTCTAATAAACTATTAAGAGACTTTATTATGATTTTTTTATTTTATGTATTAAAAACCCATACAACTTAAAAAAAAGAAAAAGAAAATGAATGTTTTTGCTATGAAAAATGATCCAGCCGATCGCTTTTGGTCTGATCATAATGAAGCAACGGCCTTATCATCTGGGGTGTGGCAACATTGCCAACACACTCATAGAGGTGATGATCGCTTCATTGTGATACGCAAGCCCCTTCACCACAACAAGGTAAAGATCACGAAGGGGAATTGACACTTGTATGTGCCTTTTTTTTTTTTTTGCAGCCACAGTGCAGCACCAGAGGCCAGAAAAATTCGGCATGTACACATGCCTGAAAAATAATGTTATTGTTGCAGCCGCTGTTGTAGCAGCGGTCGGAAAAATTGATGTTTTCAAGGCAGAAAGGTGACTAAAACATTGCGGCTTAAACCCTAGTTGGTGGCGGAGAATTCACGAAAGTCATCCAGTATGCAGACATTAAATACAGCAGCGTAGGGACCATTTTGAGGCCAAGGCATGTCATCAGGCCTTTTGTTAGTCAAACGTATCCCCCACTTTCAGTCCCTTCGGGATCCATGCCTCATTCATCTTAATGAAGGTGAGGTAATCAACACTTTTTTGACCGAGGCGACTTCTTTTGTCAGTGACTATGCCTCCTGCTGCACTGAAGGTCCTTTCTGACAGGACACTTGAAGTAGGGCAGGCCAGAAGTTCTATCGCAAACTGGGATAGCTCAGGCCACAGGTCAAGCCTGCACACCCAGTAGTCAAGGGGTTCATCGCTCCTCAGAGTGTCGATATCTGCAGTTAAGGTGAGGGTGTACCCCGAAGGGCTGTGCCGATGCGTAGGACTTAAAATGCTCCGCATGTCCTCCATCAACAACACATCTGTAAAGCGTCCTGTCCTTGCCGCCGTGGTCGTGGTAGGAGGAGGATTACTTTCACCTCTTCCCCAGTTAGATTCCCATTGTGCTGTGACATTCCCCTTATAAGCTGTGTAAAGCATAATTTTTTGTTTGGTTTTGAACTGCTGCATCCTTTCTTTTAGTAACATTTACGCAACTTTCTGCTTATACCGGGGGTCTACTAGCGTGGCCACCCAGTACAGGTCATTCTCCTTCATCCTTTTTTAAACAAGGGTCCCTCAACAGACATGACAGCATGAAAGACCCCATTTGCACAAGGTTGGATGTCGAGCTTCTCATGTCCCGTTCCTCGTCCTCACTGATCTTACTGAAGGTCTGTTCTTCCCCCCAGCCACGTACACCACGGGTCCCAGATAGGTGACAACAACGAGCACCCTGGGATGCCTGCTGTGGTTGGTCTTCGTCCTCCTCAAAGCCACATTCCTCCTCTGACTCCTCTTCCTCATACTCCTCTTGCAGCGTTGCCGCAGGTCCGGCAAGCAATGGTGACAAGGCTGTTTTTGGTGGTGATGGTGACCACAACTCTTCCTCTTCACGCTCATCTACAGCCTGATCCAGCACTCTTCGCAGGGCACACTGCAGGAAGAAAGCAAATGGATGAGGTCGCTGATGGCGCCTTCGGTGCGACTGACTAGGTTTGTCACCACCTCAAAAGGACGCATGAGCCTACAGGCATTGCCCATGAGCGTCCAGTAACATGGCAAAAAAAAATCCCAGCTCCACAGAGGCTATCCTAGCACCCCGGTCATACAAATACTCGTTGACGTCTTTTTCTTGTTGGAGCAGGCAGAACATTGGGAGTGTTGAATTTGAATTCGCAAATCAAGCGCCTCACTGGCATGTTGTTTCGGTGCTGAATGTCTGAAAAGTGCGCCATGGCCGTGTAGGAACGCCTGAAATGGCCACACACCTTCCTGGCCTGCTTGAGGACGTCCTGTAAGCCTGGGTACTTGGACACAAAGCGTTGTACGATGAGATTCAACACATGTGCCATGCACGGCACATGTGTCAACTTGCCCAAATTCAATGCTGCCAACAAATTGCTTCCATTGTCACACACCACTTTGCCAATCTCCAGTTGGTGCGGAGTCAGCCACTGATACACCTGTGCATTCAGGGCGGACAGGAGTGCTGGTCCGGTGTGGATCTCTGCTTTCAGGCAAGTCAACCCCAAGACAGCGTGACACTGTCGTATCCGGGATGTGGAATAGCCCCTGGGGAGCTGTGGGGTGTAGTTGATGTGGAGCAAGACACAGCAGCAGAAGAGGGCTCAGCCGAGGAGGTTATCGAAGAGTATGGAGTAGGAGGAGTAGAGGATGTGGCAGTAGGCCTGCCTGCAAGTCGTGGCGGTGTCACCAACTCCGCTGCAGAGCCACGCATTCCATGCTTGGCAGCCGTCAGCAGGTTGACCCAATGCGCAGTGTAGGTGATATACCTGCCCTGACCGTGCTTTGCAGACCAGGTATCAGTGGTCAGATGGACCCTTGCCCCAACACTGTATGCCAGAGATGCCATGACTTCCTTTTCAATCACTGAGTACAGGTTTGGGATTGCCTTTTTTGAAAATAAAAAATTGTCCGGGTACCTTCCACTGTTGTGTCCCAATAGCGACAAATTTTTTGAAGGCCTCAGACTCCACCAGCTGGTATGGTAAAAGCTGGTGGGCTAAGAGTTCCGTCAAGCCAGCTGTCAGATGCCGGGCAAGGGGGTGCCTCTGTGACATTGGCTTCTTACGCTCAAACATTTCCTTTACAGACACCTGACTGTGGGCAGATGAGATAGAACTGCTGATGGTGAGAGGCGGAGTGGTGGGTGGTTGAGAGGGGGCAAGGAGGACAGCAGTGGTTGTCGTGGCTGAAGATGCTGGACCAGGAGGAGGATGGTGGCTTTGAGTGTGTGTGCTGCTTGTACTCATGTGTTGATCCCATTGGCGTTTGTGATGTGAGATCATGTGCCTTCGCAAAGCAGTTGTACCGAGGTGGGTGTTGGACTTCCCACGACTCAGTTTCTTTTGACACAGGTTGGAAATGGCATTGCTGTTATCAGAGGCAGACACGCAAAAAAAATGCCACACTGCTGGTGGTGGCAACAGGATTCGTTGATTGGCGTGCTGTCAGGCTGACCCAGGGTGCCGATACATGCTGTCTGACTGTGCCACTAGCTCCTTGCGACGACCTCCCCCTGCTTCCAACTCGTCTCCTTCATCTCTCTGTCTCCCCTTCTGAACTTTCCCCCTCTTCTTTTTCTTTTCGAGCAGGCACCCACGTGGCATCCACGGACACATTGTCATCATCAACCACTTCACTTGTATCTGACACCTCAGCAAAGGAAGCAGCAGCGGGTACAACATCATCATCATCATCATCACACTGTACGTCCATGTGTGTAATGCTGCCTGACTGTGACATATCCCTGTTATCTACATCCTCTGGCAATAATGGTTGTGCATTACTAATTTGATCCAACTGATGTGTAAATAACTCCTCTGAGGGATCAAGTGAAGCGGCTGTGGTGGCTGTGGTGGTAGTGGTGGTGGTGGCGGCGGGCGGGAGAGTGGTAACTTGAGAGCAGGTGACCAAAGCTGAGCTGGAGGAGGATGGTGCATCAAGGTTCTTAGCTGAAGCTGTTGAAGATTGGGTGTCCTGTGTAAGCCAGTCAACTATTTTCTCTGAATGTTTTGGGTTCAGGGTACGTGACCTCTAAACACTGGGCATTATTCCAGGGCCAGTGGAAATCACAGCACCACGACCACGACGGCCCATGCGCGGTGGCCTGCCTTTGCCTGTCATTTTTTTTTAGCTAAGTGGCACTATGCGTGCAAGGTACTGTGCCACCCTATATAAGTGGTGGGCAGTGGGCACAGTACAGTCTGTGTGGGCCTGACACACACTGGCTTGCAACTGGGATTATATCACAGAAAAATAATAAATAGATTTTTTTATCTGCAAGGTATTTGTGAGTGTCACCCTGTAACGGTATGAGTGGTGGCCTAGCAAGTGGCCACAGTACAGTCTGTGGGCCAGACACACACTGGCTTGCAACTGGGATTATATCACAGAAAAATAATAAATTTAATTTTTTTATCTGCAAGGTATTGTGACACCCTGTATGAATGGTACAGACACAGTACTGTCTCTGGGCCACACAGTCACTCACTGGCTTGCAACTGCGATTATATCACAGATATATAATATAAATTGTCATAATTTTTTTTTTATTATTATTTTTTTTTATTATAACATTTTTTATTGAGAAATAAAGTACATACAAATAAAGTACGTCATGTAATAAACCAGTTGAATGACAGGTTACAGACATTGTTATCGCTTGATAGCATATGCATTATAGAAGATGGGTGAAGGAGACTGTGAGTCATGTTTTAAACGTATTCCTAATTGTCTACCACCACTTTACTCAAAACCACAATCATTTCAGAGTCATTTCGGACTAGACCGGGGTTGTCCTATGCATTAACTAATAAAGCCCACATAAGTAATGCAATCCTGTACGATTAACTATGTAAAGTTCCTGTATTTAGTCCAGGCACTCCATCCGGACTTGAAGGAAGAGAACCTTCTATCCTCCCAGGCTGATATCTCCTCGAATCTGTAGATCTGGTCTACTTTCTCTTTCCATTGGGATATTGAAGGGGATTCGGTTGATAACCAAAATTTCGGGACAAGTAGACGAGCTGCACTTAGCATGCTATAAAAGAGTTTTGTAGGAGTCTTTCTTAAAATGGAAGGACAAAATCCCAAAAGCGCTAACTGAGGGGTCATTGGAACTGTGAGGTTACAGATTTTGTTGGCCAGGTCAAATATTTCGGACCACCAGATCCGTAAAAGTGGGCATGTCCACCATATATGGAAGAATGTTCCTTTGTTTTCTGTACATCTCCAGCATGTGTCCGACCCAGTCAAACTGTATCTACAGGTGATATCTGGAGTCTTGTACCAGCGAGTTAAGACTTTATAGCTGTTTTCCTGCGTACGGACACATCTGGATGATCTGTGAGGGATCAGCAATAATTGAGAGATCTCCTCCTGGGAAAATACAACACTCAGATCCTTTTCCCATAGCCCAATAAAGGCTGGTTTAGCCATATTTGTGGGCGAGATAAGCTTTTTGTATAATTGGGATATCAATCTCCTACGTCTAGAATGGTCAGATAACAAGCTCTCAAACCACATCAATGGTCGCAGGAGAGATTCCATGGGTACATTTTGGGAAATGAAGGATCGAAGAAAGGAAAGAAGGTGTGGGAAAGGTTTGCATTCTGGGATGATGTGTAAAATCTCCTTATTGCTTAAAACCTTGCCTCCCTCTCCATATAAGGAAATAACTTTGATGGTAGAGTTCCTAACTGATTTCGGGAGACATACCCTTAGGTCACGTGAAGCATGGGCTAAGATGTCTCTTATTTGGAGCAGGGGCGACGGGAGGGGTATCATGAATTGTGAGCTTTGTAGCCATTTCCATGTCGAGAGAGTCGACTTGACAATTGGGTTAAGTGACTTATTATGTGGTGGAAAATTTTCCATACCCACCAGGAGACCCGAAAGGCCCGAACCCAGGTCACTCTGCTCCATGGAAACCCACGACTTATCTACAAGTCCTGAAAGCCAGTCAACTACTCGTGATAGCGCTACCGCTTTCCCATAAAGCTCGGGGTCCGGAAGTCCTATTCCCCCTTTAGTCTTAGGTCTGCAAAGAACAGAGCGAGCCAGTTGAGCCTTCTTCCCATCCCAAACAAACTTTCCAATTTCACTTTTAAGTCTATCATAATATGCTTTGGGGACTGGAATTGGCAGGACCTGTTGCAAGTAGGTCAGTCTAGGTAATACTAAAGAGGTGACAATATTTTTTCTACCAAACCATGAGAGAGGAGGGTTCTTTAATATCAACAATTGGTCACTTATTGATTTCATGAGAGGGGAGTAGTTTAAATGAAATAGTGAGGTAGGGTCTGGGCTAATTTTGACTCCCAAGTAGGTTATGTATGGGGTATCCCAATTAAAGGGGGAACTGTCCTTCAATACTTTTTTAAGCGTAGGAGGGAGATCAATACTTAGGATATGTGACTTGCTCATATTGATTTTAAAATTGGAGTGAATACTTAATTGTTCCAAGATATTGTATATTAAGGGGAGGGCTTTGGTTGGGTTGGAATTCATTATGAGGAGGTCGTCCGCAAACGCCGCCACTTTGTGTTCTTGTTGATCCATTTTAATGCCCTCTATCCCTTTCTCATTCCTGAGCGCTTGCAGCAGTGTTTCCATGACCAATACAAAGATCAATGGGGACAGGGGGCATCCCTGTCTGGTGCCATTACGGATATTGAAGGGTGGGGACAAAGTGTCATTTATTACAATTGAGGCTGACGCATTAGAGTATAATGATAAGATGGCTTTAATATAGGGTTCAGGAATATTAAAAGCTCGGAGGGCTTCCATCATATAATCCCAGCTAACCCTATCAAAAGCTTTTTCTGCGTCCGTGCTAAGGAGGACCAGAGGATGACCGGCCTTTTTCGCATAATATATTGCATTTAGGACCTTAGCAGTGTTATCTCTGCCCTCCCTACCACGGACGAAGCCAACTTGATCAGTTTTGATTAAGGATGGGAGAAAACCAGAAAGGCGTGTCGCCAGAATCTTAGCTAATATTTTTAAATCTAAATTCAGCAAAGAAATGGGGCGATAGCTAGCGCATAGGGATCCGTCTTTCCCCTCTTTTGGAATGATCGTAATATTTGCCCTAGTCAAATCTGGGGAAAGGGGGACACCAGACAGGGAGCTATTGAAGACAGATAGTAGGTAGGGGCCTAATATTTTTCCGAATGTCCTATAGTACTGGGCAGGATAACCGTCTGGACCCGGGCTTTTCCCCTTTGGAAGCTGTTTGATAGCTGTCATGATCTCGTCAAGTTTAAATGGAGCCTGAAGGGTTTTGGACTGGGAGTCTGTTAGCTTCGGCAAGGATAAAGAGGTAAGGTAAGTCTCTACTGATTTTTCTGGGGAAGGAAGGGTGGAGGTGTTAGTGCCCTCCTCTACTTCTTTTATGTTATATAGAGAGTAATAGTATTTTTGGAACTGTTCAGCTATTTCTGAGGTAGTGAATACTTCTCCTTTCCCTAGAGTTTTAATCTTATGAATATAGTTGTGAGATTTCCTTTGTTTTATGCGTTGCATCATAAATTTAGATGCTTTATCCCCATGCGCATAGTATTTGTGCTGTGCATGGAGGTAAAACTTTGCTGAGGACGTATTTAGGATATTTTTCAGTCTTGTTTTTGCTTCAGAAAGTTCTTCTAGATGTGTTTGTAGTAGGGATTTTTTATGTAGGGACTCTAAATGTTGGATACGGGACAGGAGATCTTCCATTAGTTTTTTCCTATCTTTCTTGATTTTAGCTCCCCTGCATATGAAATGACCCCTCATGAAGGCCTTATGGGTATCCCATAAAGTGTGTGGTGAAGTTCCTGGAAGTGCGTTAAAGGAGAAGAACTCTTCTAATGAGGACTTCGTGATTTTTATATTTTCCTCTGTGGTTATTAGCTGTTCGTTCAGTTTCCACCGAAATGCCCTAGGTTCTAATAAGGGAGCGAGCATGGTTAAAAAAACCGGTGCGTGGTCTGAAAGAATCATGGTACCAATGTGAGTCTGGGAACACAGGCTTAAATGTTCTTTGGACACCAATATGTAATCCAGTCTATGATAGGAATGGTGTGGTGATGAAAAGAAGGTGAAGTCCTTCCTGGTTGGGTTAAAGAGACGCCAAGCGTCAATCAATGCACTCTGCTGTAATTTTTTCTTAAGATGTTTCAAGGCTCTAAAAGAGGTTGCGGATTTCCCGGAAGTTGAGTCTATTAAGGGATCAAGTGTTAAATTTAGATCCCCTCCCAGGAGGACCACACCTTCCTTATAGGATTCTAAAAGGGAAAGCATTTCCACTAGCCACGATACCTGGTTGACATTGGGAGTGTATACATTAGCAAATGTGTACAATTGGTTAGCGATAGTTCCCTTCAGAAAGATATGGCACCTTGGCATGAATCTTAGAAACTGGCGAGAACCTGTCATTAAAACAAAAAACATACAACATAAGTGAAAAACATAACAACAAAATGTTTTGTTAACCCTGAGAGGAAGAGCAATGAAGCTCAAGTGGTACAATAGGGGAGGGGGGTACACAACATAATGTGACTTGGTGTATTACCCTCGCAAGGATCAAAATCTGGGATCCCGCAAGGTACAAGAACAGGTGGAGAGATAGTCTTGCCCTTGTGGGCGTGAATATAAAAACCTAAACATAAATGGCCTATATAGGACAGCGTAAAGGAAAGAAAGCATGCAAATGGCGGTTATACTTATATAAAGGACGCTCTAGTATGTCGTAGGAAGAGGAGTCCCTTAATCTTCATTAAGTGGAAGTCTTCTTGGCGTTGAGGAGTTACGGCCTCTTCTAGATCTTTGAGGCTTGGCAGGGAGAGGTGTCTCCCACGGTGCGATTGAAGGAAGATTTGGCTTCTGGAATGTTATCTGGAATAATGTCCCAGTTTTCAATCTGAAGAAGATTAATTTGCAGGATGTCAAATACTTTGGTCAGATCCTGATATGATGAGATGGAAAATCTCTGGCCATTGAAGAGGAAAGACAGGCCAAAGGGAAAGAGCCACTTATACATCACTTTATTATGACGCAGCCATTCAGTTAGTGGTTTCAGGGCTCTCCTTTTCTTCAGAGTGGTTTGTGCTAAGTCCTGATATATTGAAATAGGACAGTCATCCAGACTTATTTGCGGGGAACTTCTTGCTTTATTCAATATTGCATCCTTGACAGGGTAATGTAGGAATTTACAGATCACATCCCTAGGCGGTTCAGTAGGCTGGGGTTTAGGGCGCAGTGCTCTGTGTGCTCTCTCAATGATTATTTCATGTGTAGAGTCAGGACCCAGGAGCTGCATGCATATGTTGGTTACAGCTTCATTTATTTCAACTGTGCCCACTGTCTCAGGTATGCCTCTAAAACGCAAGTTATTGCGTCTTCCCCTGTTTTCCTGGTCTTCCAGGAGTGTGTACAGGGCATTCAGGTGCTTCTGGTGTTGAGTCAGCGTGGAAGAGGTATTTTTCTGATGCGATACTATCGCCGACTGTGTGTCCTCTAACACTTCTACCCTTCTTCCTATGTGGCGCATGTCTTCCTTGATGGAGGTGAGATCGTATCTCAGGGGCTCTAGCGCTTCATTCAGGGCGTCTTTCAGAAAAGATCTAGAGATAGGCAGGGTATCCGTCTCAGGGGAGGTGTCCCTTACCTTCTCATGGACAGCTGCAGGCTTCATGCTGCTCCCCGCCGCTCTCGGCGTGCCGGGCGCCATCTTAGATTCTTTAGCTACATGAGCTTGAGCGGCTTTCTTCAGGAATTTCTACATTGATTCGTTTGGAATCGTCTCTTTGCTCGATCCTTGTGAGTCTCCAGGTCTGGGGCCACCTATCTTGACCATTGTGGGTCCAGATCGCAGGCTAATTAGGGCTGTGAGGGAATTTTACACAGCAGAGCTGCACTTCAAGTCACCGTCCCTCCCACTCCTGCAGCTGACAGAAGTTGATTTTTAACTTCATTTTTTCAATCCCTGTCGGCTGAGGAGTGGGAGGGGCATGGCCTAAATGAATTGTGGATGTGACTTAGCGGGACCTAAAAGTTTTACTTCATTTTTTCAATCCCTGTTGGCTGAGGAGTGGGAAGGGGAGTGGCCTAACTGGATTGGGGGTGTCTCCTTTTGAACAGCTCACTATAAGACAGCAGCACTATGCTGTCTGAGTGTCAGCTGCAGGGAGAAAGTCTCCCACCCATGTAGCTGAAAGAACTAGATTTTTACCTTAATTTTTCAATTCCCATTGGCTAAAGAGTGGGGAGCGTGGCTTAACAAGCTCAGAGGTGTGGCTAAGCGAGACCTGGGGGCGGGGTTTTTAGTTTGTCTTTTGAGGGTGGACATAATGTGGCAGGGGGCGTGTCTGGGCTCCTTCCTGCAAGAGTGAGGCCCCTCTGGGCACTTTACTAGCTCATTTGCATGCCAAATAAACTGTATTTTCAGAGGATAAAAATATCTATTGCTGGAACAAAGGCACATCTTGAAAGAAGGTACTAAGTGCTATTAGGCCATGGCTTTACTTCAATAGTGATTATCCTGGTGACATATTTCCTTTAAAGCACACCTACAGCAGTGAAGAAAAATGTCTGGGTCGTTATGGAAACCTGGAGTAAAACTGTGTATGTGGAGGCCTGTGAGCTTCTATTGGCTGATAAAGGTCATGTGACCAAGCTTCTATTGGCTAATGCATTTTTGGGGAATATCTCAGGAACGATATGTCCAAGAGAGCTGAGACCTGGTCTAAAACCTTCCCGGACACCTGATGTACCTGTGTGCCAAATATCGTGATTGTAAATGCGACGGTGCAAATTCTTTTAACGGACATACATACACACACATACACTCATCTTTATATATTAGATGCAGAACTTATCCTTATCAGTACTGTTTTGAGGTAGATACAACTTTTTGATTGCTTGTTATTATGCTTTTTGCGAGGCGAGGTGAGCAAAAAACTGTTGTTCTGGCACAGTAGTTATTTTTTCAATATTTGGTTATTCTGCATGAGTATACAGCATAGTACTCAATTTTTTATTTTAGAGTCTGGTCTGATATATAGTGCCTCTATGTGTACAGTGAGTGTGGTATTATTGTCCTAGCATGCTCTGATCATTTGACAGGTCTGGCATGGAGTTCTACTTTGACAGAAGTTGTGATTTCTACCATAAGATGGCAAGTTTGCTCTCACCTTAGATTTGACCCAGATATTGACCTGGGAAATATTTGGTGGGTAGAGTTGCATTCAAAATTTCTTCAGATTTTCCTGTAGTTTTTAAATTAGATCATAGAACCAAGGAGGAACAGAATCTCGACTTATTTGGTTCGATTGGCAAAGCATGATTAGTAGTTTGTTGTAAGAAAGTGCAAAAATTAGGATGAGCCAACAACATTTGGATGGCAAACGTTACAGAGATGGGCTGTGGTTAGGAGAAGTCATCATGGGGGTCTGAGCCAAATGGAAAAAGGAAAGAACAAATCCAAAAACAGAGAATATCTCTTGTTAGTCACTAGATGTACATGTTTATCCTGGCCTGATAGCGTCTGATCTGTAATTGATTTAGTCTATGGTGAAGTGATAACGTTTTTTGACATGATGCCCAGCAGATCCTTACCATTGTGCAGGCTATAATTGGAGCTTTAATTTAACATGATACAGACCACTATATGGGTGTTAAACATCAGGTGCTACACTGACTTCATAATTCATCTCTCAGCTGGGCATACTTCTGGTACCATATTTATTAACTCTACCTAGTTCTGGTAGTATGTGTATTACTTTATTTATGTACTAAGTGTATTTATTTACAGGGCCTACTTATTCTACAGTGTTAACTAAGAATAGTTATTTATGCACTGCACTTTGCTCTTGCATCCTGTTTATTTATTGGGATTAGTTGTAGCACTATATTTATGGTTCTAATACAGTATTTATGTAGTACACTGTTTTATGCGGCTGTATTTATTTGCTGAGCTTGGTTCTGGTACCATATCTATTTGCTGTGCTTTTTCCAATGGCCATTCTAAGGCACTGTGTGAGTCTGTGATTTCAAAGGTACACATATAGTTTCATAATGGATACATTTTATATAGTGATTGCAGATAGGTTAGGTCTGGTAAAGGTTTTCATTCATCCACATCATGGTATATCAGTAACTATAAACAAACATAGGCCACAGATTACCCTTGAAACACAACATGTTGAAAATGCTGTAACATATTGTGAGGCAAGCTTGGACTGCTCCCAGGAAAGAGAATATAGGAGAAATAATCCACAAATTATAAATTGTAAGTCCAATGGCTATGTATAAGAAAACATAGTTTTTAATGCTACATAGTTAATATTCACAGGCTTTCCTCCGCTTCCATATTTCCCACGCATACTCTAAGTTAGCCCTGTGTGGCGAAACCAACCTCGCCACTGGGTGCTGGAGAAGCCTGGTTGCCAGCCTCTTGCCCCAGGATTATGGTCCCTCTCATCAGCCCATGCTAAACTTAAACCCCATGGCGATTTGACTGTGTTTGTGGCATCTGAGCACTGTTCGGATATATTGAGCACTCAGATCCAAGCCATCTGGGAATAAGTTGAATGTGGGGGTTCTGTTCAGTTTGATAGGAGTTATGTATTTTTGTGTAGTTTTGCTGTTGTGAATAGAGGTATTTTCTGTACCCAGTTAAGCCAATTATCTCACACAGCCTAACTCTGTAAAAACTGGTTTTGGGCAGAAAAGCCATGGTTCCTTTATTCTCAAAGGATTTTTACTAACTTTTGAACCCCTGGTCTAATTCGTGCAATTTTGGTATATGTTAAATTTCTGTGTTTACTGTAATAGTTGTGGCATTGTATATTTGAATAGTGATGTCTGTCGTATTGTCTCCACGTGTGTATTGGCGATTTTCCCTTTGTCATGAGAGATAATTGAATTACTCCTCGGTTGTCTCCAGGACAGAAGACATTGTGTATTCTCCTGCCTGTGACAATTACATCAACCCATTGTGTAAGGTAATTGTATCACAGGCAGAGGGGAGGATTTTGTGTGGGAGTGTTTTACTGTATTGTACGTGTTTATTGGTTGTTTTTACAAAACCCTGTGGGTGGTATTAGTGTGTAACAATGTTACATAAGAATAATAAACACACAGCTCTGGCTGTCCACTGCTTTACCGTCAACACAGAGCCTTGTCTCGTTCTTGGGGGGATTCACTGTATGCTGTTAGAGACTGATTGCTAGGAGTGTAAGCCGCTTGGGTGCGTTTCCTATTCGTCTGCTAGCAACTATTCATGAGGTTCCGTTTGAAGTTTGGAGCATTCCCTTGTATGCTGTAACACCCTGTCTGTCAGAAACATGTTAGCAGAAGGATTCTGTGTGGATTTTAAAGGGGTTATCCAGGAATTGATAATTATGATTTATTCTCAGGATAGACTATCATTAGTGTTAAGTGAATCAAAGTGAAACAAATTTGATTTAAATCCGAATTTCAGAAAAAGACTGTATTCGCCAGGAATCCGAATTTCGTCATGCTTCGTAGTAACGAATTGTACTGTACATCAGACACATTGTCAACAGGCGGTCTAATATATAGGAAATATATAGGCACATTCATCTACTGCACCATTAATAATTAAAGAAGACCATTCACAAGTTCTGACATTACTGTATCATTGCCTGGCACTCTATGGCATGTTTGCTAGATGTCATATCACAATTTTTTTTTTACTGATACGCTGCTCCATTGTGTCTTTGTGTTCCCTGTTCTGTTTTGTCACCCTGTATGCAAATCAATAGCATTGGTACAGGGAAGAGGAGACGGCCACGTTTCTCACTGGGTGTTTCCTTCTCCCTGGCTGTGAGCTGTCCAATCACAGCGTTCCACATCACAGCCATTGGGAAAACAGGTCACCTTCTTCCTGGCTGTGACACCGTCCGCTGCCAGGGAGAAGGCAACGCCCACTGAGCAACCTGGCCGTCTCCTCCTCCTTGTACTAATGCTAATGGTCTAATATATAGGCACGTTTCTGTAGTTCATCTGCTGCGCCATTTATACTAAATCTGTTCTGTTATACAAAGACTTACTTTGTAGTCAGTTGGTCGCTGCCTGCGTGTACCATAACCCATCCCCATGAAGGTCTAACTAGGGGGACCCTCTGAGCTTACACTCCATTGCCATAACTGCTGGAGGGGGGTGAGTGGCAGGAGCAGCACCAGCTCCATCAGCATCAACTTAAGTCTTGAGTCTCTAATGAGCAGTTTTCTTAATGCGCCTACTGAAGAATAGAGATGTCGCAAACATAAAATTTTCCGTTCGTAAATGGCGAACGCAAATTTCCTCAAATTTTTGCGAATGGTTGAACCGGGCGAACCGCCATTGACTTCAATAGGCAGGCACATTTTAAAACCCACAGGGACTCTTTCTGGCCACAATAGTGAATGAAAAAGGGACTAACACCTGGACTGTGGCATGCCGGAGGGGGATCTATGGCAAAACTCCCATGGAAAATTACATAGTTGACGCAGAGTCTGGTTTTAATCCATAAAGGGCATAAATCACCTAACATTCATAAATTGTTTGGAATAACATGGTTTAAAACATCAGGTATGATATTGTATCGATCAGGTAGTGTAAGGGTTACGCCCGCTTCACAGTGACAGACCAAACTATGACAGACCAAACTCCCTGTTTAACGCACCACAAACAACCGCAAACAATCCATTTGCACAACCGCAAACTCCCCATTTGCACAAGGTTGGATACCAAGCTAGCCATGTCCCGTTCCTTGTCCTCACTGACGTCATTGAAGGTCTCTTCCTCCACCCAGCCACGTACAACACCAAGGGTCCCCGAAAGGTGACAACAAGCCCCCTGGGAAGCCTGCTGTGGTTGGTCTTCCACCTCCTCAAAGCCCCCATCCTCCTCTGACTCCTCTTCTTCAGACTCCTCTCTCTGCGTTGCCGCAGGTCCAGCAATCAACGACAACAAGGCTGCTTCTGGTGGTAATGGTGACCACAACTCTTCCTCTTCATGTTCATCTACGGCCTGATCCAGCACTCTTTGCAGGGCACGCTCCAGAAAAAACGCATATGGGATGAGGTCGATGATGTTGCCTTGGGTTTGACTGGCCAGGTTTGTCACCTCGGCAAAAAGACGAATGAGCCTACAGCCATTGTGCATGAGCGTTCAGTAACACGGCCCAAAAATACCCAGCTCCGCAGAGGCTGTCCTCTTTTTTTTAAATAAAAAAAAAAATCAGTTCTTACCAGTTTAATCTCTGTTTTGTCCCCTATCAGGGTCCGGTGTATGGAATAGATTTTAGGAACCGGGAGATGGAAAAAGATCCTTGGTCGGTCCTCTTACTTCCAATTTGGGGCACTGTGCATGCGCTGTGCAATGTACTGTTCAATCCCAATATGAGTGGTATGTTAAGTAGTAATATTCCTATCAGTTTAATCCCTGTTACGTCCCCTATCAGGGGACGTGTATGGAATAGATTTTAGGAACCGGGAGATGGAAAAAGATGCTTGGTCGGTCCTCTTACTTCCAATTTGGGGCACTGTGCATGCGCCGTGCAATGTACTGTTCAATCCCAATATGAGTGGTATGTTAAGTAGTAATATTCCTATCAGTTTAATCCCTGTTATGTCCCCTATCAGGGGATGTGTATGGAATAGATTTTAGGAACCGGGAGATGGAAAAAGATGCTTGGTCGGTCCTCTTACTTCCAATTTGGGGCACTGTGCATGCGCCGTGCAATGTACTGTTCAATCCCAATATGAGTGGTATGTTAAGTAGTAATATTCCTATCAGTTTAATCCCTGTTACGTCCCCTATCAGGGGACGTGTATGGAATAGATTTTTGGAACCAGGCGATGGAGAAAGATGCTTGGTCGGTCCTCTTACTTCCAATTTGGGGCACTTCGCGTACGCCATGCAATGTACTGCGCTACCAGATATAAGTGGTATGTTAAGTAGTACTATTCCTATCAGTTTAATCCCCCGTTACGTCCCCTATCAGGGGCCGGTGTATGGAATAGATTTTAGGAACCGGGAGATGGAAAACTATGCTTGTTTGGTCCTCCTACTTCCAATTTAGGGCACGGCGCGTGCGCCGTGCAATGTACTGTGCCACCCTATATAAGTGGTGTGTTATGTAGTACTATTCCTATCAGTTTAATCCCTGTTATGTCCCCTATCAGGGGATGTGTATGGAATAGAGTTTAGACAACCGTAAAGAGTTGTCAATAGTTGACACACTCATGACATACATTTTATTCCTCTATGCTTCAATCTTGGTGTAGTGATGACTGTTCTCGTGCGCACGTTTGGCAGATTGCAGGCGATGGCGGTTTTTCAAAGCCTATGGTCGTGCTGAGGTAGTTCAGTGACAGGTAATGACCCAGAAAACAATGATTCTGCAGTGCGGGACCATTGTTGGCCTAGTAGGCTTTAATAATCACCTTAGATGATCGCAAAGAAAATTAATGTTTTTTCTATGCAAAATTATCCAGAGGATCGCTTTTGGTCTGTTCACAATGAAGCAATGACCTTATCATCTGGGGTGTGCCAACATTGCCATTGCCAACACACTCATAGAGGTGATCGCTTCATTGTAATACGCAAGCCCCTTCACCACAACAAGGTAACGATCACGAAGGGGAATTGACACATGTATGTGCCTTTTTTGTTTGCTTGTTTTTGCAGCAACAGTGCCGCACCAGATGCCAGAAAAATTAGGCATGTACACATGCTTGAAAAAATTGGTATTGTTGCAGCCGCTGCTGTAGCCAGAAAGATTGATGTTTTCCAGGCAGAAAGTGCACTGATACATTGTGGCTTGAACCCTAGTTGGTGGCGGAGAAGTCACGCAAGTCATCTGGCATGCAGAGATAATATACAGCAGCGTGTGGACCATTTTTAGCCCAAGGCAGCTCATCTCATCAGGCCTTTTTTAGTCAAATGTATCGCCCACTGTCAGTCCCTTCGGGATCCATGCCTCATTTATCTTAATAAAGGTGAGTTAATCTAAACTTTTTTGACCTAGGCGACTTCTCTTCTCAGTGACAATACCTCCTGCTGCACTGAAGTTCCTTTCTGACAGGATACTTGAAGCGGGGCAGGCCAGAAGTTCTATCGCAAATTGGGATAGCTCAGGCCACAGGTCAAGCCTGCACACCCAGTAGTGAAGGGATTCATCGCTCCTCAGAGTGTCGATATCTTCAGTTAAGACGAGGTAGTCTGCTACCTGTCGGTCGAGTCGGTCTCTGAGGATGGACCCTGAAGGGCTGTGGAGATGCGTATGACTTAAAAAGCTCTGCATGTCCTCCATCAACAACACATCTGTAAAGTGTCCTGTCCTTGCCGGCGTGGTCGTGGTAGGAGGAGGATTACTTTCACCTCTTCCCCTGTTAGATTCCCATTGTGCTGTGACATCACCATTATGCACTGTGTAAAGCATACTTTTTAACTTGTTTTGGAACTGCTGCATCCTTTCTGACTTCCGGTAATTCTGCAACATTTAAGGCACTTTCTGCTTATACCGGGGGTCTAGTAGCGTGGCCACCCAGTACAGGTCCTTCTTCTTCAGCCTTTTTATACGAGGGTCCCTCAACAGGTATGACAGCATGAATTACCCCATTTGCACAAGGTTGGATGCTGAGCTTCTCATGTCCTGTTCCTCATCCTCACTCATCCTCACTAATCTTACTGAAGGCCCCCCAGCCACGTACAAAACCATGGGTACCAGATAGGTGACAACAAGCACCCTGGATGCCTGCTGTGGTTGGCCACATTCCTCCTCTGACTCCTCTTCCTCAGACTCCTCTTCCAGCGTTGCCGCAGGTCCAGCAAGCGATGCTGATAAGGCTGTTTCTGGTGGTGATGGTGACCATAACTCTTCCTCTTCACGCTCATCTACGGCCTGATCCAGCACTCTTCGCAGGGCACACTCCAGGAAGAAAACAGATGGGATGATGTCGCTGATGGTGCCTTCGGTGCGACTGAATATGTTTGTCACCTCCTCAAAAGGACACATGAGCCTACAGGCATTGCTCATGAGCGTCTAGTAACATGGCAAAAAAATACCCAGCTCTGCAGAGGCTGTCCTAGCACCCCGGTCATACAAATATTCGTTGACGGCTTTTTCTTGTTGGAGCAGGGCGGTCGAACATTAGGAGTGTTGAATTCCAACGTGTCGGGCTGTCGCAAATCAAGCGCCTCACTGGCATGTTGTTTCGCCACTGAATATCTTAAAAGTGTGCCATGGCCATGTAGGAATGCCTGAAATGGCCACACACCTTCCTGGCCTGCTTGAGGACGTCCTGTAAGCCTGGGTATGATCAGATTAAACACATGTGCCATGCACGGCACATGTGTCAATTTGCCCAAATTCAATGCCGCCAACAAAATGCTTCCGTTGTCACACACCACTTTGCTGATCTCCAGTTGGTGCAGAGTCAGCCACTGATCCACCTGTGCATTCAGGGCGGACAGGAGCGCTGGTCCGGTGTGATTCTCTGCTTTCAGGCAAGTCAACCCCAAGACGGCGTGACACTGTCGTATCTGGGATGTGGAATAGCCCCTGGAGAGCTGTGGGGTGTAGTTGATGTGGAGCAAGACACAGCAGCAGAAGAGGACTCAGCCGAGGAGGTTAGCGAAGACGATGAAGTAGGAGGAGTAGAGGAGGTGGCTCTGCAGAGCCACACATTCCATGCTTGGCAGCCATCAGCAGGTTTACCCAATGCGCAGTGTATGTGATATACCTGCTCTGACCGTGCTTTGCAGACCAGGTATCAGTGGTCAGATGGACCCTTGTCCCAACACTGTGTTCCAGATATGCCATGACTTCCTTTTCCACAATAGAGTACAGGTTGGGGATTGCCTTTTGTGAAAAGAAATTTCGACCAGGTACCTTCCATTGTGGCGTCCCATTAGCTACAAATTTT
The DNA here is from genome assembly GCF_014858855.1 of Bufo gargarizans. Taxonomy (NCBI): domain Eukaryota; kingdom Metazoa; phylum Chordata; class Amphibia; order Anura; family Bufonidae; genus Bufo; species Bufo gargarizans. The sequence continues at coordinate 98,433,887 of NC_058086.1, read as the reverse complement.
TTGAAGGCCTCAGACTCCACCAGCTTGTATGGTAAAAGCTGGCGGGCAAATTTCCAACAAGCCAGCTGTCAGATGCCGGGCAAGGGAGTGACTCTGTGACATTGGCTTCTTACGCTCAAACGTTTCCTTGACAGACACCTGACTGTGGGCAGATGAGCAGGAACTGCTCAAGGCGAGAGGCAAAGTGGCGGGTGGTTGAAAGGGTGCAAGGAGGACAGCAGTGGTTGACGTGGCTGAAGATGCTGGACCAGGAGGAGGCTGGTGGCTTTCAATTTGTGTGCTGCTTGTACTCGTCATCATGTGTTGATCCCATAGGCGTTTGTGATGTGAGATCATCTGCCTTCGCAAGGCAGTTGTACGAGGTGGGTGTTGGACTTCCCACTACTACTAATGTCCTTATGGACTAGATTCCACCAATTTTCCTGCACCTACCTACTTAACTAAGACTTAACTTTTATTTCCTATTGTTTAATATTTCTGGTGTAAATAGCTAATTAGTTAAAATTGTCAGTGATCACTGGCCTTTATATGTCACATTAGACCACCTTGTCAGGACTGTCACCTGACTAGGTTACTAGGTTGATACACACTTATGCCAACAGGCTGCGCGCTGCCTGTATATTATATATGCTCAGTGCGATTCATTTTTCTTAAACTACTATGGCACAGTGATTTACTGCCATAAAATTCAGAGCCTCACGCTGCCCCCCGACATGTTTCGCTGTATCACGGCGTCTTCAGGGGTTAGGGCAGAGTGTGAGCGTGTCCTCCTCGCGGCTAGCTTATAAAAGCTTTGTTTGTGACGTGATTGCTGGGGGCCTCAGTAGGGGGCGTGGTGGAGAACTTTATTCAAATGCTAATTGGATGTACTGTACTGTTCGGCCTGCTTTCGTCATGACCGCCGCCCCCCCAACGTCAGCTACCTCCTATCTTCCTCCTTCTAATTGGTCCACGTCATCAGGAGGCGCCTGCTTGCGTCATGGCTCCGCCCGCCCGATGTCTGCTGCCTCCTATTTGCCTCCTTCTAATTGGTCCTTGTCATCAGGTAATTCCGCGCATGTCCAGTAGGCATGGTTGTTCTCCGGTGCCCAAGTCTGTGCGCATTCCCCCCGACTCAGACTTCCCACGACTCCGTTTCTTTTGGCACAGGTTGCAAATGACATTGCTGTTATCAGAGGCAGACACACAAAAAAAATGCCACACTGCTGAGCATTGCAATGACGGCATTCTGGTGGTGGCAACAGCATGCGTTGATTGGCGTTCTGTCTGGCTGACCCCGGGTGCCGATATGTGCTGTCTGACTGTGCCACTAGCTCCTTGCGACGACCTCCCCCTGCTTCCAACTCGTCTCCTTCTTTCTGTCTCCCCTTCTGAATTTCCCCCTCTTCTTCTTCTCTTTGAGCAGGCATCTCTTTGGCAGTAGTTGGCACAGTACACGCTGTAGGCCTGACACACACGCTTGCAAGCAACTGCAATTATATTACAGTCAAAACAGTTTTTTTTTAAATGTAATGTACTGTGACACTAGATATGAGTGGTGGCACTGGGCACTGGCAATAGTTGGCACAGTACACGCTGTAGGCCTGACACACACACTTGCAGGCAACTGCAATTATATTACAGTCAAAAAAGTTTTTTTTTTCTTTAATATAATCTACTGTGACACCAGATATGAGTGGTGGCACTGGGCAAGTGGGCACAGTATACGCTGAGGGTCTGACACACACGCTGGCAGGCAACTGCAATTAGATTACAGAGGAAAAAAATAAAATAAAAAGCAGACTGATGTACTAGCCCTAAAAGGGGCTTTTTGGGGTGCTGTCAGGACGCTGTCCTTACAGCAGATCAGATGAGTCTTTCAGGACTGGAGTGGACACTGAATACACTGGCCTAGCTATCGATTTCCCTATTAAATCAGCAGCAGCTGCACTGTCCCTCCTCTCACTAAGACTGCAGCTTCCGAATGAATCTAAGATGGATGCTGTCCTTGCTGTTTGCTAGGAGGTGGGAGGGTCTGGGAGGGAGGGTATGCTGCTGATTGGCTGGAATGTATCTCTTGACTGTGATGTACAGGGTCAAAGTTTGCTCAATGATGACAAATAGGGTGCGGACCGAACATCGCATATGTTCGCCCATCGCGGCGAACGCGAACAAGCGAGGGAACTGTTCGCCGGCGAATAGTGTGGGACATCTCTACTGAAGAAACCACTTAGCAGCAGCAGGACATGGAGCAGAACCTGAACGAGCAGGTGGTGTCATATTTGGACTGCACCCTGTCACACCAGATCCAAGATCCCCTGGACTACTGGGCAGCCAAACTTAAATTGTGGCCACCACTTGCAGAAGTTACCCTGGGCAAGCTTTCCTGCCTGGCCAGTAGTGTGCCATCAGATGGAGTGTATAGTGCAGCGGATGGCATAGTTAACCCAAAGAGAACTAGCCTTTGTAAAGATAAATCAGACGTGGGTCAACACTAATGCTTAATACAACAGACTTGATTACTCTGACAGTAATGATCTGACTGTAGTGTGCTGCCACACCAGAATATACACCCGATGACACAACAGAATATAGCACCCGATGACACATGGTTCGGCTCAGTCTTAGTCAGGGCGAGCTGCAGCAGAAGGGACAGATAGTGTAGGGACAGGAATTGTTGTTTTTTTAGGGTTAAGTATTGAAAGTTGTTAGAGACCCAAAAGTCCTTTTAAGGACTATTGTTTTATCTGGCTGCAATACAGCCAGGTCCGTAAATATTGGGACATGGAGATAATTGTAACTTATTTGTCTCTATACACCATCACAATGTATTTAAAATGAAACAATGTGCTTTACCTGCAGACTGTCAGTTTTAATTTGAGGGTATTTACATCCAAATCAGGTGAACGGTGTAGGAATTACAACAGTTTGCATATGTGCCTCCCACTTGTTAAGGGACCAAAAGTAATGGGACAGAATAATAATCATAAATCAAACTTTCACTTTTTAATACTTGGTTGCAAATCCTTTGCAGTCAATTACAGCCTGAAGTCTGGAACGCATAGACATCACCAGACACTGGGTTTCATCCCTGGTGATGCTCTGCCAGGCCTCTACTGCAACTGTCTTCAGTTCCTGCTTGTTCTTGGGGCATTTTCCCTTCAGTTTTGTCTCCAGCAAGTGAAATGCATGCTCAATCGGATTCAGGTCAGGTGATTGACTTGGCGATTGCAGAACATTCCACTTCAGAATTCATCCTGCTGCTTTTGTCAGCAGTCACATCATTAATAAATACAAGAGAAGCAGTTCCATTGGCAGCCATACATGCCCATGCCATGACACTACCACCACCATGCTTCAGTGACGAGGTGTTATGCTTAGGATCATTAGCAGTTCCTTTCCTTCTCCATACTCTTCTCTTCCCATCACTCTGGTACAAGTTGATCTTGGTCTCATCTGTCCATAGGGCGTTGTTCCAGAACTGTGAAGGTTTTTTTAGATGTTGTTTGGCAAACTCTAATCTGGCCTTCCTGTTTTTCAGGCTCACCAATGGTTTACATCTTGTGGTGAATAGAGTTGAGCGAACACCTGGATGTTCGGGTTCGAGAAGTTCGGCCGAACATCCCGGAAATGTTCGGGTTCGGGATCCGAACCCGATCCGAACTTCGTCCCGAACCCGAACCCCATTGAAGTCAATGGGGACCCGAACTTTTCGGCACTAAAAAGGCTGTAAAACAGCCCAGGAAAGAGCTAGAGGGCTGCAAAAGGCAGCAACATGTAGGTAAATCCCCTGCAAACAAATGTGGATAGGGAAATGAATTAAAATAAAAATTAAATAAATAAAAATTAACCAAAATCAATTGGAGAGAGGTTCCATAGCAGAGAATCTGGCTTCCCGTCACCCACCACTGGAACAGTCCATTCTCAGATATTTAGGCCCCGGCACCCAGGCAGAGGAGAGAGGTCCCGTAACAGAGAATCTGTCTTCATGTCAGCAGAGAATTAGTCTGCATGTCATAGCAGAGAATGAGGCTTCACGTCAGCCACCACTGCAACAGTCCATTGGCATATATTTAGGCCCAGCACCCAGGCAGAGGAGGGAGGTCCCGTAACAGAGAATCTGGCTTCATGTCAGCAGAGAATTAGTCTGCATGTCATAGCAGAGAATGAGGCTTCACGTCAGCCACCACTGCAACAGTCCATTGGCATATATTTAGGCCCAGCACACACACAGGCAGAGGAGAGAGGTCCCGTAACAGAGAATCTGGCTTCATGTCAGCAGAGAATCAGTCTGCATGTCATAGCAGAGAATGAGGCTTCACGTCAGCCACCACTGCAACAGTCCATTGGCATATATTTAGGCCCAGCACACACACAGGCAGAGGAGAGAGGTCCCGTAACAGAGGATCTGGCTTCATGTCAGCAGAGAATCAGTCTGCATGTCATAGCAGAGAATCAGGCTTCACGTCAGCCACCACTGCAACAGTCCATTGTCAAAAATTTAGGCCCAGCACCCAGGCAGAGGAGAGAGGTCCCGTAACAGACAATCTGGCTTCATGTCAGCAGAGAATTAGTCTGCATGTCATAGCAGAGAATGAGGCTTCACGTCAGCCACCACTGCAACAGTCCATTGGCATATATTTAGGCCTAGCACACAGGCAGAGCAGAGAGGTCCCGTAACAGACAATCTGGCTTCATGACAGCAGAGAATCAGTCTGCATGTCATAGCAGAGAATGAGGCTTCACGTCACCCACCACTGCAACAGTCCATTGGCATATATTTAGGCCTAGCACACAGGCAGAGCAGAGAGGTCCCGTAACAGACGATCTGGCTTCATGTCAGCAGAGAATCAGTCTGCATGTCATAGCAGAGAATGAGGCTTCACGTCAGCCACCACTGCAACAGTCCATTGGCATATATTTAGGCCCAGCACCCAGGCAGAGGAGGGAGGTCCCGTAACAGAGAATCTGTCTTCATGTCAGCAGAGAATTAGTCTGCATGTCATAGCAGAGAATGAGGCTTCACGTCAGCCACCACTGCAACAGTCCATTGGCATATATTTAGGCCTAGCACACAGGCAGAGCAGAGAGGTCCCGTAACAGAGAATCTGTCTTCATGTCAGCAGAGAATTAGTCTGCATGTCATAGCAGAGAATGAGGCTTCACGTCAGCCACCACTGCAACAGTCCATTGGCATATATTTAGGCCTAGCACACAGGCAGAGGAGAGAGGTCCCGTAACAGACAATCTGGCTTCATGTCAGCAGAGAATCATTCTGCATGTCATAGCAGAGAATGAGGCTTCACGTCAGCCACCACTGCAACAGTCCATTGGCATATATTTAGGCCCAGCACACAGGCAGAGGAGAGAGGTCCCGTAACAGAGAATCTGTCTTCATGTCAGCAGAGAATTAGTCTGCATGTCATAGCAGAGAATGAGGCTTCACGTCAGCCACCACTGCAACAGTCCATTGGCATATATTTAGGCCCAGCACCCAGGCAGAGGAGAGAGGTCCCGTAACAGACAATCTGGCTTCATGTCAGCAGAGAATCATTCTGCATGTCATAGCAGAGAATCAGGCTTCACGTCACCCAACATTGGAACAGTCCATTGGCATATATTTAGGCCCCGGCACCCAGACACAGGATAGGTTCATTCAACTTTGGGTAGCCTCGCAATATAATGGTAAAATGAAAATAAAAATAGGATTGAATGAGGAAGTGCCCTGGAGTCCAATAATATAATGGTTAAGGGGAGATAGTTAATGTCTAATCTGGACAAGGGACGGACAGATCCTGTGGGATCCATGCCTGGTTCATTTTTATGAACGTCAGCTTGTCCACATTGGCTGTAGACAGGCGGCTGCGTTTGTCTGTAATGACGCCCCCTGCCGTGCTGAATACACGTTCAGACAAAACGCTGGCCGCCGGGCAGGCCAGCACCTCCAAGGCATAAAAGGCTAGCTCTGGCCACGTGGACAATTTAGAGACCCAGAAGTTGAATGGGGCCGAACCATCAGTCAGTACGTGGAGGGGTGTGCACACGTACTGTTCCACCATGTTAGTGAAATGTTGCCTCCTGCTAACACGTTGCGTATCAGGTGGTGGTGCAGTTAGCTGTGGCGTGTTGACAAAAGTTTTCCACATCTCTGCCATGCTAACCCTGCCCTCAGAGGAGCTGGCCGTGACACAGCTGCCTTGGCGACCTCTTGCTCCTCCTCTGCCTTGGCCTTGGGCTTCCACTTGTTCCCCTGTGACATTTGGGAATGCTCTCAGTAGCGCGTCTACCAACGTGCGCTTGTACTCGCGCATCTTCCTATCACGCTCCAGTGCAGGAAGTAAGGTGGGCACATTGTCTTTGTAGCGTGGATCCAGCAGGGTGGCAACCCAGTAGTCCGCACAGGTTAAAATGTGGGCAACTCTGCTGTCGTTGCGCAGGCACTGCAGCATGTAGTCGCTCATGTGTGCCAGGCTGCCCAGGGGTAAGGACAAGCTGTCCTCTGTGGGAGGCGTATCGTCATCGTCCTGCCTTTCCCCCCAGCCACGCACCAGTGATGGACCCGAGCTGCGTTGGGTGCCACCCCGCTGTGACCATGCTTCATCCTCATCCTCCTCCACCTCCTCCTCATCCTCGTCCTCCTCGTCCTCCAGTAGTGGGCCCTGGCTGGCCACATTTGTACCTGGCCTCTGCTGTTGCCAAAAACCTCCCTCTGAGTCACTTCGAAGAGACTGGCCTGAAAGTGCTAAAAATGACCCCTCTTCCTCCTCCTCCTCCTCCTCCTCCTGGGCCACCTCCTCTTCCATCATCGCCCTAAGTGTTTTCTCAAGGAGACATAGAAGTGGTATTGTAACGCTGATAACGGTGTCATCGCCACTGGCCATGTTGGTGGAGTACTCGAAACAGCGCAACAGGGCACACAGGTCTCGCATGGAGGCCCAGTCATTGGTGGTGAAGTGGTGCTGTTCTGTAGTGCGACTGACCCGTGCGTGCTGCAGCTGAAACTCCACTATGGCCTGCTGCTGCTCGCACAGTCTGTCCAGCATGTGCAAGGTGGAGTTCCACCTGGTGGGCACGTCGCATATGAGGCGGTGAGCGGGAAGGCCGAAGTTACGCTGTAGCGCAGACAGGCGAGCAGCAGCAGGATGTGAACGCCGGAAGCGCGAACAGACGGCCCGCACTTTATGCAGCAGCTCTGACATGTCGGGGTAGTTGTGAATGAACTTCTGCACCACCAAATTCAGCACATGCGCCAAGCAAGGGATGTGCGTCAAATTGGCTAGTCCCAGAGCTGCAACGAGATTTCGCCCATTATCACACACCACCAGGCCGGGCTTGAGGCTCACCGGCAGCAACCACTCGTCGGTCTGTTGTTCAATACCCCGCCACAACTCCTGTGCGGTGTGGGGCCTGTCCCCCAAACATATGAGTTTCAGAATGGCCTGCTGACGTTTACCCCGGGCTGTGCTGAAGTTGGTGGTGAAGGTGTGTGGCTGACTGGATGAGCAGGTGGAAGAAGAGGAGGAGGAAGCCGAGAAGGAGGAGGTGGCAACAGGAGGCAAAGAATGTTGCCCTGCGATCCTTGGCGGCGGAAGGACGTGCGCCAAACAGCTCTCCGCCTGGGGCCCAGCTGCCACTACATTTACCCAGTGTGCAGTTAGGGAGATATAGCGTCCCTGGCCGTGCTTACTGGTCCACGTATCTGTGGTTAGGTGGACCTTGCCACAGATGGCGTTGCGCAGTGCACACTTGATTTTATCGGATACTTGGTTGTGCAGGGAAGGCACGGCTCTCTTGGAGAAGTAGTGGCGGCTGGGAACAACATACTGTGGGACAGCAAGCGACATGAGCTGTTTGAAGCTGTCTGTGTCCACCAGCCTAAATGACAGCATTTCATAGGCCAGTAGTTTAGAAATGCTGGCATTCAGGGCCAGGGATCGAGGGTGGCTAGGTGGGAATTTACGCTTTCTATCAAATGTTTGTGAGATGGAGAGCTGAACACTGGCGTGTGACATGGTTGAGACGCTTGGTGACGGAGGTGGTGGTGGTGGTGTTGGTGGTACATCCCCTGTTTGCTGGGCGGCAGGTGCCAACGTTCCTCCAGAGGCGGAGGAAGAGGCCGAGGCGGCAGCAGCAGAATAGGCCGAGGCGGCAGCAGCAGAAGAGGTAGCAGGGGGAGCCTGAGTGACTTCCTTGGTTTTAAGGTGTTTACTCCACTGCAGTTCATGCTTTGCATGCAGGTGCCTGGTCATGCAGGTTGTGCTCAGGTTCAGAACGTTAATGCCTCGCTTCAGGCTCTGATGGCACAGCGTGCAAACCACTCGGGTCTTGTCGTCAGCACATTGTTTGAAGAAGTGCCATGCCAGGGAACTCCTTGAAGCTGCCTTTGGGGTGCTCGGTCCCAGATGGCGGCGGTCAGTAGCAGGCGGAGTCTCTTGGCGGCGGGTGTTCTGCTTTTGCCCACTGCTCCCTCTTTTGCTACGCTGTTGGCTCGGTCTCACCACTGCCTCTTCCTCCGAACTGTGAAAGTCAGTGGCACGACCTTCATTCCATGTGGGGTCTAGGACCTCATCGTCCCCTGCATCGTCTTCCACCCAGTCTTGATCCCTGACCTCCTGTTCAGTCTGCACACTGCAGAAAGACGCAGCAGTTGGCACCTGTGTTTCGTCATCATCAGAGACATGCTGAGGTGGTATTCCCATGTCCTCATCATCAGGAAACATAAGTGGTTGTGCGTCAGGGCATTCTATGTCTTTCACCGCTGGGGAAGGGCTAGGTGGATGCCCTTGGGAAACCCTGCCAGCGGAGTCTTCAAACAGCATAAGAGACTGCTGCATAACTTGAGGCTGAGACAGTTTCCCTGGTATGCATGGGGGTGATGTGACAGACTGATGGGGTTGGTTTTCAGGCGCCATCTGTGCGCTTTCTGCAGAAGACTGGGTGGGAGATAATGTGAACGTGCTGGATCCACTGTCGGCCACCCAATTGACTAATGCCTGTACCTGCTCAGGCCTTACCATCCTTAGAACGGCATTGGGCCCCACCATATATCGCTGTAAATTCTGGCGGCTACTGGGACCTGAGGTAGTTGGTACACTAGGACGTGTGGATGTGGCAGAACGGCCACGTCCTCTCCCAGCACCAGAGGGTCCACTAACACCACCACGACCATGTCCACGTCCGCGTCCCTTACTAGATGTTTTTCTCATTGTTATGGTTCACCACAACAACAAATATATTATTTGGCCCAATGTATTGTATTCAAATTCAGCGGGATATAAATTTGAGGCCTAGTATTTAGGCGCTGGGTGACAGGTATGGGTTTAGTGACAGAATTAGACTTGGAAATACACAGTAGCGGGTGTGTGTGAAGTTATTCTGAATGACCCAATGTGCACCTTGAATATTATATACCCTTTTAGGGATAGATTTCAAATAGCTCTGATATAGCAGAAACCACTAAATTATGAAATTGCTAAATTGGGAATTGTATTTCAACCCAGAACAAAAAATGTGCTTTGACGGACACTAAATAACTTTCCCAGCTACAACAGGACAGCGGTAACGAGAGATTTAGCAGGATATAAATTTGAGGCCTAGTATTTAGGCGCTGGGTGACAGGTATGGGTTTAGTGACAGAATTAGACTTGGAAATACACAGTAGCGGGTGTGTGTGAAGTTATTCTGAATGACCCAATGTGCACCTTGAATATTATATACCCTTTTAGGGATAGATTTCAAATAGCTCTGATATAGCAGAAACCACTAAATTATGAAATTGCTAAATTGGGAATTGTATTTCAACCCAGAACAAAAAATGTGCTTTGACGGACACTAAATAACTTTCCCAGCTACAACAGGACAGCGGTAACGAGAGATTTAGCGGGATATAAATTTGAGGCCTAGTATTTAGGCGCTGGGTGACCGGTATGGATTTAGTGACAGAATTAGACTTGGAAATGCACAGAAGCGTGTGTGTGAAGTTATTCTGAATGACCCTATGTGCACCTTGAATATTATATACCCTTTTTGGGATAGATTTCAAATAGCTCTGATATAGCAGGAACCACTAAATTATGAAATTGCTAAATTGGGAATTGTATTTCAACCCAGAACAAAAAATGTGCTTTGACGGACACTAAATATCTTGCCCAGCAACAACAGTACAGCGGTAACGAGAGATTTAGCAGGATATAAATTTGAGGCCTAGTATTTAGGCGCTGGGTGACAGGTATGGGTTTAGTGACAGAATTAGACTTGGAAATACACAGTAGCGGGTGTGTGTGAAGTTATTCTGAATGACCCTATGTGCACCTTGAATATTATATACCCTTTTTGGGATAGATTTCAAATAGCTCTGATATAGCAGGAACCACTAAATTATGAAATTGCTAAATTGGGAATTGTATTTCAACCCAGAACAAAAAATGTGCTTTGACGGACACTAAATATCTTGCCCAGCAACAACAGTACAGCGGTAACGAGAGATTTAGCAGGATATAAATTTGAGGCCTAGTATTTAGGCGCTGGGTGACAGGTATGGGTTTAGTGACAGAATTAGACTTGGAAATACACAGTAGCGGGTGTGTGTGAAGTTATTCTGAATGACCCAATGTGCACCTTGAATATTATATACCCTTTTAGGGATAGATTTCAAATAGCTCTGATATAGCAGAAACAACTAAATTATGAAATTGCTAAATTGGGAATTGTATTTCAACCCAGAACAAAAAATGTGCTTTGACGGACACTAAATATCTTGCCCAGCAACAACAGTACAGCGGTAACAAGAGATTTAGCAGGATATAAATTTGAGGCCTAGTATTTAGGCGCTGGGTGACAGGTATGGGTTTAGTGACAGAATTAGACTTGGAAATACACAGTAGCGGGTGTGTGTGAAGTTATTCTGAATGACCCTATGTGCACCTTGAATATTATATACCCTTTTTGGGATAGATTTCAAATAGCTCTGATATAGCAGGAACCACTAAATTATGAAATTGCTAAATTGGGAATTGTATTTCAACCCAGAACAAAAAATGTGCTTTGACGGACACTAAATATCTTGCCCAGCAACAACAGTACAGCGGTAACGAGAGATTTAGCAGGATATAAATTTGAGGCCTAGTATTTAGGCGCTGGGTGACAGGTATGGGTTTAGTGACAGAATTAGACTTGGAAATACACAGTAGCGGGTGTGTGTGAAGTTATTCTGAATGACCCAATGTGCACCTTGAATATTATATACCCTTTTAGGGATAGATTTCAAATAGCTCTGATATAGCAGAAACCACTAAATTATGAAATTGCTAAATTGGGAATTGTATTTCAACCCAGAACAAGAAATGTGCATGAACGGACACTAAATAACTCGCCCAGCTACAGCACTAAGGACAGATTTAGCAGGATATAAATTTGAGGCCTAGTATTTAGGCGCTGGGTGACAGGTATGGGTTTAGTGACAGAATTAGACTTGGAAATACACAGTAGCGGGTGTGTGTGAAGTTATTCTGAATGTCCCTATGTGCACCTTCAATATGATCTACCCTTTTAGGGATAGATTTCAAATAGCTCTGATATAGCAGAAACCACTAAATTATGAAATTGCTAAATTGGGAATTGTATTTCAACACAGAACAAGAAATGTGCTTGAACGGACACTAAATAACTCGCCCAGCTACAGCACTAACGAGAGATTTAGCGGGATATAAATTTGAGGCCTAGTATTTAGGCGCTGGGTGACAGGTATGGGTTTAGTGACAGAATTAGACTTGGAAATACACAGTAGCGGGTGTGTGTGAAGTTATTCTGAATGACCCAATGTGCACCTTGAATATTATATACCCTTTTAGGGATAGATTTCAAATAGCTCTGATATAGCAGAAACCACTAAATTATGAAATTGCTAAATTGGGAATTGTATTTCAACCCAGAACAAGAAATGTGCTTGAACGGACACTAAATAACTCGCCCAGCTACAGCACTAAGGACAGATTTAGCGGGATATAAATTTGAGGCCTAGTATTTAGGCGCTGGGTGACAGGTATGGGTTTAGTGCCAGAATTAGACTTGGAAATACACAGTAGCGGGTGTGTGTGAAGTTATTCTGAATGACCCAATGTGCACCTTGAATATTATATACCCTTTTAGGGATAGATTTCAAATAGCTCTGATATAGCAGAAACCACTAAATTATGAAATTGCTAAATTGGGAATTGTATTTCAACCCAGAACAAGAAATGTGCTTGAACGGACACTAAATAACTCGCCCAGCTACAGCACTAAGGACAGATTTAGCGGGATATAAATTTGAGGCCTAGTATTTAGGCGCTGGGTGACCGGTATGGATTTAGTGACAGAATTAGACTGGGATATGGCCAAAAAATAAACAGACTATTGCTGGTTAAATGCACTTGGTGTGACAGCTTCACCCTGATGTAGGCTTTAGCCAAAAAACAACCACACCATTGAGGGTTAAATGCACTTGGTGACAGGCGCAGCTTGCCCCTGATTTAGTATATGGCCAAAAAATGAACAGACTATTGCTGGTTAAATGCACTTGGTGTGACAGCTTCACCCTGATGTAGGCTTTAGCCAAAAAACAACCACACCATTGAGGGTTAAATGCACTTGGTGACAGGCGCAGCTTGCCCCTGATTTTGTATATGGCCAAAAAATGAACAGACTATTGCTGGTTAAATGCACTTGGTGTGACAGCTTCACCCTGATGTAGGCTTTAGCCAAAAAACAACCACACCATTGAGGGTTAAATGCACTTGGTCGCAGCTTGTGCTGGCGCACCACAAGACACAAAATGGCCGCCGATCACCCCAGAAAAATGTGACTGACAAACGGTCTGGGCAGCCTAAAAACAGTGAGCAATTGAGGATCAGCAGCTCAATGATCCACAGCTGCAGATCGATCAGTTAATCAAGTCCTTTGGAGGAGTTAATCTGCCTAATCTCGCCCTACTGTCGCAGCCGCAACCTCTCCCTACGCTAATCAGAGCAGAGTGACGGGCGGCGCTATGTGACTCCAGCTTAAATAGAGGCTGGGTCACATGGTGCTCTGGCCAATCACAGCCATGCCAATAGTAGGCATGGCTGTGATGGCCTCTTGGGGCAAGTAGTATGACGCTTGTTGATTGGCTGCTTTGCAGCCTTTCAAAAAGCGCCAAGAAAGCGTCACAAAAGCGCGAAGAAAGCGACGAACACCGAACCCGAACCCGGACTTTTACGAAAATGTCCGGGTTCGGGTCCGTGCCACGGACACCCCAAAATTCGGTACGAACCCGAACTATACAGTTCGAGTTCGCTCATCCCTAGTGGTGAACCCTCTGTATTCACTCTGGTGAAGTATTCTCTTGATTGTTGACTTTGACACACATACACCTACCTCCTGGAGAGTGTTCTTGATCTGGCCAACTGTTGTAAAGAGGGTTTTCTTCACCAGGGAAAAAATTCTTCGGTCATCCACCACAGTTGTTTTTTGTGGTCTTCCGGGTCTTTTGCTGTTGCTGAGCTCATTGGTGTGTTCCTTCTTTTTAAGAATGTTCCAAACAGTTGTTTTGGCCGCGCCTAATGTTTTTGCTATCTCTCTGATGGGTTTGTTGTGTTTTTTTCAGCCTAATGATGGCTTGCTTCACTGATAGTGACAGCTCTTTGGATCTCATCTTGAGAGTTGTCAGCAACAGATTCCAAATGCAAATAGCACACTTAAAATGAACTCTGGACCTTTTATCTGTTCATTGTAATTGGGATAATAAGGGAATAACACACACCGAGCCATGGAACAGCCGAGAAGCAGATTGTCCTATTACTTTTGGTTCCTTAACGAGTATGAGGCACATATGTAAACTGAACATAGAAACATAGAATGTGTCGGCAGATAAGAACCATTTGGCCCATCTAGTCTGCCTAATATACTAAATACTATGGATAGACCCTGGCCCTATCTTATATGAAGGATGGCCTTATGCCTATCCCATGCATGCTTAAACTCCTCCACTGTATTTGCAGCTACCACTTCTGCAGGAAGGCTATTCCATGCATCCACTACTCTCTCAGTAAAGTAATACTTCCTGATATTACTTGTAAACCTTTGCCCCTCTAATTTAAAACGATGTCCTCTTGTAGCAGTTTTTCTTCTTTTAAATATTCTCTCCTATTTTACCTTGTTGATTCCCTTTATGTATTTAAAAGTTTCTATCATATCCCCTCTGTCTCGTCTTTCTTCCAAGCTATACATGTTAAGGTCCTTTAATCTTTCCTGGTAAGTTCTTCCCTGCAATCCATTTACCAGTTTAGTAGCTCTTCTCTGAACTCTCTCCGAAGTATCAATATCCTTATGGAGATATGGTCTCCGGTACTGAGCACAATACTCCAAATGAGGTCTCACTAGTGCTCTGTAGAGCGGCAGGAGCACCTCCCTCTTTCTACTGGTAATTCCTCTCCCTATTCACCCAAGCATTCTGCTAGCATTTCCTGCTGCTCTATGACATTGTCTGCCTACCTTTAAGTCTTCTGAAATAATGACCCCTAAATCCCTTTCCTCAGATACTGAGGTTAGGACTGTATCACTGATTTTATATTCTGCTCTTGGGTTTTTACGTCCCAGGTGCATTATCTTGCACTTATCAACATTAAATTTTAGTTGCCAGATTTTTTACCATTCCTCTAGTTTTCCTAAGTCCTTTTCCATTTGGTGTATCCCTCCAGGAACATCAACCCTGTTACAAATCTTTGTGTCATCAGTAGGGATGAGCGAACTCGAACTGTATAGTTCGGGTTCGTACCGAATTTTGGGGTGTCCGTGGCACGGACCCGAACCCGGACATTTTCGTAAAAGTCCGGGTTCGGGTTCGGTGTTCGTCGCTTTCTTCGCGCTTTTGTGACGCTTTCTTGGCGCTTTTTGAAAGGCTGCAAAGCAGCCAATCAACAAGCGTCATACTACTTGCCCCAAGAGGCCATCACAGCCATGCCTACTATTGGCATGGCTGTGATTGGCCAGAGCACCATGTGACCCAGCCTCTATTTAAGCTGGAGTCACATAGCGCCGCCCGTCACTCTGCTCTGATTAGCGTAGGGAGAGGTTGCGGCTGCGACAGTAGGGCGAGATTAGGCAGATTAACTCCTCCAAAGGACTTGATTAACTGATCGATCTGCAGCTGTGGATCATTGAGCTGCTGATCCTCAATTGCTCACTGTTTTTAGGCTGCCCAGACCGTTTGTCAGTCACATTTTTCTGGGGTGATCGGCGGCCATTTTGTGTCTTGTGGTGCGCCAGCACAAGCTGCGACCAAGTGCATTTAACCCTCAATGGTGTGGTTGTTTTTTGGCTAAAGCCTACATCAGGGTGAAGCTGTCACACCAAGTGCATTTAACCAGCAATAGTCTGTTCATTTTTTGGCCATATACAAAATCAGGGGCAAGCTGCGCCTGTCACCAAGTGCATTTAACCCTCAATGGTGTGGTTGTTTTTTGGCTAAAGCCTACATCAGGGTGAAGCTGTCACACCAAGTGCATTTAACCAGCAATAGTCTGTTCATTTTTTGGCCATATACTAAATCAGGGGCAAGCTGCGCCTGTCACCAAGTGCATTTAACCCTCAATGGTGTGGTTGTTTTTTGGCTAAAGCCTACATCAGGGTGAAGCTGTCACACCAAGTGCATTTAACCAGCAATAGTCTGTTTATTTTTTGGCCATATCCCAGTCTAATTCTGTCACTAAATCCATACCGGTCACCCAGCGCCTAAATACTAGGCCTCAAATTTATATCCCGCTAAATCTGTCCTTAGTGCTGTAGCTGGGCGAGTTATTTAGTGTCCGTTCAAGCACATTTCTTGTTCTGGGTTGAAATACAATTCCCAATTTAGCAATTTCATAATTTAGTGGTTTCTGCTATATCAGAGCTATTTGAAATCTATCCCTAAAAGGGTATATAATATTCAAGGTGCACATTGGGTCATTCAGAATAACTTCACACACACCCGCTACTGTGTATTTCCAAGTCTAATTCTGGCACTAAACCCATACCTGTCACCCAGCGCCTAAATACTAGGCCTCAAATTTATATCCCGCTAAATCTGTCCTTAGTGCTGTAGCTGGGCGAGTTATTTAGTGTCCGTTCAAGCACATTTCTTGTTCTGGGTTGAAATACAATTCCCAATTTAGCAATTTCATAATTTAGTGGTTTCTGCTATATCAGAGCTATTTGAAATCTATCCCTAAAAGGGTATATAATATTCAAGGTGCACATTGGGTCATTCAGAATAACTTCACACACACCCGCTACTGTGTATTTCCAAGTCTAATTCTGTCACTAAACCCATACCTGTCACCCAGCGCCTAAATACTAGGCCTCAAATTTATATCCCGCTAAATCTCTCGTTAGTGCTGTAGCTGGGCGAGTTATTTAGTGTCCGTTCAAGCACATTTCTTGTTCTGTGTTGAAATACAATTCCCAATTTAGCAATTTCATAATTTAGTGGTTTCTGCTATATCAGAGCTATTTGAAATCTATCCCTAAAAGGGTAGATCATATTGAAGGTGCACATAGGGACATTCAGAATAACTTCACACACACCCGCTACTGTGTATTTCCAAGTCTAATTCTGTCACTAAACCCATACCTGTCACCCAGCGCCTAAATACTAGGCCTCAAATTTATATCCTGCTAAATCTGTCCTTAGTGCTGTAGCTGGGCGAGTTATTTAGTGTCCGTTCATGCACATTTCTTGTTCTGGGTTGAAATACAATTCCCAATTTAGCAATTTCATAATTTAGTGGTTTCTGCTATATCAGAGCTATTTGAAATCTATCCCTAAAAGGGTATATAATATTCAAGGTGCACATTGGGTCATTCAGAATAACTTCACACACACCCGCTACTGTGTATTTCCAAGTCTAATTCTGTCACTAAACCCATACCTGTCACCCAGCGCCTAAATACTAGGCCTCAAATTTATATCCTGCTAAATCTCTCGTTAGTGCTGTAGCTGGGCGAGTTATTTAGTGTCCGTTCAAGCACATTTCTTGTTCTGGGTTGAAATACAATTCCCAATTTAGCAATTTCATAATTTAGTGGTTTCTGCTATATCAGAGCTATTTGAAATCTATCCCTAAAAGGGTAGATCATATTGAAGGTGCACATAGGGACATTCAGAATAACTTCACACACACCCGCTACTGTGTATTTCCAAGTCTAATTCTGTCACTAAACCCATACCTGTCACCCAGCGCCTAAATACTAGGCCTCAAATTTATATCCTGCTAAATCTGTCCTTAGTGCTGTAGCTGGGCGAGTTATTTAGTGTCCGTTCATGCACATTTCTTGTTCTGGGTTGAAATACAATTCCCAATTTAGCAATTTCATAATTTAGTGGTTTCTGCTATATCAGAGCTATTTGAAATCTATCCCTAAAAGGGTATATAATATTCAAGGTGCACATTGGGTCATTCAGAATAACTTCACACACACCCGCTACTGTGTATTTCCAAGTCTAATTCTGTCACTAAACCCATACCTGTCACCCAGCGCCTAAATACTAGGCCTCAAATTTATATCCTGCTAAATCTCTCGTTACCGCTGTACTGTTGTTGCTGGGCAAGATATTTAGTGTCCGTCAAAGCACATTTTTTGTTCTGGGTTGAAATACAATTCCCAATTTAGCAATTTCATAATTTAGTGGTTCCTGCTATATCAGAGCTATTTGAAATCTATCCCAAAAAGGGTATATAATATTCAAGGTGCACATAGGGTCATTCAGAATAACTTCACACACACCCGCTACTGTGTATTTCCAAGTCTAATTCTGTCACTAAACCCATACCTGTCACCCAGCGCCTAAATACTAGGCCTCAAATTTATATCCTGCTAAATCTCTCGTTACCGCTGTACTGTTGTTGCTGGGCAAGATATTTAGTGTCCGTCAAAGCACATTTTTTGTTCTGGGTTGAAATACAATTCCCAATTTAGCAATTTCATAATTTAGTTGTTTCTGCTATATCAGAGCTATTTGAAATCTATCCCTAAAAGGGTATATAATATTCAAGGTGCACATTGGGTCATTCAGAATAACTTCACACACACACGCTTCTGTGCATTTCCAAGTCTAATTCTGTCACTAAATCCATACCGGTCACCCAGCGCCTAAATACTAGGCCTCAAATTTATATCCCGCTGAATTTGAATACAATACATTGGGCCAAATAATATATTTGTTGTTGTGGTGAACCATAACAATGAGAAAAACATCTAGTAAGGGACGCGGACGTGGACATGGTCGTGGTGGTGTTAGTGGACCCTCTGGTGCTGGGAGAGGACGTGGCCGTTCTGCCACATCCACACGTCCTAGTGTACCAACTACCTCAGGTCCCAGTAGCCGCCAGAATTTACAGCGATATATGGTGGGGCCCAATGCCGTTCTAAGGATGGTAAGGCCTGAGCAGGTACAGGCATTAGTCAATTGGGTGGCCGACAGTGGATCCAGCACGTTCACATTATCTCCCACCCAGTCTTCTGCAGAAAGCGCACAGATGGCACCTGAAAACCAACCCCATCAGTCTGTCACATCACCCCCATGCATACCAGGGAAACTGTCTCAGCCTCAAGTTATGCAGCAGTCTCTTATGCTGTTTGAAGACTCCGCTGGCAGGGTTTCCCAAGGGCATCCACCTAGCCCTTCCCCAGCGGTGAAAGACATAGAATGCCCTGACGCACAACCACTTATGTTTCCTGATGATGAGGACATGGGAATACCACCTCAGCATGTCTCTGATGATGACGAAACACAGGTGCCAACTGCTGCGTCTTTCTGCAGTGTGCAGACTGAACAGGAGGTCAGGGATCAAGACTGGGTGGAAGACGATGCAGGGGACGATGAGGTCCTAGACCCCACATGGAATGAAGGTCGTGCCACTGACTTTCACAGTTCGGAGGAAGAGGCAGTGGTGAGACCGAGCCAACAGCGTAGCAAAAGAGGGAGCAGTGGGCAAAAGCAGAACACCCGCCGCCAAGAGACTCCGCCTGCTACTGACCGCCGCCATCTGGGACCGAGCACCCCAAAGGCAGCTTCAAGGAGTTCCCTGGCATGGCACTTCTTCAAACAATGTGCTGACGACAAGACCCGAGTGGTTTGCACGCTGTGCCATCAGAGCCTGAAGCGAGGCATTAACGTTCTGAACCTGAGCACAACCTGCATGACCAGGCACCTGCATGCAAAGCATGAACTGCAGTGGAGTAAACACCTTAAAACCAAGGAAGTCACTCAGGCTCCCCCTGCTACCTCTTCTGCTGCTGCCGCCTCGGCCTATTCTGCTGCTGCCGCCTCGGCCTCTTCCTCCGCCTCTGGAGGAACGTTGGCACCTGCCGCCCAGCAAACAGGGGATGTACCACCAACACCACCACCACCACCTCCGTCACCAAGCGTCTCAACCATGTCACACGCCAGTGTTCAGCTCTCCATCTCACAAACATTTGATAGAAAGCGTAAATTCCCACCTAGCCACCCTCGATCCCTGGCCCTGAATGCCAGCATTTCTAAACTACTGGCCTATGAAATGCTGTCATTTAGGCTGGTGGACACAGACAGCTTCAAACAGCTCATGTCGCTTGCTGTCCCACAGTATGTTGTTCCCAGCCGCCACTACTTCTCCAAGAGAGCCGTGCCTTCCCTGCACAACCAAGTATCCGATAAAATCAAGTGTGCACTGCGCAACGCCATCTGTGGCAAGGTCCACCTAACCACAGATACGTGGACCAGTAAGCACGGCCAGGGACGCTATATCTCCCTAACTGCACACTGGGTAAATGTAGTGGCAGCTGGGCCCCAGGCGGAGAGCTGTTTGGCGCACGTCCTTCCGCCGCCAAGGATCGCAGGGCAACATTCTTTGCCTCCTGTTGCCACCTCCTCCTTCTCGGCTTCCTCCTCCTCTTCTTCCACCTGCTCATCCAGTCAGCCACACACCTTCACCACCAACTTCAGCACAGCCCGGGGTAAACGTCAGCAGGCCATTCTGAAACTCATATGTTTGGGGGACAGGCCCCACACCGCACAGGAGTTGTGGCGGGGTATTGAACAACAGACCGACGAGTGGTTGCTGCCGGTGAGCCTCAAGCCCGGCCTGGTGGTGTGTGATAATGGGCGAAATCTCGTTGCAGCTCTGGGACTAGCCAATTTGACGCACATCCCTTGCTTGGCGCATGTGCTGAATTTGGTGGTGCAGAAGTTCATTCACAACTACCCCGACATGTCAGAGCTGCTGCATAAAGTGCGGGCCGTCTGTTCGCGCTTCCGGCGTTCACATCCTGCTGCTGCTCGCCTGTCTGCGCTACAGCGTAACTTCGGCCTTCCCGCTCACCGCCTCATATGCGACGTGCCCACCAGGTGGAACTCCACCTTGCACATGCTGGACAGACTGTGCGAGCAGCAGCAGGCCATAGTGGAGTTTCAGCTGCAGCACGCACGGGTCAGTCGCACTACAGAACAGCACCACTTCACCACCAATGACTGGGCCTCCATGCGAGACCTGTGTGCCCTGTTGCGCTGTTTCGAGTACTCCACCAACATGGCCAGTGGCGATGACACCGTTATCAGCGTTACAATACCACTTCTATGTCTCCTTGAGAAAACACTTAGGGAGATGATGGAAGAGGAGGTGGCCCAGGAGGAGGAGGAGGAGGAGGAGGAAGAGGGGTCATTTTTAGCACTTTCAGGCCAGTCTCTTCGAAGTGACTCAGAGGGAGGTTTTTGGCAACAGCAGAGGCCAGGTACAAATGTGGCCAGCCAGGGCCCACTACTGGAGGACGAGGAGGACGAGGATGAGGAGGAGGTGGAGGAGGATGAGGATGAAGCATGGTCACAGCGGGGTGGCACCCAACGCAGCTCAGGTCCATCACTGGTGCGTGGCTGGGGGGAAAGGCAGGACGATGACGATACGCCTCCCACAGAGGACAGCTTGTCCTTACCCCTGGGCAGCCTGGCACACATGAGCGACTACATGCTGCAGTGCCTGCGCAACGACAGCAGAGTTGCCCACATTTTAACCTGTGCGGACTACTGGGTTGCCACCCTGCTGGATCCACGCTACAAAGACAATGTGCCCACCTTACTTCCTGCACTGGAGCGTGATAGGAAGATGCGCGAGTACAAGCGCACGTTGGTAGACGCGCTACTGAGAGCATTCCCAAATGTCACAGGGGAACAAGTGGAAGCCCAAGGCCAAGGCAGAGGAGGAGCAAGAGGTCGCCAAGGCAGCTGTGTCACGGCCAGCTCCTCTGAGGGCAGGGTTAGCATGGCAGAGATGTGGAAAACTTTTGTCAACACGCCACAGCTAACTGCACCACCACCTGATACGCAACGTGTTAGCAGGAGGCAACATTTCACTAACATGGTGGAACAGTACGTGTGCACACCCCTCCACGTACTGACTGATGGTTCGGCCCCATTCAACTTCTGGGTCTCTAAATTGTCCACGTGGCCAGAGCTAGCCTTTTATGCCTTGGAGGTGCTGGCCTGCCCGGCGGCCAGCGTTTTGTCTGAACGTGTATTCAGCACGGCAGGGGGCGTCATTACAGACAAACGCAGCCGCCTGTCTACAGCCAATGTGGACAAGCTGACGTTCATAAAAATGAACCAGGCATGGATCCCACAGGATCTGTCCGTCCCTTGTCCAGATTAGACATTAACTATCTCCCCTTAACCATTATATTATTGGACTCCAGGGCACTTCCTCATTCAATCCTATTTTTATTTTCATTTTACCATTATATTGCGAGGCTACCCAAAGTTGAATGAACCTATCCTGTGTCTGGGTGCCGGGGCCTAAATATATGCCAATGGACTGTTCCAATGTTGGGTGACGTGAAGCCTGATTCTCTGCTATGACATGCAGAATGATTCTCTGCTGACATGAAGCCAGATTGTCTGTTACGGGACCTCTCTCCTCTGCCTGGGTGCTGGGCCTAAATATATGCCAATGGACTGTTGCAGTGGTGGCTGACGTGAAGCCTCATTCTCTGCTATGACATGCAGACTAATTCTCTGCTGACATGAAGACAGATTCTCTGTTACGGGACCTCTCTCCTCTGCCTGTGTGCTGGGCCTAAATATATGCCAATGGACTGTTGCAGTGGTGGCTGACGTGAAGCCTCATTCTCTGCTATGACATGCAGACTGATTCTCTGCTGACATGAAGCCAAATTGTCTGTTACGGGACCTCTCTCCTCTGCCTGTGTGCTAGGCCTAAATATATGCCAATGGACTGTTGCAGTGGTGGCTGACGTGAAGCCTCATTCTCTGCTATGACATGCAGACTAATTCTCTGCTGACATGAAGACAGATTCTCTGTTACGGGACCTCTCTGCTCTGCCTGTGTGCTAGGCCTAAATATATGCCAATGGACTGTTGCAGTGGTGGCTGACGTGAAGCCTCATTCTCTGCTATGACATGCAGACTAATTCTCTGCTGACATGAAGACAGATTCTCTGTTACGGGACCTCCCTCCTCTGCCTGGGTGCTGGGCCTAAATATATGCCAATGGACTGTTGCAGTGGTGGCTGACGTGAAGCCTCATTCTCTGCTATGACATGCAGACTAATTCTCTGCTGACATGAAGACAGATTCTCTGTTACGGGACCTCCCTCCTCTGCCTGGGTGCTGGGCCTAAATATATGCCAATGGACTGTTGCAGTGGTGGCTGACGTGAAGCCTCATTCTCTGCTATGACATGCAGACTAATTCTCTGCTGACATGAAGACAGATTCTCTGTTACGGGACCTCTCTCCTCTGCCTGTGTGCTAGGCCTAAATATATGCCAATGGACTGTTGCAGTGGTGGCTGACGTGAAGCCTCATTCTCTGCTATGACATGCAGACTAATTCTCTGCTGACATGAAGACAGATTCTCTGTTACGGGACCTCCCTCCTCTGCCTGGGTGCTGGGCCTAAATATATGCCAATGGACTGTTGCAGTGGTGGCTGACGTGAAGCCTCATTCTCTGCTATGACATGCAGACTAATTCTCTGCTGACATGAAGACAGATTCTCTGTTACGGGACCTCTCTCCTCTGCCTGTGTGCTAGGCCTAAATATATGCCAATGGACTGTTGCAGTGGTGGGTGACGTGAAGCCTCATTCTCTGCTATGACATGCAGACTGATTCTCTGCTGTCATGAAGCCAGATTGTCTGTTACGGGACCTCTCTGCTCTGCCTGTGTGCTAGGCCTAAATATATGCCAATGGACTGTTGCAGTGGTGGGTGACGTGAAGCCTCATTCTCTGCTATGACATGCAGACTGATTCTCTGCTGACATGAAGCCAGATTGTCTGTTACGGGACCTCTCTCCTCTGCCTGTGTGCTAGGCCTAAATATATGCCAATGGACTGTTGCAGTGGTGGCTGACGTGAAGCCTCATTCTCTGCTATGACATGCAGACTAATTCTCTGCTGACATGAAGCCAGATTGTCTGTTACGGGACCTCTCTCCTCTGCCTGTGTGCTAGGCCTAAATATATGCCAATGGACTGTTGCAGTGGTGGGTGACGTGAAGCCTCATTCTCTGCTATGACATGCAGACTCTGCTGACATGAAGCCAGATTGTCTGTTACGGGACCTCCCTCCTCTGCCTGGGTGCTGGGCCTAAATATATGCCAATGGACTGTTGCAGTGGTGGCTGACGTGAAGCCTCATTCTCTGCTATGACATGCAGACTAATTCTCTGCTGACATGAAGACAGATTCTCTGTTACGGGACCTCTCTCCTCTGCCTGTGTGCTAGGCCTAAATATATGCCAATGGACTGTTGCAGTGGTGGCTGACGTGAAGCCTCATTCTCTGCTATGACATGCAGACTAATTCTCTGCTGACATGAAGCCAGATTCTCTGTTACGGGACCTCCCTCCTCTGCCTGGGTGCTGGGCCTAAATATATGCCAATGGACTGTTGCAGTGGTGGCTGACGTGAAGCCTCATTCTCTGCTATGACATGCAGACTAATTCTCTGCTGACATGAAGACAGATTCTCTGTTACGGGACCTCTCTCCTCTGCCTGGGTGCCGGGGCCTAAATATCTGAGAATGGACTGTTCCAGTGGTGGGTGACGGGAAGCCAGATTCTCTGCTATGGAACCTCTCTCCAATTGATTTTGGTTAATTTTTATTTATTTAATTTTTATTTTAATTCATTTCCCTATCCACATTTGTTTGCAGGGGATTTACCTACATGTTGCTGCCTTTTGCAGCCCTCTAGCTCTTTCCTGGGCTGTTTTACAGCCTTTTTAGTGCCGAAAAGTTCGGGTCCCCATTGACTTCAATGGGGTTCGGGTTCGGGACGAAGTTCGGATCGGGTTCGGATCCCGAACCCGAACATTTCCGGGATGTTCGGCCGAACTTCTCGAACCCGAACATCCAGGTGTTCGCTCAACTCTAGTCATCAGCAAAAAGACACACCTTACCATTGAGGCCTTCTGCAGTTTCGCTGATAAAGATATTAAACAATATGGGTCCCAGAACAGATCCCTGAGGTACCCCACTGGTAACAAGACCTTGGTCTGAATATACTCCTATGACTACAACCGTCTGTTGCCTGTCCCTCAGCCACTGCCTAATCCATTCAACAATATGGGAGTCCAAGCCCAAAGACTGTACTGTATTGATAAGCCTTCTATGTGGGACAGTATCAAAAGCCTTACTAAAGTCTAGATAAGCGATGTCTACTGCACCTCCTCCATCTATTATTTCAGTCACCCAATCAAAAAAATCAATAAGATTAGTTTGACATGATCTCCCTGAAGTAAACCCATGCTGTTTTTCATCTTTCAATCCATGGGATTTTAGATGTTCCACAATCCTCTCCTTAAGTATGGTTTCCATTAATTTCCCCACTATTGATATCAGGCTTACTGGCCTTTAGTTGCCCGATTCCTCCCTACTACCTTTCTTGTGAATGGGCACAGCATTTGCCAATTTCCAATCTTCTGGGACGACTCCTGTTGCCAGTGATTGGTTAAATAAATCTGTTAATGGTTTTGCTAGTTCACCGCTGAGCTCTTTTAATAGCTTTGGGTGTATCCCAACAGGCCCCTGTGACTTATTTGTATTAAGTTTAGACAGTTGACTTAAAACCTCTTCCTCTGTAAAGACTCTGTAAAGTCTTCTTTCCTAACTGAGGTCCTTCTCCATCATTTTCCTTTGTAAAAACTGAACACAGTATTCATTGAGGCAGTCAGCTAGTTCTTTATATTCTTCAATATACCTTCCTTCTTTTGTTTTTAATTTGGTAATTCCTTGTTTTAGTTTCCTTTTTTCATTTATGTATCTGAAGAATGCCTTATCGCCTTTTTTCCCTGACTGAGCTAATTTCTCTTCTGGCTGTGCTTTAGAAGCTCTTATAACTTGTTTGGCCTCTCTCTGCCTGATCTTATGAATTTGCCAGTTTTTTTGTTTTTAATGATTTTGGCCACTTCTGCTGAGTACCACAATGGTCTCTTCCTTTTTTTGCTTTTACTGACAAGCCTAATGCAATTTTCTGTTGCCTTCAATAGTGCCACTTTTAAGTAGTCCCATTTCTCCTGGACTCCAATGAAACTGTTCCAGTCTGATAGAGACTCATATACCACTAATCTAATTTTAGAAAAGTCAGTTTTTCTATAAAAACTGTTTTTCTTTTGTTTTTGTGTGGTGTGACTCAGTCACTGTACTTATAGTAAACCACACTGACTGGTGATCACTAGATCCCAAGCTTTCCCCTACAGTAATATCAGATACCAAATTCCCATTTGTGACTATTAAATCTAAAATGGCCTCCTTCCAGGTTGGCTCCTCTACTACTTGCTGTAGAGATAATCCCAGTAGGGTGGTGTGACTCAGTCACTATACTTATAGTAAACCACACTGACTGGTGATGACTAGATCCCAAGCTTTCCCCTACAGTAATATCAGATACCAAATTCCCATTTGTGAATACTAAATCTAAAATGGCCTCCTTCCGGGTTGGCTCCTCCTATACTTGCTGTAGAGATAATCCCAGTAGGGGATTTAGAATATCTGTACTCCTGGCAGAGCTAGCTATTTTGGTTTTCCGGTTTACATCTGGAAGATTGAAGTCTCCATAATGATAACTTCCCCCTTCAATGTCATTTTAGCTATTTCCTCAACTAGTAGATCATCTAATTCTTTGACTTGGCTAGGTGGTCTATATATCACACCTACACGAGTTACCTTATGATTATCAAGCTGCAAGGTAACCCAAACTGACTCTAAATTGGCCTCACAGTGACAGTAAAAGCACAAGATGGTGGCAGATCACAGTAGGAGCAGATGGCAGTAGAGGCAGCAGACGTTTGGCATCAGGTGGGTGATAGCAACAGAATAGTGGCAGGAGCACGTGGGCAGAAGTAACAGGCCATTTGTCACTATGTTCTGGTGTGGCAGCACACTACAGTCAGATCATTACTGTCAGAGTAATCTAGTCTGTTGTATTAAGCACTAGTGTTGACCCACGCCTGATTCATCTTTTTAAAGGCTAGTTCTTTTTGGGTTAACTATGACATCCGCTGCACTATATACTCCATCTGATGGCACACTACTGACCAGGCAGGAAAGCTTGCCCAGGGTAAACTCTGCAAGTGTTGGCCACAATTTAAGTTTGGCTGCCCTCAAATTAAAGCTGACAGTCTGCAGGTAAAGCACATCTTGTTTGTTTCATTTTAAATCCATTGTGGTGGTGTATAGAGCCAAAAATGTTAGAATTGTGTCGGTGTCCCAATATTTATGGACCTGACTGTATATATTATTAGCGCAACCTGTGCTAAATTGTGTGCAATTGTTTGGCCGCTGCTGACAGTGACAAAACCTCTGTGTGTGTTACATTTGCGCATCCTAAATATCTGTGACATTTAGCACAATTGTTTGGCCGCTGCTGACCAGCGACATTACCTGCGCTACATCTCCTGTAAAACGTTTGCGCATCCTAAATATCTGTGGCATTCAGTGTAATTTTTTCTTAGCCGCTGGTGACAGCGACATTACCTGCGCTACATCTCCTGTATAACGTTTGCGCATGCTAAATATTTGTGACATTCAGTGTAATTTTTTCTTAGCCGCTGGTGACAGCGACATTACCTGCGCTACATCTCCTGTAAAACGTTTGCGCATCCTAAATATCTGTGGCATTCAGTGTAATTTTTTCTTAGCCGCTGGTGACAGCGACATTACCTGCGCTACATCTCCTGTATAACGTTTGCGCATGCTAAATATTTGTGACATTCAGTGTAATTTTTTCTTAGCCGCTGGTGACAGCGACATTACCTGCTCTACATCCCTGGTATAACATTTGCGCAAACTAAATATCTGTGACATTCAGTGTAATTTTTTCTTAGCCGCTTCTGACAGCGACATTACACGCACTACATCTCCTGTTTAACGTTGGCACATCCTAAATATCTGTGACATTATGTATAATGTATTTGCGCATACACTTACAAAACCTGCGCTACTGTACGTGTGACATACTTGCAAGTATATATACAATTTAATATGCTCAAGGCGAGCAGTAAGAGACAGGGAAGTGGCCGTGCTACGGATGGTGCACGCAGAGGCCGTGACCCTGGGCGCTGTGGAACTGTGCTTGCTGCCAGAGCACAAGAAACACACTCATCCACGATACCTAGCTACATGTCCCAGTTTGCAGGGTGGTGCAGGACACCACTCTCAAAGTCACACCACTGCGACCAGGTGATCGGTTGGATTGCAGCAGATAATGCTTTTAGTAGGTTAAGCACCACCCTGTCTTCCACAAAGTACAGTCTCAGTAGCCAAGAATCTGGTCAAAAGAGTCCTCACCCTGATCCTCCTTCCTCCCACCATGGAGAGTCTTGGAAAACAAGTGATCCCACACTCTGATTTTCCGAGGAGCTATTTTCATCGCTATTCCTTGATTTGGCCCTTTCGCCAAGCCCACTTGAAGAGGGACATGAGGAGATCTTGTGCATTGAATCCCGAATTCTTGAGCATCCACAGTCAGAAAAAGATGACGGTGGGGAACGGCAATTAGTGTTTCACGAGGTGGATGATGATGATGAGACACAGTTGCCAATAAGTCAATGACAATTAGTGTCTCAAGAGGTTGAGGATGAGACACAATTGTCAATAAGTAAGGTTCTTGTTAGGTCAACAAGTCAGGAGGATAACCAGAGTGAGGAAGTGGAAGAGGAGGTGGTGGACGATAAAGTCACTGACCCAACCTGCAAAGGTGGCAAGCCGAGCGAGCACAGCAGTACAGAGAGGGAGGGATCCGCAGCACCACAACAGGCTGGAAGAGGCAGTGGGGTGGCAAAAGGGAGAATGCGGGACACACCAAACAGGCCCGCAACTGTTCCCTGGAGCACCCCCTTGCCAACGGCTAGGTGTTCCGCAGTCTGATGCTTTTTTGAGGAAAGTGTGGAAGATAAAAGAGTTGTCATTTGCAACCTGTGTCGTACCAAAATTAGCAAGGGAGTGAACACTAGCAACCTCACCACCACCAGCATGATCTGCCACATGGCACATTAGCACTCTAATAGGTGGGCCGAACGCCTGGGTCTACAATCAGTGTCTGCGGGTCACACCAATGCCTCCTCTTCCCCTGTATTACGTGCTGGCCAATCCCCTCTCCAAGACGCAGGCCCAGATGCCTCCCGCCCTGCACCTGGACTTTCACAAGCACCATCAGCTAGAAAATCCACTTTTGTGTCTCAGCGCAGCGTACAGATGTCAATACCCCAGGCTTTTGAAAGAAAGCGCAAATACCCAGCCACCCACCCACAGGCCACAGCACTAAATGCGCACCTTTCCAAATTGCTGGCCATTTAGGCT
Source organism: Bufo gargarizans (assembly GCF_014858855.1). NCBI lineage: Eukaryota > Metazoa > Chordata > Amphibia > Anura > Bufonidae > Bufo > Bufo gargarizans. Next base: position 98,405,063 of record NC_058086.1, on the reverse strand, counting down.
TGTGGACACTGAGGCTTTCCGCAGCCTGATGGCGGTGGCCATCCCTTGTTACTCAGTCCCCAGCCGCCACTATTTTTCCTGGTGTGCCATTCCCGCCTTACATCAGCATGTTTACCGTAATATCACCCGTGCCCTGACCAACGCAGTTATTGGGAAGGTCCACTTAACGACTGACACATGGACAAGTGCTTTTGGCCAGGGACGCTACATTTCCCTGATGGCACACTGGGTGAACGTTGTGGAGGCCAGGAGTGAGTCTTACCCTGGGATGGAACAGGTGCTACCGATGCCAAGGATTGCGGGCCCTACTGCCATCAGGATTTCCGCCACCACCTACATTAGTGGCTTCAACCCCCCCTCCTTCTCCTCCTCCAGTTCCATCTTTGAATTCTCATCTTGCAGCACCAGTGAGCCATCAGTCAGTATCTGGAAGCAGTATAGCACTGCAGTGGAGACGCAGCAACAGGCCGTGCTGAAACTAATTTGCTTAGGTGACAAACAGCACACTGCCGCAGAGCTGTGGCAGGGTATAAGGGACCAGACTGAGCTGTGGCTCTCGCCACTCAACCTACAACCAGGCATGGTTGTGTCTGATAATGGCCGTACCTTGGTGGCGGCTTTGGAGCTTGGCAAGCTCACACACATACTATGCCTAGTCCACGTACTCAACTTAGTTGTTCAGCGGTTTCTCAAAATGTACCCCAATTTGCCTGAGCTACTGGTGAAGGTGCGCCGCGTGTGTGCCCATTTCCGAAAGTCATCTACAGCTGCTGCCAGTCTGGCAACGCTGCAGCAGCGCTTGCAGTTGCCAGCTCACGACTATTGTGCAACGTGAGCACGCACTGGAACTCCACGTTCCACATGTTGGCCAGGCTTTGTGAGCAGCAGAGGGCAGTAGTGGAATACCACCCACAACATGGTCGTCGCCTTTCCAGTCAGTTTCCGCTCTTCACAAGCAACGAGTGGGCATGGATGTCTGACCTTTGTGAGGTTTTACGCAACTTTGAGGAGTCAACATAGATGGTGAGCGGCGATGCCGTTATTATCAGCATAACCATCCCACTTCTGTGTCTACTGAAACGCTCGCTGCTTACAATAATGATAGCCAACCACCCTCAGTTCGTCTTCTCAGCGCGAATTGGATGATGAGGAGGAGGAGCCGGAGATGGTTGCCTCTGCTACAGAAGGTAGTACCCATAGCAGGTTTATTCCATCTGTTCAGCGTGGATGGGCCAAAGAGGAGGAAGAGGATGAGGAGATTGAGAGTCATCCTCCTGATGAGGACAGAGAACTCTTGTCTTTTGGGACTCTGGCACACATGGCTGACTTTGTTATGCTGCCTTTCCCGTGACCCTTGCGTTATACGCATTTTGTCCAACATCGATTACTGGTTGTTCGCCCTTCTCGACCCCCGCTACGAAGAGAACTTGTCATCTCTAATTCCTGTGGTGGAGAGGACTAACTAGCAAAATGGTGCAATACCAGAAGATCCTTGTGACAACGCTGGTGGCAGAGTACGTAGTTCCTTGAGCAACCAAGGAGGGGAGACAAGGGAAACACACAGCAGCTGGACATGTGGCATGAACTTTTGGAGATGCTGGCCTGCCCTGCCGCCAGCTTTTTGTCAGAGTGGGTATTTAGTGCTGCTGGGGGCATAATAACTGATGAGCACATCTGCCTGTCAACTGAAAATGCTGACAGGTTGACCCTTATAAAAATGAACAAGGCCTGGATTGCCCCTGACTTCTCTTCTCTACCAGAGGAAAGCAGCTGAACATAAAGGCACCTTAAATGTGGCTTTTATGGTGTAGAGAATACACTGTATTCCCATGCACCCCTTCCACCACAAAAAGGGTATATGGTACAACCTTCCTTTTCTCGTCCTCATCCTCCATCATATCAACATGCTTATTTGGCTGCCCTCGCTACTAATGTTTTAGAGGGTCAGCTGAGCAGCAAACCCTCACCCCTAATGTTTTAGAGGTCACCAGCAGACCCTCACCCCTAATGTTTTAAATGGTCAGATCAGCAGCAGGCCCTTGCCCCTAATGTTTTAGAAGGTCAGCTCAGGAGCAGACCCTCACCCCTAATGTTTTAGAGGGTCACCAGTAGGCCCTCACCACTAAAGTTTTAGATGGTCAGATCAGCAGCAGGCAACCGCCCCTAATGTTTTAGAGGGTCAGCTCAGCAGCAGACCCTCACCCCTATTGTTTGAGATGTCAGATCAACAGCAGGCCCTCGCCCGTAATGTTTTTGAGGGTCACCAGCAGGCCATCAATCATAATTTTTCAAGGGTGTGTATGATGCCCTCCTTTAGGTGTAATAAAGGGTATATTCGAGTGCCAGTTCCTTGTAATTTTTGACAACCCTTTCACTTAGTGCATATGCTTTATGAATGTAGGAGTCCCACTACCTGAACAATTGTACCACAATGTGAATGAGGCTCTCCTTTATGTGATATACAGGTTGTATCGGAGTGTCTCTTCCTTGTAATTTTTGGCAACACTTACACTTTATATTCAAGTAAATATACAGGAAATAATGTTTCCTAACAATTTTTCCTCTAAAATCAATTTTATCTAAGGTTTTGTGCGTATTATTGTCTGTCTGTAAAAGTGGCATACTACTCAGACAACATCGTTCCCAGCAGCGACCTGGGAGTCCAAGATGCATCCAGACATCCTCCCCGTGCTGTTCCCAAACCATTTCAATAGTGTTTCCATCAATTTCTGACCTTTTCCTCTTCATAGCAGGGGGTGCCTGGTTTAATTCTCTGGTTCTCCCATTGACTTTAATTGTGCTCTGTTGCTCTGTAGAGCACCCAAGCATTCCAAAGTGTTCTAACAGAGCACCCGAGCACTTTGGTGCTCGATCAAAATTAATTATCACATCTGCGGGGTCTGAGTGCCAGTGATGCGTTATACTACCCTACCTCGTGAGATTTCCCTACCCTCTGACTTCCTGTCGCATCAGCGATGACGCCGGGAGGCGTGTCTCACTTTTCACCATCTGCGCATGCCCAAAAGGACACTCTAGTGAAAATCTCAAGGCTGAACTTAGCAGCACACCGGGAACCTGCGCATGTGTCGGGGAGCCGAGGTAGGGAAAAATCACAGGTCAGTGAGCAAGCGCAGTTAACTCATTAAAATCCACCCGATATACGCGCCTGCGCAATGTGGTGGTAGGGAAAAATTACGTCCAGTGCGCAAGCGCCGAGGGTAAGTATGAATATCCATGCCAAAAGCACTTTTAACCCTTTGCAGGAGCTATTCTCATATTGGTTCTTGATTGATTGTCCTCCTATATATAGGTTCTATTATATAGGGGGTCTGTCTGCACAGTATATGGGGGGTTCTGTCTGCACAGTATATTTGGGGGTCTGTCTGCACAGTATATTTGGGGGGCTGTCTGCACAGTATATTTGGGGGTCTGTCTGCGCAGTGTATGGGGGGGCTGTCTGCACATTAAATGGGGGGGCTGTCTGCGCAGTATATGGGGGGTCTGTCTGCACAGTATATTGGGGGGTCTGTCTGCACAGTATATTTGGGGGTCTGTCTGCACAATATATTTGGGGGGCTGTCTGCACAGTATATTTGGGGGTCTGTCTGCACAGTATATTTGGGGGGCTGTCTGCGCAGTATATTTGGGGGTCTGTCTGCGCAGTATATGGGGGGGCTGTCTGCACATTAAATGGGGGGGCTGTCTGCGCAGTATATGGGGGGCTGTCTGCGCAGTATATGAGGTGCTGTCTGCGAAGTATATGGGGGGTCTGTCTGCGCATTATATGGGGGGTCTGTCTGCGCAGTATATGGGGGGGGCTGTGTGCGCAGTGTATTGGGGGGCTGTCTGCGCAGTGTATTGGGGGGCTGTTGCACAGTATATGGGGGGGTCTGTCTGTGCAGTATATGGGGGGCTGTCTGCGCAGTATATGGGGTGTCTGTCTGCGAAGTATATGGGGGGGCTGTCTGCGCATTATATGGGGGGTCTGTCTGCGCAGTATATGGGGGGGGCTGTGTGCGCAGTGTATTGGGGGGCTGTCTGCGCAGTGTATTGGGGGGCTGTCTGCGCAGTATATGGGGGGTCTGTCTGCGCAGTATATGGGGGGCTGTCTGTGAAGTATATGGGGGGCTGTCTGCGAAGTATATGGGGGGCTGTCTGCGCAGTATATGGGGGGCTGTCTGCGCAGTATATGAGGTGCTGTCTGCGAAGTATATGGGGGGGCTGTCTGCGCAGTATATGGGGGGGCTGTCTGCGCAGTATATGGGGGGGCTGTCTGCGTAGTATATGGGGGGCTGTCTGTGCAGTATATGTGGTGCTGTCTGCGCATTATATGGGGGGCTGTCTGCGCATTATATGGGGGGGCTGTCTGCGTAGTATATGGGGGGCTGTCTGCGCAGTATATAGGGGGGCTGTCTGCGCAGTATATGGGGGGCTGTCTGCGCAGTATATGGGGGGTGTCTGCTCATTATATGGGGGGGTGTCTGCTCATTATATAGGGAGGTCTGTGCAGTATATGGGGGGGCTGTCTGTGCAGTATATGGGGGGGCTGTCTGCAAAGTATATGGGGGGCTGTCTGTGCGGTACGGTATATTGGGGGATGTATGTGCAGCATATTTGATTTGGGGGGGGGGGGGGCAGTGTATTATATTTGTGGCCTGTGTGTTAGATGTGTACAACCCTATTTTAACAAAAAAATAAATAAAAATTCCCTATATCTCCTATGCCATGGCATGTTTTTTGCTACGAAACTGCAGTCATCTCGTCACTTGGAGAAGGATGAGAAGCGGCCCCCATCCAGAGGGACACACCTGCCACCAAATCCGTCTCTCACTGGATTCTGTAATCCCCATCTGCTGTGTATGTGTGCACCGTCCGTCTGCTGCACTGCGTCTGTTCTGCCATTTGCTCTAACCATTTTAATAAAAAAAATAATTGTGTCACAACTTTGACCAGCATGTTCTCCTATGGAACACAAAGTACCTGAAGTGGTATGAAGAAGCCCGTGTGTGAGGCCTGCGCCCTGGCGGGAGCATTGAAGGGGCATCTGACAGGTGACGAGCTGCTCCAGCATTGTGTACTGTGATCACCACGAGTTCAGAAGTCGGCAACCATAGGCTGTCCACATGCTGTGAATTACATCTCCCATCATGCTGGTAAAGTATTATAGGAGGTGTAGTCCAAAACATCTGGAATACCAAATGCGTATGAATTAAAAACATGTTGTGTGTGACTGGTCAGTAACAAGGGTTGAAGCCTTGACGTGGCATTACTGCTCACATGTGTATCCATGTGCCAATTCAACCAATGTGAGTGACTGTAATTAATACTGATTAGGTAACTATAAATACTGTGACAATGGAGAATTAAACGACCGTATCTCCTACACACCGCTTACACCGTGACCGTACTTCCTACACACTGCTTACACCGTGACCGTATCACCTACACACTGCTTACACCGTGACCGTATCTCCTACACACTGCTTACACCGTGACCGTATCACCTACACACTGCTTACACCGTGACCGTATCTCCTACACACTGCTTACACTGTGACCGTATCTCCTACACACCGCTTACACCGTGACCGTATCTCCTACACACCGCTTACACCGTGACCGTATCTCCTACACACAGCTTACACCGTGACCGTATCACCTTCACACCGCTTACACTGTGACCGTATCTCCTACACACTGCTTACACTGTGACCGTATCTCCTACACACTGCTTACACTGTGACCGTATCTCCTACACACTGCTTACACCGTGACCGTATCTCCTACACACTGCTTACACTGTGACCGTATCTCCTACACACTGCTTACACTGTGACCGTATCTCCTACACACTGCTTACACCGTGACCGTATCTCCTACACACTGCTTACACTGTGACCGTATCTCCTACACACTGCTTACACTGTGACCGTATGTCCTACACACTGCTTACACCGTGACCGTATCTCCTACACACCGCTTACACCGTGACCGTATCTCCTACACACTGCTTACACTGTGACCATATCTCCTACACACTGCTTACACTGTGACCGTATGTCCTACACACTGCTTACACCGTGACCGTATCTCCTACACACCGCTTACACTGTGACCGTATCTCCTACACACTGCTTACACCGTGACCGTATCTCCTACACACCGCTTACACCGTGACCGTATCTCACCTTTTGGACTCTTGTACACGACTATATGCACTAAAACATGTATAGTGTTAGTTAACGCGCGATATTGATCGTGCGTACAGGAGCACATGGCATCTTGATGTTGTTCATGTTGTGCCTCAAAATGGGCTATTGTCCCGCATTCATATGATCTATTCTCTATTTGTGCTAAGCAATAGTCCCACCGGAAGCTCGACTTGCGCAGCATCATTGTAATCTATGATTGTGTGTACTCCTGTTGGCATGATCAATGCCAGTGCGGGACATATGGCCCTCTTGTAGGGAATACAGTCGTGTGAAAGAGGCCTTAAAATGAGTTTTCTCATCTCAGACAATAGGGGCGTATCGCTTGGATATGCCCCCATTGTCTTATAGCTGCTGTTCCCCGCACCTATATTGAGAACTGGTCCCCGAAATTAGAGTATGGCGCAATGCGCATGCTCTGCCGCCCTCCATTCTTTTCTATGTGAGAGTTGTGGATTAGCAAACAGTGGTCGACGGACCCCATTAAATCTGGTGTCCTCCAGCCACAGCGCTACCTGCTCCGTTCTCAATATAGGTGCGTGTCCCATCGGTGGTACCCACACCTATCAGACAATGGTTGCATATTCAAGCGATATGCCACCATTGATTGGGATACCCCTTTAACAGCAGTTAGTCCCTTGTGTGTCCATTGTGGTAATCACACTAGTTATGTCATAGCGTCATAGGGAAATCATTAATCAAACTGTTAAATTACAATTTATTAATGAATTCCTGATGAGGCTGATGTACTGTGACTTCCACAAGGGCTCATATGAAAAGGGGCAAGATTGAACAACGAACAAGCCTTTGCTGTTCATGTGCCAATCATAGGGTCTACGATCAATAAAGAGCCAAAAGATAGCTCATTACTGATTGTATTGTTCATGGTTCACCTTTGGCAATAATGTCGTTTAGGGAAAAAAAAAATATCAAGGGCTTTTCAATAAACGTACAGTAGTGACCCTATGGTAGTTGTAATGTCACCACAGCGGTAGTGCCAAAGGTTACTGTTACCCTGTACCGGCCAATGAAAACACAAATACATCGAAGTTAACTATACATTTTTAAATTTTTGTATAAATTACAATATATCCATAAAAAAATAAAAAAATATATATACATACTATACAAAAAAAATTTTTTTTTAGTGCAGTAGGACTGTCGGGTAGGTGGTTTGAGGTTGGCAATGGTAGCCCCCCTGTCCTCTTTATTGTCCTCTTTATTCTCTGAGCTAAAAATACAGTCCACAAGAAAGGATGCAGGTTGAAATTGTGGGTTGTATAAGGGTCTGAGGAGGATGGTACCCGAGCATGTGTAGAGGTGGTGGGGAAAATAGTGGGATGGAGAAGTAGAAAAGAGACAGAAGGGAACACATGCCCGGGGGCTGGGAATGGGAAGGTTGTCGGTAATGGTCACTGGTGTGGGATGGGGTTGTGGGGGCCGTGGCCAATTTCTGTGACACATTCTCTAAACTCATGCAACTGCTCGGGCGTCATTGAGTCCACCAAATTGATTATGCTTACCCCATAATGGTAGTTAGGGCTGCATTGGATCGCCGACTCTGCTCCCTCCCAGCGGCGAATCAAAGCAGCACTAAACTCCTTCTGATGTTCGTCCAAACCTTCTACAGTGTTGGAAACAACCTCTACACGGTCCACATAATCATTTTGCTTTGGCCTACCGGATCTCTGCATGCTCAGCAGGGCTCTTAAATTTTGATGTCAACCTAAGAGCCATCTCCCGAGCAGATGCATGAGGGACAGGAGGTCTGGCGTTGGCGATCCATTCATTTTCCGCATCAGGAGGTTGTTCAGTCTCCAGAGTGCTGCTCTTAGTTCTGTATGAAAAAAATAAAAAATAAATTGACCTTTAAAAACACCATCCATGTCTGATGCTACGTCTACATTACACCATAAGTTGGCTGTCCAAAACAGGGTAGCCAAACGCTCTGCTGTTACAGACAGTCCCTTAAATTACATTTCTTTTTACATTTCATTTACATTTCTTTAAAAAATATATATAATTTACCTTCTTTGTGCCATTGTGCGTCGTCGTAAACCAAGGCTGCAGTATATGTACTCCCTGAGGTTGCGCCGGACCCAATCGGGACTGAACCTCCTTCTTATAGTCCATCCTGAAGCCGTCCTGGATAGATCAGCAACGCGTTGTGTAACCTGTTTAAATGTTGAAAAAAAAAAACATAACATGATGTAAGGTTAAGAATAGAGTTGAGCGAACACCTGGATGTTCGGGTTCGAGAAGTTCGGCCGAACATCCCGGAAATGTTCGGGTTCGGGATCCGAACCCGATCCGAACTTCGTCCCGAACCCGAACCCCATTGAAGTCAATGGGGACCCGAACTTTTCGGCACTAAAACGGCTGTAAAACAGCCCAGGAAAGGGCTAGAGGGCTGCAAAAGGCAGCAACATGTAGGTAAATCCCCTGCAAACAAATGTGGATAGGGAAATGAATTAAAATAAAAATTAAATAAATAAAAATTAACCAAAATCAATTGGAGAGAGGTTCCATAGCAGAGAATCTGGCTTCCCGTCACCCACCACTGGAACAGTCCATTCTCAGATATTTAGGCCCCGGCACCCAGGCAGAGGAGAGAGGTCCCGTAACAGACAATCTGGCTTCATGTCAGCAGAGAATCAGTCTTCATGTCATAGCAGAGAATCAGGCTTCACGTCACCCACCACTGTAAGAGTCCATTTTCATAAATTTAGGCCCAGCACCCAGGCAGAGGAGAGAGGTCCCGTAACAGACAATCTGGCTTCATGTCAGCAGAGAATCAGTCTTCATATCATAGCAGAGAATCAGGCTTCACGTCAGCCACCAATGCAACAGTCCATTGTCAGATATTTAGGCCCAGCACCCAGGCAGAGGAGAGAGGTCCCGTAACAGACAATCTGGCTTCATGTCAGCAGAGAATTAGTCTGCATGTCATAGCAGAGAATCAGGCTTCACGTCAGCCACCACTGCAACAGTCCATTGTCATAAATTCAGGCCCAGCACCCAGGCAGAGGAGAGAGGTCCCGTAACAGACAATCTGGCTTCATGTCACCAGAGAATCAGTCTGCATGTCATAGCAGAGAATCAGGCTTCACGTCAGCCACCACTGCAACAATCCATTGGCATATATTTAGGCCTAGCACACAGGCAGAGGAGAGAGGTCCCGTAACAGACAATCTGGCTTCATGTCAGCAGAGAATCAGTCTTCATATCATAGCAGAGAATCAGGCTTCAGGTCAGCCACCAATGCAACAGTTCATTGTCAGATATTTAGGCCCAGCACCCAGGCAGAGGAGAGAGGTCCCGTAACAGAGGATCTGGTTTCATGTCAGCAGAGAATCAGTCTTCATGTCATAGCAGAGAATCAGGCTTCACGTCACCCACCACTGTAAGAGTCCATTTTCATAAATTTAGGCCCAGCACCCAGGCAGAGGAGAGAGGTCCCGTAACAGACAATCTGGCTTCATGTCAGCAGAGAATTAGTCTGCATGTCATAGCAGAGAATCAGGCTTCACGTCAGCCACCACTGCAACAGTCCATTGTCATAAATTCAGGCCCAGCACCCAGGCAGAGGAGAGAGGTCCCGTAACAGACAATCTGGCTTCATGTCACCAGAGAATCAGTCTGCATGTCATAGCAGAGAATCAGGCTTCACGTCAGCCACCACTGCAACAATCCATTGGCATATATTTAGGCCTAGCACACAGGCAGAGGAGAGAGGTCCCGTAACAGACAATCTGGCTTCATGTCAGCAGAGAATCAGTCTGCATGTCATAGCAGAGAATGAGGCTTCACGTCAGCCACCACTGCAACAATCCATTGGCATATATTTAGGCCTAGCACACAGGCAGAGGAGAGAGGTCCCGTAACAGACAATCTGGCTTCATGTCAGCAGAGAATCAGTCTTCATATCATAGCAGAGAATCAGGCTTCACGTCAGCCACCAATGCAACAGTCCATTGTCAGATATTTAGGCCCAGCACCCAGGCAGAGGAGAGAGGTCCCGTAACAGAGGATCTGGCTTCATGTCAGCAGAGAATCAGTCTTCATGTCATAGCAGAGAATCAGGCTTCACGTCACCCACCACTGTAAGAGTCCATTTTCATAAATTTAGGCCCAGCACCCAGGCAGAGGAGAGAGGTCCCGTAACAGAGGATCTGGCTTCATGTCAGCAGAGAATCAGTCTGCATGTCATAGCAGAGAATCAGGCTTCACGTCAGCCACCACTGCAACAGTCCATTGTCATAAATTTAGGCCCAGCACCCAGGCAGAGGAGAGAGGTCCCGTAACAGAGGATCTGGCTTCATGTCAGCAGAGAATCAGTCTTCATGTCATAGCAGAGAATCAGGCTTCACGTCACCCACCACTGTAAGAGTCCATTTTCATAAATTTAGGCCCAGCACCCAGGCAGAGGAGAGAGGTCCCGTAACAGAGGATCTGGCTTCATGTCAGCAGAGAATCAGTCTGCATGTCATAGCAGAGAATCAGGCTTCACGTCAGCCACCACTGCAACAATCCATTGGCATATATTTAGGCCTAGCACACAGGCAGAGGAGAGAGGTCCCGTAACAGACAATCTGGCTTCATGTCAGCAGAGAATCAGTCTTCATATCATAGCAGAGAATCAGGCTTCACGTCAGCCACCAATGCAACAGTCCATTGTCAGATATTTAGGCCCAGCACCCAGGCAGAGGAGAGAGGTCCCGTAACAGACAATCTGGCTTCATGTCAGCAGAGAATTAGTCTGCATGTCATAGCAGAGAATCAGGCTTCACGTCAGCCACCACTGCAACAGTCCATTGTCATAAATTCAGGCCCAGCACCCAGGCAGAGGAGAGAGGTCCCGTAACAGACAATCTGGCTTCATGTCAGCAGAGAATCAGTCTGCATGTCATAGCAGAGAATGAGGCTTCACGTCACCCACCACTGCAACAGTCCATTTTCATAAATTTAGGCCCAGCACCCAGGCAGAGGAGAGAGGTCCCGTAACAGAGGATCTGGCTTCATGTCAGCAGAGAATCAGTCTGCATGTCATAGCAGAGAATCAGGCTTCACGTCAGCCACCACTGCAACAGTCCATTGTCATAAATTTAGGCCCAGCACCCAGGCAGAGGAGAGAGGTCCCGTAACAGACAATCTGGCTTCATGTCAGCAGAGAATTAGTCTGCATGTCATAGCAGAGAATCAGGCTTCACGTCAGCCACCACTGCAACAATCCATTGGCATATATTTAGGCCTAGCACACAGGCAGAGGAGAGAGGTCCCGTAACAGACAATCTGGCTTCATGTCAGCAGAGAATCAGTCTTCATATCATAGCAGAGAATCAGGCTTCACGTCAGCCACCAATGCAACAGTCCATTGTCAGATATTTAGGCCCAGCACCCAGGCAGAGGAGAGAGGTCCCGTAACAGACAATCTGGCTTCATGTCAGCAGAGAATTAGTCTGCATGTCATAGCAGAGAATCAGGCTTCACGTCAGCCACCACTGCAACAATCCATTGGCATATATTTAGGCCTAGCACACAGGCAGAGGAGAGAGGTCCCGTAACAGACAATCTGGCTTCATGTCAGCAGAGAATCAGTCTTCATATCATAGCAGAGAATCAGGCTTCACGTCAGCCACCAATGCAACAGTCCATTGTCAGATATTTAGGCCCAGCACCCAGGCAGAGGAGAGAGGTCCCGTAACAGAGGATCTGGCTTCATGTCAGCAGAGAATCAGTCTTCATGTCATAGCAGAGAATCAGGCTTCACGTCACCCACCACTGTAAGAGTCCATTTTCATAAATTTAGGCCCAGCACCCAGGCAGAGGAGAGAGGTCCCGTAACAGACAATCTGGCTTCATGTCAGCAGAGAATTAGTCTGCATGTCATAGCAGAGAATCAGGCTTCACGTCAGCCACCACTGCAACAGTCCATTGTCATAAATTCAGGCCCAGCACCCAGGCAGAGGAGAGAGGTCCCGTAACAGACAATCTGGCTTCATGTCACCAGAGAATCAGTCTGCATGTCATAGCAGAGAATCAGGCTTCACGTCAGCCACCACTGCAACAATCCATTGGCATATATTTAGGCCTAGCACACAGGCAGAGGAGAGAGGTCCCGTAACAGACAATCTGGCTTCATGTCAGCAGAGAATCAGTCTGCATGTCATAGCAGAGAATGAGGCTTCACGTCAGCCACCACTGCAACAATCCATTGGCATATATTTAGGCCTAGCACACAGGCAGAGGAGAGAGGTCCCGTAACAGACAATCTGGCTTCATGTCAGCAGAGAATCAGTCTTCATATCATAGCAGAGAATCAGGCTTCACGTCAGCCACCACTGCAACAGTCCATTGTCATAAATTTAGGCCCAGCACCCAGGCAGAGGAGAGAGGTCCCGTAACAGACAATCTGGCTTCATGTCAGCAGAGAATTAGTCTGCATGTCATAGCAGAGAATCAGGCTTCACGTCAGCCACCACTGCAACAGTCCATTGTCATAAATTCAGGCCCAGCACCCAGGCAGAGGAGAGAGGTCCCGTAACAGACAATCTGGCTTCATGTCAGCAGAGAATCAGTCTGCATGTCATAGCAGAGAATGAGGCTTCACGTCACCCACCACTGCAACAGTCCATTTTCATAAATTTAGGCCCAGCACCCAGGCAGAGGAGAGAGGTCCCGTAACAGAGGATCTGGCTTCATGTCAGCAGAGAATCAGTCTGCATGTCATAGCAGAGAATCAGGCTTCACGTCAGCCACCACTGCAACAGTCCATTGTCATAAATTTAGGCCCAGCACCCAGGCAGAGGAGAGAGGTCCCGTAACAGACAATCTGGCTTCATGTCAGCAGAGAATTAGTCTGCATGTCATAGCAGAGAATCAGGCTTCACGTCAGCCACCACTGCAACAATCCATTGGCATATATTTAGGCCTAGCACACAGGCAGAGGAGAGAGGTCCCGTAACAGACAATCTGGCTTCATGTCAGCAGAGAATCAGTCTTCATATCATAGCAGAGAATCAGGCTTCACGTCAGCCACCAATGCAACAGTCCATTGTCAGATATTTAGGCCCAGCACCCAGGCAGAGAAGAGAGGTCCCGTAACAGAGGATCTGGCTTCATGTCAGCAGAGAATCAGTCTTCATGTCATAGCAGAGAATCAGGCTTCACGTCACCCACCACTGTAAGAGTCCATTTTCATAAATTTAGGCCCAGCACCCAGGCAGAGGAGAGAGGTCCCGTAACAGACAATCTGGCTTCATGTCAGCAGAGAATTAGTCTGCATGTCATAGCAGAGAATCAGGCTTCACGTCAGCCACCACTGCAACAGTCCATTGTCATAAATTCAGGCCCAGCACCCAGGCAGAGGAGAGAGGTCCCGTAACAGACAATCTGGCTTCATGTCAGCAGAGAATCAGTCTGCATGTCATAGCAGAGAATGAGGCTTCACGTCACCCACCACTGCAACAGTCCATTTTCATAAATTTAGGCCCAGCACCCAGGCAGAGGAGAGAGGTCCCGTAACAGAGGATCTGGCTTCATGTCAGCAGAGAATCAGTCTGCATGTCATAGCAGAGAATCAGGCTTCACGTCAGCCACCACTGCAACAGTCCATTGTCATAAATTTAGGCCCAGCACCCAGGCAGAGGAGAGAGGTCCCGTAACAGACAATCTGGCTTCATGTCAGCAGAGAATTAGTCTGCATGTCATAGCAGAGAATCAGGCTTCACGTCAGCCACCACTGCAACAGTCCATTGTCATAAATTCAGGCCCAGCACCCAGGCAGAGGAGAGAGGTCCCGTAACAGACAATCTGGCTTCATGTCACCAGAGAATCAGTCTGCATGTCATAGCAGAGAATCAGGCTTCACGTCAGCCACCACTGCAACAGTCCATTGTCATAAATTCAGGCCCAGCACCCAGGCAGAGGAGAGAGGTCCCGTAACAGACAATCTGGCTTCATGTCAGCAGAGAATCAGTCTGCATGTCATAGCAGAGAATGAGGCTTCACGTCACCCACCACTGCAACAGTCCATTTTCATAAATTTAGGCCCAGCACCCAGGCAGAGGAGAGAGGTCCCGTAACAGAGGATCTGGCTTCATGTCACCAGAGAATCAGTCTGCATGTCATAGCAGAGAATCAGGCTTCACGTCACCCACCACTGCAACAGTCCATTTTCATAAATTTAGGCCCAGCACCCAGGCAGAGGAGAGAGGTCCCGTAACAGAGGATCTGGCTTCATGTCAGCAGAGAATCAGTCTGCATGTCATAGCAGAGAATCAGGCTTCACGTCAGCCACCACTGCAACAGTCCATTGTCATAAATTCAGGCCCAGCACCCAGGCAGAGGAGAGAGGTCCCGTAACAGACAATCTGGCTTCATGTCAGCAGAGAATCAGTCTGCATGTCATAGCAGAGAATGAGGCTTCACGTCACCCACCACTGCAACAGTCCATTTTCATAAATTTAGGCCCAGCACCCAGGCAGAGGAGAGAGGTCCCGTAACAGAGGATCTGGCTTCATGTCACCAGAGAATCAGTCTGCATGTCATAGCAGAGAATCAGGCTTCACGTCACCCACCACTGCAACAGTCCATTTTCATAAATTTAGGCCCAGCACCCAGGCAGAGGAGAGAGGTCCCGTAACAGAGGATCTGGCTTCATGTCAGCAGAGAATCAGTCTGCATGTCATAGCAGAGAATCAGGCTTCACGTCAGCCACCACTGCAACAGTCCATTGTCATAAATTCAGGCCCAGCACCCAGGCAGAGGAGAGAGGTCCCGTAACAGACAATCTGGCTTCATGTCAGCAGAGAATCAGTCTTCATGTCATAGCAGAGAATCAGGCTTCACGTCAGCCACCACTGCAACAATCCATTGGCATATATTTAGGCCTAGCACACAGGCAGAGGAGAGAGGTCCCGTAACAGACAATCTGGCTTCATGTCAGCAGAGAATTAGTCTGCATGTCATAGCAGAGAATCAGGCTTCACGTCAGCCACCACTGCAACAGTCCATTGGCATATATTTAGGCCCTGGCACCCAGACAGAGGAGAGGTTCATTCAACTTTGGGTAGCCTTGCAATATAATGGTAAAATGAAAATAAAAATAGGATTGAATGAGGAAGTGCCCTGGAGTCCAATAATATATGGTTATGGGGAGGTAGTTAATGTCTAATCTGGACAAGGGACGGACAGGTCCTGTGGGATCCATGCCTGGTTCATTTTTATGAACGTCAGCTTGTCCACATTGGCTGTAGACAGGCGGCTGCGTTTGTCTGTAATGACGCCCCCTGCCGTGCTGAATACACGTTCAGACAAAACGCTGGCTGCCGGGCAGGCCAGCACCTCCAAGGCATAAAAGGCTAGCTCTGGCCACGTGGACAATTTAGAGACCCAGAAGTTGAATGGGGCCGAACCATCAGTCAGTACGTGGAGGGGTGTGCACACGTACTGTTCCACCATGTTAGTGAAATGTTGCCTCCTGCTAACACGTTGCGTATCAGGTGGTGGTGCAGTTAGCTGTGGCGTGTTGACAAAAGTTTTCCACATCTCTGCCATGCTAACCCTGCCCTCAGAGGAGCTGGCCGTGACACAGCTGCCTTGGCGACCTCTTGCTCCTCCTCTGCCTTGGCCTTGGGCTTCCACTTGTTCCCCTGTGACATTTGGGAATGCTCTCAGTAGCGCGTCTACCAACGTGCGCTTGTACTCGCGCATCTTCCTATCACGCTCCAGTGCAGGAAGTAAGGTGGGCACATTGTCTTTGTAGCGTGGATCCAGCAGGGTGGCAACCCAGTAGTCCGCACAGGTTAAAATGTGGGCAACTCTGCTGTCGTTGCGCAGGCACTGCAGCATGTAGTCGCTCATGTGTGCCAGGCTGCCCAGGGGTAAGTACAAGCTGTCCTCTGTGGGAGGCGTATCGTCATCGTCCTGCCTTTCCCCCCAGCCACGCACCAGTGATGGACCCGAGCTGCGTTGGGTGCCACCCCGCTGTGACCATGCTTCATCCTCATCCTCCTCCACCTCCTCCTCATCCTCGTCCTCCTCGTCCTCCAGTAGTGGGCCCTGGCTGGCCACATTTGTACCTGGCCTCTGCTGTTGCAAAAAACCTCCCTCTGAGTCACTTCGAAGAGACTGGCCTGAAAGTGCTAAAAATGACCCCTCTTCCTCCTCCTCCTCCTCCTCCTGGGCCACCTCCTCTTCCATCATCGCCCTAAGTGTTTTCTCAAGGAGACATAGAAGTGGTATTGTAACGCTGATAACGGTGTCATCGCCACTGGCCATGTTGGTGGAGTACTCAAAACAGCGCAACAGGGCACACAGGTCTCGCATGGAGGCCCAGTCATTGGTGGTGAAGTGGTGCTGTTCTGTAGTGCGACTGACCCGTGCGTGCTGCAGCTGAAACTCCACTATGGCCTGCTGCTGCTCGCACAGTCTGTCCAGCATGTGCAAGGTGGAGTTCCACCTGGTGGGCACGTCGCATATGAGGCGGTGAGCGGGAAGGCCGAAGTTACGCTGTAGCGCAGACAGGCGAGCAGCAGCAGGATGTGAACGCCGGAAGCGCGAACAGACGGCCCGCACTTTATGCAGCAGCTCTGACATGTCGGGGTAGTTGTGAATGAACTTCTGCACCACCAAATTCAGCACATGCGCCAAGCAAGGGATGTGCGTCAAATTGGCTAGTCCCAGAGCTGCAACGAGATTTCGCCCATTATCACACACCACCAGGCCGGGCTTGAGGCTCACCGGCAGCAACCACTCGTCAGTCTGTTGTTCTATACCCCGCCACAACTCCTGTGCGGTGTGGGGCCTGTCCCCCAAACATATGAGTTTCAGAATGGCCTGCTGACGTTTACCCCGGGCTGTGCTGAAGTTGGTGGTGAAGGTGTGTGGCTGACTGGATGAGCAGGTGGAAGAAGAGGAGGAGGAAGCCGAGAAGGAGGAGGTGGCAACAGGAGGCAAAGAATGTTGCCCTGCGATCCTTGGCGGCGGAAGGACGTGCGCCAAACAGCTCTCCGCCTGGGGCCCAGCTGCCACTACATTTACCCAGTGTGCAGTTAGGGAGATATAGCGTCCCTGGCCGTGCTTACTGGTCCACGTATCTGTGGTTAGGTGGACCTTGCTACAGATGGCGTTGCGCAGTGCACACTTGATTTTATCGGATACTTGGTTGTGCAGGGAAGGCACGGCTCTCTTGGAGAAGTAGTGCCGGCTGGGAACAACATACTGTGGGACAGCAAGCGACATGAGCTGTTTGAAGCTGTCTGTGTCCACCAGCCTAAATGACAGCATTTCATAGGCCAGTAGTTTAGAAATGCTGGCATTCAGGGCCAGGGATCGAGGGTGGCTAGGTGGGAATTTACGCTTTCTATCAAATGTTTGTGAGATGGAGAGCTGAACGCTGGCGTGTGACATGGTTGAGACGCTTGGTGACGGAGGTGGTGGTGGTGGTGTTGGTGGTACATCCCCTGTTTGCTGGGCGGCAGGTGCCAACGTTCCTCCAGAGGCGGAGGAAGAGGCCGAGGCGGCAGCAGCAGAATAGGCCGAGGCGGCAGCAGCAAAGAGGTAGCAGGGGGAGCCTGAGTGACTTCCTTGGTTTTAAGGTGTTTACTCCACTGCAGTTCATGCTTTGCATGCAGGTGCCTGGTCATGCAGGTTGTGCTCAGGTTCAGAACGTTAATGCCTCGCTTCAGGCTCTGATGGCACAGCGTGCAAACCACTCGGGTCTTGTCGTCAGCACATTGTTTGAAGAAGTGCCATGCCAGGGAACTCCTTGAAGCTGCCTTTGGGGTGCTCGGTCCCAGATGGCGGCGGTCAGTAGCAGGCGGAGTCTCTTGGCGGCGGGTGTTCTGCTTTTGCCCACTGCTCCCTCTTTTGCTACGCTGTTGGCTCGGTCTCACCACTGCCTCTTCCTCCGAACTGTGAAAGTCAGTGGCACGACCTTCATTCCATGTGGGGTCTAGGACCTCATCGTCCCCTGCATCGTCTTCCACCCAGTCTTGATCCCTGACCTCCTGTTCAGTCTGCACACTGCAGAAAGACGCAGCAGTTGGCACCTGTGTTTCGTCATCATCAGAGACATGCTGAGGTGGTATTCCCATGTCCTCATCATCAGGAAACATAAGTGGTTGTGCGTCAGTGCATTCTATGTCTTTCACCGCTGGGGAAGGGCTAGGTGGATGCCCTTGGGAAACCCTGCCAGCGGAGTCTTCAAACAGCATAAGAGACTGCTGCATAACTTGAGGCTGAGACAGTTTCCCTGGTATGCATGGGGGTGATGTGACAGACTGATGGGGTTGGTTTTTAGGCGCCATCTGTGCGCTTTCTGCAGAAGACTGGGTGGGAGATAATGTGAACGTGCTGGATCCACTGTCGGCCACCCAATTGACTAATGCCTGTACCTGCTCAGGCCTTACCATCCTTAGAACGGCATTGGGCCCCACCATATATCGCTGTAAATTCTGGCGGCTACTGGGACCTGAGGTAGTTGGTACACTAGGACGTGTGGATGTGGCAGAACGGCCACGTCCTCTCCCAGCACCAGAGGGTCCACTAACACCACCACGACCATGTCCACGTCCGCGTCCCTTACTAGATGTTTTTCTCATTGTTATGGTTCACCACAACAACAAATATATTATTTGGCCCAATGTATTGTATTCAAATTCAGCGGGATATAAATTTGAGGCCTAGTATTTAGGCGCTGGGTGACCGGTATGGATTTAGTGACAGAATTAGACTTGGAAATGCACAGAAGCGTGTGTGTGAAGTTATTCTGAATGACCCTATGTGCACCTTGAATATTATATACCCTTTTTGGGATAGATTTCAAATAGCTCTGATATAGCAGGAACCACTAAATTATGAAATTGCTAAATTGGGAATTGTACTTCAACCCAGAACAAAAAATGTGCTTTGACGGACACTAAATAACTTTCCCAGCTACAACAGGACAGCGGTAACGAGAGATTTAGCGGGATATAAATTTGAGGCCTAGTATTTAGGCGCTGGGTGACAGGTATGGGTTTAGTGACAGAATTAGACTTGGAAATACACAGTAGCGGGTGTGTGTGAAGTTATTCTGAATGACCCTATGTGCACCTTCAATATGATCTACCCTTTTAGGGATAGATTTCAAATAGCTCTGATATAGCAGAAACCACTAAATTATGAAATTGCTAAATTGGGAATTGTATTTCAACCCAGAACAAAAAATGTGCTTTGACGGACACTAAATATCTTGCCCAGCAACAACAGTACAGCGGTAACAAGAGATTTAGCGGGATATAAATTTGAGGCCTAGTATTTAGGCGCTGGGTGACAGGTATGGGTTTAGTGACAGAATTAGACTTGGAAATACACAGTAGCGGGTGTGTGTGAAGTTATTCTGAATGACCCAATGTGCACCTTGAATATTATATACCCTTTTAGGGATAGATTTCAAATAGCTCTGATATAGCAGAAACCACTAAATTATGAAATTGCTAAATTGGGAATTGTACTTCAACCCAGAACAAAAAATGTGCTTTGACGGACACTAAATAACTTTCCCAGCTACAACAGGACAGCGGTAACGAGAGATTTAGCGGGATATAAATTTGAGGCCTAGTATTTAGGCGCTGGGTGACCGGTATGGATTTAGTGACAGAATTAGACTTGGAAATGCACAGAAGCGTGTGTGTGAAGTTATTCTGAATGACCCTATGTGCACCTTGAATATTATATACCCTTTTTGGGATAGATTTCAAATAGCTCTGATATAGCAGGAACCACTAAATTATGAAATTGCTAAATTGGGAATTGTACTTCAACCCAGAACAAAAAATGTGCTTTGACGGACACTAAATAACTTTCCCAGCTACAACAGGACAGCGGTAACGAGAGATTTAGCGGGATATAAATTTGAGGCCTAGTATTTAGGCGCTGGGTGACAGGTATGGGTTTAGTGACAGAATTAGACTTGGAAATACACAGTAGCGGGTGTGTGTGAAGTTATTCTGAATGACCCTATGTGCACCTTCAATATGATCTACCCTTTTAGGGATAGATTTCAAATAGCTCTGATATAGCAGAAACCACTAAATTATGAAATTGCTAAATTGGGAATTGTATTTCAACCCAGAACAAAAAATGTGCTTTGACGGACACTAAATAACTTTCCCAGCTACAACAGGACAGCGGTAACGAGAGATTTAGCGGGATATAAATTTGAGGCCTAGTATTTAGGCGCTGGGTGACAGGTATGGGTTTAGTGACAGAATTAGACTTGGAAATACACAGTAGCGGGTGTGTGTGAAGTTATTCTGAATGACCCAATGTGCACCTTGAATATTATATACCCTTTTAGGGATAGATTTCAAATAGCTCTGATATAGCAGAAACCACTAAATTATGAAATTGCTAAATTGGGAATTGTACTTCAACCCAGAACAAAAAATGTGCTTTGACGGACACTAAATAACTTTCCCAGCTACAACAGGACAGCGGTAACGAGAGATTTAGCGGGATATAAATTTGAGGCCTAGTATTTAGGCGCTGGGTGACCGGTATGGATTTAGTGACAGAATTAGACTTGGAAATGCACAGAAGCGTGTGTGTGAAGTTATTCTGAATGACCCTATGTGCACCTTGAATATTATATACCCTTTTTGGGATAGATTTCAAATAGCTCTGATATAGCAGGAACCACTAAATTATGAAATTGCTAAATTGGGAATTGTACTTCAACCCAGAACAAAAAATGTGCTTTGACGGACACTAAATAACTTTCCCAGCTACAACAGGACAGCGGTAACGAGAGATTTAGCGGGATATAAATTTGAGGCCTAGTATTTAGGCGCTGGGTGACAGGTATGGGTTTAGTGACAGAATTAGACTTGGAAATACACAGTAGCTGGTGTGTGTGAAGTTATTCTGAATGACCCTATGTGCACCTTCAATATGATCTACCCTTTTAGGGATAGATTTCAAATAGCTCTGATATAGCAGAAACCACTAAATTATGAAATTGCTAAATTGGGAATTGTATTTCAACCCAGAACAAAAAATGTGCTTTGACGGACACTAAATAACTTTCCCAGCTACAACAGGACAGCGGTAACGAGAGATTTAGCAGGATATAAATTTGAGGCCTAGTATTTTAGGCGCTGGGTGACAGGTATGGGTTTAGTGACAGAATTAGACTTGGAAATACACAGTAGCGGGTGTGTGTGAAGTTATTCTGAATGACCCAATGTGCACCTTGAATATTATATACCCTTTTAGGGATAGATTTCAAATAGCTCTGATATAGCAGAAACCACTAAATTATGAAATTGCTAAATTGGGAATTGTACTTCAACCCAGAACAAAAAATGTGCTTTGACGGACACTAAATAACTTTCCCAGCTACAACAGGACAGCGGTAACGAGAGATTTAGCGGGATATAAATTTGAGGCCTAGTATTTAGGCGCTGGGTGACCGGTATGGATTTAGTGACAGAATTAGACTTGGAAATGCACAGAAGCGTGTGTGTGAAGTTATTCTGAATGACCCTATGTGCACCTTGAATATTATATACCCTTTTTGGGATAGATTTCAAATAGCTCTGATATAGCAGGAACCACTAAATTATGAAATTGCTAAATTGGGAATTGTACTTCAACCCAGAACAAAAAATGTGCTTTGACGGACACTAAATAACTTTCCCAGCTACAACAGGACAGCGGTAACGAGAGATTTAGCGGGATATAAATTTGAGGCCTAGTATTTAGGCGCTGGGTGACAGGTATGGGTTTAGTGACAGAATTAGACTTGGAAATACACAGTAGCGGGTGTGTGTGAAGTTATTCTGAATAACCCTATGTGCACCTTCAATATGATCTACCCTTTTAGGGATAGATTTCAAATAGCTCTGATATAGCAGAAACCACTAAATTATGAAATTGCTAAATTGGGAATTGTATTTCAACCCAGAACAAAAAATGTGCTTTGACGGACACTAAATAACTTTCCCAGCTACAACAGGACAGCGGTAACGAGAGATTTAGCAGGATATAAATTTGAGGCCTAGTATTTAGGCGCTGGGTGACAGGTATGGGTTTAGTGACAGAATTAGACTTGGAAATACACAGTAGCGGGTGTGTGTGAAGTTATTCTGAATGACCCAATGTGCACCTTGAATATTATATACCCTTTTAGGGATAGATTTCAAATAGCTCTGATATAGCAGAAACCACTAAATTATGAAATTGCTAAATTGGGAATTGTACTTCAACCCAGAACAAAAAATGTGCTTTGACGGACACTAAATAACTTTCCCAGCTACAACAGGACAGCGGTAACGAGAGATTTAGCGGGATATAAATTTGAGGCCTAGTATTTAGGCGCTGGGTGACCGGTATGGATTTAGTGACAGAATTAGACTGGGATATGGCCAAAAAATAACCACACTATTGCTGGTTAATTGCACTTGGTGACGGGCGCAGCTTGCCCCTGATGTAGTATATGGCCAAAAAATGAACAGACTATTGCTGGTTAAATGCACTTGGTGTCACAGCTTGACCAACCACACTACTGAGGGTTAAATGCACTTGGTGACGGGCGCAGCTTGCCCCTGATGTAGTATATGGCCAAAAAATGAACAGACTATTGCTGGTTAAATGCACTTGGTGTGACAGCTTCACCCTGATGTAGGCTTTAGCCAAAAAACAACCACACCATTGAGGGTTAAATGCACTTGGTGACAGGCGCAGCTTGCCCCTGATGTAGTATATGGCCAAAAAAATGAACAGACTATTGCTGGTTAAATGCACTTGGTGTGACAGCTTCACCCTGATGTAGGCTTTAGCCAAAAAACAACCACACCATTGAGGGTTAAATGCACTTGGTGACAGGCGCAGCTTGCCCCTGATTTAGTATATGGCCAAAAAATGAACAGACTATTGCTGGTTAAATGCACTTGGTGTGACAGCTTCACCCTGATGTAGGCTTTAGCCAAAAAACAACCACACCATTGAGGGTTAAATGCACTTGGTGACAGGCGCAGCTTGCCCCTGATTTAGTATATGGCCAAAAAATGAACAGACTATTGCTGGTTAAATGCACTTGGTGTGACAGCTTCACCCTGATGTAGGCTTTAGCCAAAAAACAACCACACCATTGAGGGTTAAATGCACTTGGTCGCAGCTTGGATGCACTTGGTCGCAGCACCGCACAAGACACAAAATGGCCGCCGATCACCCCATAAAAATGTGACTGACAAACGGTCTGGGCAGCCTAAAAACAGTGAGCAATTGAGGATCAGCAGCTCAATGATCCACAGCTGCAGATCGATCAGTTAATCAAGTCCTTTGGAGGAGTTAATCTGCCTAATCTCGCCCTACTGTCGCAGCTGCAACCTCTCCCTACGCTAATCAGAGCAGAGTGACGGGCGGCGCTATGTGACTCCAGCTTAAATAGAGGCTGGGTCACATGGTGCTCTGGCCAATCACAGCCATGCCAATAGTAGGCATGGCTGTGACGGCCTCTTGGGGCAAGTAGTATGACGCTTGTTGATTGGCTGCTTTGCAGCCTTTCAAAAAGCGCCAAGAAAGCGTCACAAAAGCGCCAAGAAAGCGACGAACACCGAACCCGAACCCGGACTTTTACGAAAATGTCCGGGTTCGGGTCCGTGTCACGGACACCCCAAAATTCGGTACGAACCCGAACTATACAGTTCGAGTTCGCTCATCCCTAGTTAAGAACAATATGAATGTTTAAAAAAAAAAATTGCTGTTCTTACAACATATCTTCTGAGACACCGCATTTAAATCCCCCCAGGTCTCAGAAAGGTCAGAACATATGTCCCTCTATGGCCGCGTAAGCGGTGTGTAGGAGATACGGTCACGGTGTAAGCTGTGTGTAGGAGATACGGTCACGGTGTAAGCGGTGTGTAGGAGATACGGTCACGGTGTAAGCGGTGTGTAGGAGATACGGTCACAGTGTAAGCAGTGTGTAGGAGATACGGTCACGGTGTAAGCAGTGTGTAGGTGATACGGTCACGGTGTAAGCAGTGTGTAGGAGATACGGTCACGGTGTAAGCGGTGTGTAGGAGATACGGTCACGGTGTAAGCAGTGTGTAGGAGATACGGTCACAGTGTAAGCGGTGTGTAGGAGATACGGTCACGGTGTAATCAGTGTGTAGGAGATACGGTCACGGTGTAAGCAGTGTGTAGGAGATACGGTCACGGTGTAAGCAGTGTGTAGGAGATACGGTCACGGTGTAAGCAGTGTGTAGGTGATACGGTCACGGTGTAAGCAGTGTGTAGGAGATACGGTCACGGTGTAAGCGGTGTGTAGGAGATACGGTCACGGTGTAAGCAGTGTGTAGGAGATACGGTCACAGTGTAAGCGGTGTGTAGGAGATACGGTCACGGTGTAATCAGTGTGTAGGAGATACGGTCACGGTGTAAGCAGTGTGTAGGAGATACGGTCACGGTGTAAGCGGTGTGTAGGAGATACGGTCACAGTGTAAGCAGTGTGTAGGAGATACGGTCACGGTGTAAGCAGTGTGTAGGTGATACGGTCACGGTGTAAGCAGTGTGTAGGAGATACGGTCACGGTGTAAGCGGTGTGTAGGAGATACGGTCACGGTGTAAGCAGTGTGTAGGAGATACGGTCACAGTGTAAGCGGTGTGTAGAAGATACGGTCACGGTGTAATCAGTGTGTAGGAGATACGGTCACGGTGTAAGCAGTGTGTAGGAGATACGGTCACGGTGTAAGCAGTGTGTAGGAGATACGGTCACGGTGTAAGCAGTGTGTAGGTGATACGGTCACGGTGTAAGCAGTGTGTAGGAGATACGGTCACGGTGTAAGCGGTGTGTAGGAGATACGGTCACGGTGTAAGCAGTGTGTAGGAGATACGGTCACGGTGTAAGCGGTGTGTAGGAGATACGGTCACGGTGTAATCAGTGTGTAGGAGATACGGTCACGGTGTAAGCAGTGTGTAGGAGATACGGTCACGGTGTAAGCAGTGTGTAGGAGATACGGTCACGGTGTAAGCGGTGTGTAGGAGATACGGTCCCGGTTTAAGCAGTGTGTAGGAGATACGGTCACAGTGTAAGCGGTGTGTAGGAGATACGGTCACGGTGTAATCAGTGTGTAGGAGATACGGTCACGGTGTAAGCGGTGTGTAGGAGATATGGTCACGGTGTAAGCAGTGTGCAGGAGATACGGTCACGGTGTAAGCAGTGTGTAGGAGATACGGTCACGGTGTAAGCAGTGTGTAGGAGATACGGTCGTTTAATTCTCCATTGTCACAGTATTTATAGTTACCTAATCAGTATTAGTTACAGTCACTCACATTGGTTGAATTGGCACATGGATACACATGTGAGCAGTAACGCCACGTCAAGGCTTCAACCCTTGTTACTGACCAATCACACACCATGCTTTTCATTCATATGCATTTGGTATTCCAGATGTTTTGGACTACACCTCCTATAATACTTTACCAGCATCATGGGAGATGTAATTCACAGCATGTGGACGGCCTATGGTTGCCGACCTCTGAACTCGCGGTGATAACAGTACACAATGCTGGAGCAGCTTGTCACCTGTCAGATGCCCCTTCAATGCTCCCGCCATGGCGCAGGCCTCACAAACGGGCTTCTTCATACCACTTCAGGTACTTTGTGTTCCATAGGAGAACATGCTGGTCAGAGTTGTGACACAAAAAAATAAATTAAAATGGTTAGAGCAAATGGCAGAACAGACGCAGTGCAGCAGACGGACGGTGCACACATACACAGCAGACGGACGGTGCACACATATATACAGCAGACTGACGGTACACACATACGCAGCAGACTGACGGTGCACACATACACAGCAGACTGACGGTGCACACATACACAGCAGACTGACGGTGCACACATATACACAGCAGACTGACGGTGCACACATATACACAGCAGACTGACGGTGCACACATACACAGCAGACTGACGGTGCACGCACATACACAGCAGACTGACGGTGCACACACATACACAGCAGACTGACGGTGCACACACATACACAGCAGACTGACGGTGCACACACATACACAGCAGACTGACGGTGCACACACATACACAGCAGACTGACGGTGCACACACATACACAGCAGACGGTGATTACAGAATCCAGTGAGCGACGGATTTGGTGGCAGGTGTGTCCCTCTGGATGGGGGCAGCTTCTCATGCTTCTCCAAGTGACGAGATGGCTGCAGTTTCGTAGTATTTGTTAAATTAGGGTTGTACACATCTAACACACAGGCCACACGTGGTGCACAGCTCCACCTCTAACGCACAGCCCACAAATATAATACACTGCCCCCCCCCAAATATGCTGCACATACATCCCCCAATATACCGTACCGCACAGACAGCCCCCCCATATACTGCGCAGACAGCCCCCCATATACTGCGCAGACAGCCCCCCCATATACTGCGCAGACAGCCCCCCATATACTGCGCAGACAGGGGTAGGGTAGTATAACGCTACACCAGCACTCCCGCAGATCAGCCACTGTGCTTAACGAAGCTCTGATGAGAGCAGCAGGCTCCTGGAAGCTTACCAAGCACAACGCCATACATTGTATAACGGTGGTGCTTGGTGTTTTAGCTCAGCCCTATTGGTTTGAATGGGGCTGAGCTGCAATTAGGTCTTGTGAGCGATATACGGTGAGGTCACTGGCCTAGGAAAATGATAGGTCATCAATATAATTTCCTGGATAACCCCTTTAACTATGTAGTATTTAAAGCTTAGTTTTATCTTATCTACATAGGCGATTGGCTTACAATTTATAGTTCATGGTATATTAGTATTAATAAGTCAGCAACTGGACTTGTTATATATATTTTTTTCTTAGTTGTTTTGCTAATCATTTGACTGGCTTTGTAATTGAGAAAGCTATTCGGATGATTGGCAAAAACATTTTTCAAGGAAAAAAAATACAAGTCCAGTTGCTTTGGCTTATTACTACTGATATGCAGGTAGGTTATATATGTTATTTTATATATGTTATCTACATGTAAGTACAAACCGGATTCCAAAAAAGTTGGGACACTATAAAATTGTGAATAAAAACTGAATGCAATGATGTGGAGATGCCAACTTCTAATATTTTATTCAGAATAGAACATAAATCACGGAACAAAAGTTTAAACTGAGAAAATGTACCATTTTAAGAGAAAAATATGTTAAATCAGAATTTCATGGTGTCAACAAATCCCCAAAAAGTTGGGACAAGGCCATTTACACCACTGTGTGGCATCTCCCCTTCTTCTTACAACACTCAACAGACGTCTGGGAACCGAGGAGACCAGTTTCTCAAGTTTAGAAATAGGAATGCTCTCCCATTCTTGTCTAATACAGGCCTCTAACTGTTCAATTGTCTTGGGCCTTCTTTGTTGCACCTTCCTCTTTATGATGCACCAAATGTTCACTATAGGTGAAAGATCTGGACTGCAGACTGGCCATTTCAGTACCCGGATCCTTCTACTACGCAGCCATGATGTTGTGATTGATGCAGAATGTGGTCTGGCATTATCTTGTTTAAAAATGCAGGGTCTTCCCTGAAAGAGATGACGTCTGGATGGGAGCATATGTTGTTCTAGAACCTGAATATATTTTTCTGCATTGATGGTGCCTTTCTAGACATGCAAGCTGCCCATGCCACACGCATTCACGCAACCCCATACCATCAGAGATGCAGGCTTCTGAACTGAGCATTGATAACAACTTGGGTTGTCCTTGTCCTCTTTGGTTCGGATGACATGGCATCACAGATTTCCAAAAGGAACTTCGAATCGTGACTCGTCTGACCACAGAACAGTATTCCATTTTGTCACACTCCATTTTAAATGATCCCTGGCCCAGTGAAAACGCCTGAGCTTGTGGATCTTGCTTAGAAATGGCTTCTTCTTTGCACTGTAGAGTTTCAGCTGGCAACGGCGGATGGCACGGTGGATTGGGTTCACCGACAAAGGTTTCTGGAAGTATTCCTGAGCCCATTCTGTGATTTCCTTTTCAGTAGCATTCCTGTTTGTGGTGCAGTGTCGTTTAAGGGCCCGGAGATCACTGGCATCCAGTATGGTTTTACAGCCTTGACCCTTACGCACAGAGATTGTTCCAGATTCTCTGAATCTTCGGATGATGTTATGCACAGTTGATGATGATAGATGCAAAGTCTTTGCAATTGTTTTGCTGGGTAACACCCATTATCTTTCTGCCCAACATTGTGGGAATTGGTGATCCTCTACCCATCTTGGCTTCTGAGAGACACTGCCACTCTGAGAAGCTCTTTTTATCCCCAATCATGTTGACAATTTACCTAATTAGTGTTAATTGGTCTTCCAGCTCTTCGTTATGCTCAAATTTACTTTTTCCAGCCTCTTATTGCTACTTGTCCCAACTTTTTTGGGATTTGTTGACACCGTGAAAATTTGAATCAACGTATTTTTCCTTTAAAATTATACATTTACTCGGATTAAACGTTTGATCTGTCATCTATGTTCTATTGCAAATAAAATATTGACATTTGCCATCTCCACATCATTGCATTCAGTTTTTATTCCCAATTTGTTTAGTGTCCCAACTTTTTTGGAATCCGGTTTGTAAAACACTGCTGATTTTGCGCAACCTGTCATAAAGATTTTTCTAAACTCTATTGGGGTTGTTTATTAAACTGGTGTAAAGCAGAACGGGCTTAGTTCCCATAGCAACCAATCAGATTCGTCCATTTTTGAAAACTCCTTTGGAAAATAAAAGATGGGATCTGAATGTTTGCTATGGGCAACTAAGCCAGTTCTACTTTTCACCAGTTTGATAAATGGCCCCATATATACTTTTATTAAACATACTTAAATAATATGTGAACTTAAAAATTATATTTCTTTGCTGTCAGTCCTCTATGCCTCACACATACTAAGCTCTGTGTGTCTTGGGGTTGGAGATTTGGATCACCATTGCACTGGTCGCTTCAGTCAGCAAATAGGCTAGGTGCACCCCTGCATCTGTTCCAATATTTATCTGTTACTTGTTCGGAAAAATCTTTAATAAAGGGTACTTAACCATTCTTAAAAGACTTTCACTTCTTTTTCTCTAATAATGGTCAAGGAACAGATATTTATCAGGAAAAAGAGTTTCTTCCATTTTATAGGCTTGAGGTTATACTGCTTACACCGCGCAACAATGATTTTGCTACTGAGAGAAAAATATGTGATTTATACTAAAATGAGCGCGCCGATTCCAAATATGAACTGATGCCTGATTTTAAGTAGAGTTGAGCGAACACCTGGATGTTCGGGTTCGAGAAGTTCAGCAGAACTTCCCGGAAATGTTCGGTTTCGGGATCCGAACCCGACCCGAACTTCGTCCCGAACCCCATTGAAGTCAACTTTTCGGCACTAAAAAGGCTGTAAAACAGCCCAGGAAAGAGCTAGAGGGCTGCAAAAGGCAGCAACATGTAGGTAAATCCCCTGCAAACAAGTGTGGATAGGGAAATGAATAAAAATAAAATAAATAAAAAATAACCAATATCAATTGGAGAGAGGTCCCATAGCAGAGATTCTGGCTTCACGTCACCCACCACTGTAACAGTCCATTGTCAGATATTTAATCCCAGGCACCCAGGCAGAGTAGAGAGGTCCCTTAACAGAGAATCTGGCTTCATGTCAGCAGAGAATCAGTCTGCATGTCATAGCAGAGAATCAGGCTTCACGTTGCCCACCACTGTAACAGTCCATTGTCATATATTTAGGCCCAGGCACCCAGGCAGAAGAGAGAGGTCCCGTAACAGAGAATCTGGCTTCATGTCAGCAGAGAATCAGTCTGCATGTCATAGCAGAGAATCAGGCTTCACGTCAGCCACCACTGTAACAGTCCATTGTCATATATTTAGGCCCAGGCAGATGAGAAAGGTCCCATAACAGAGAATCTGGCTTCATGTCAGCAGAGAATCAGTCTGCATGTCATAGCAGAGAATTAGGCTTCACGTCAGCCACCACTGTAACAGTCCATTGTCATATATTTAGGCCCAGGCACCCAGGCAGACGAGAGAGGTCCCATAACAGAGAATCTGGCTTCATGTCAGCAGAGAATCAGTCTGCATGTCATAGCAGAGAATCAGGCTTCACGTCAGCCACCACTGTAACAGTCCATTGTCATATATTTAGGCCCAGGCACCCAGGCAGAAGAGAGAGGTCCCGTAACAGAGAATCTGGCTTCATGTCAGCAGAGAATCAGTCTGCATGTCATAGCAGAGAATCATGCTTCACGTCACCCAACATTGGAACAGTCCATTGTCATATATTCAGGCCCCGGCACCCAGACAGAGGAGAGGTTAATTCAACTTTGGGTTGCCTCGCAATATAATGGTAAAATTAAAATAAAAATAGGATTGAATGAGGAAGTGCCCTGGAGTACAATAATATATGGTTAAGGAGAGGTAGTTAATGTCTAATCTGCACAAGGAATGGACAGCTCCTGTGGGATCCATGCCTGGTTCATTTTTATGAACGTCAGCTTGTCCACATTGGCTGTAGACAGGCGGCTGCGTTTGTCTGTAATGATGCCCCCTGCCATGCTGAATACACGTTCAGAAAAAACGCTGGGCGCCGGGCAGGCCAGCACCTCCAAGGCATAAAAGGCTAACTCTGGCCACGTGGACAATTTAGAGACCCAGAAGTTGAATGGGGCCGAACCATCATTCAGTACGTGGAGGGGTGTGCACAGGTACTGTTCCACCATGTTAGTTTTCCACAATGTTGCCTCCTGCTAACACGTTGCGTATCAGGTGGTGGTGCAGTTAGCTGTGGCGTGTTGACAAAACTTTTCCACATCTCTGCCATGCTAACCCTGCCCTCAGAGGAGCTGGCCGTGACACAGCTGCCTTGGCGACCCCTTGCTCCTCCTCTGCCTTGGCCTTGGGCTTCCACTTGTTCCCCTGTGACATTTGGGAATGCTCTAAGTAGCGCATCTACTAACGTGCGCTTGTACTCGCGCATCTTTCTATCACGCTCCAGTGCAGGAAGTAAGGTGGGCACATTGTCTTTGTACCTTGGATCCAGCAGGGTGGCAACCCAGTAGTCCGCACACGTTAAAATGTGGGAAACTCTGATGTTGTTGCGCAGGCACTGCAGCATGTAGTCGCTCATGTGTGCCAGGCTGCCCAGGGGTAAGGACAAGCTGTCCTCTGTGGGAGGCGTATCGTCATCGCCCTGCGTTTCCCCCCAGCCACGCACCAGTGATGGGCCCGAGCTGCGTTGGGTGCCACCCACTGTGACCATGCTTCATACTCATACTCCTCCACCTCCTCCTCATCCTCGTCCTCCAGTAGGGGGCCCTGGCTGGCCACATTTGTACCTGGCCTCTGCTGTTGCAAAAAACCTCCCTCTGAGTCACTTCGAAGAGACTGGCCTGAAAGTGCTAAAAATGACCCCTCTTCCTCCTCCTCCTGGGCCACCTCCTCTTCCATCATCTCCCTAAGTGTTTTCTCAAGGAGACATAGAAGTGGTATTGTAACGCTGATAATGGCGTCATCGCCACTGGCCATGTTGGTGGAGTACTCGAAACAGCGCAACAGGGCACACAGGTCTCGCATGGAGGCCCAGTCATTGGTGGTGAAGTGGTGCTGTTCCGCAGTGCGACTGACCCGTGCGTGCTGCAGCTGAAACTCCACTATGGCCTGCTGCTGCTCGCACAGTCTGTCCAGCATGTGCAAGGTGGAGTTCCACCTGGTGGGCACGTCGCATATGAGGCGGTGAGCGGGAAGGCCGAAATTACGCTGTAGCGCAGACAGGCGAGCAGCGGCAGGATGTGAACGCCGGAAGCGCGAACAGACGGCCCGCACTTTATGCAGCAGCTCTGACACGTCGGGGTAGTTGTGAATGAACTTCTGCACCACCAAATTCAGCACATGCGCCAGGCAAGGGTAGTGCGTCAAACCGGCTAGTCCCAGAGCTGCAACGAGATTTTGCCCATTATCGCACACCACCAGGCCGGGCTTGAGGCTCACCGGCAGCAACCACTCGTCGGTCTGTTGTTCTATACCCCGCCACAACTCCTGTGCGGTGTGGGGCCTGTCCCCCAAACATATGAGTTTCAGAATGGCCTGCTGACATTTACCCCGGGCTGTGCTGAACTTGGTGGTGAAGGTGTGTGGCTGACTAGATGAGCAGGTGGAAGAAGAGGAGGAGGAAGCCGAGAAGGAGGAGGTGGCAACAGGAGGCAAAGAATGTTGCCCTGCGATCCTTGGCGGCGGAAGGACGTGTGCCAAACAGCTCTCCGCCTGGGGCCCAGCTGCCACTACATTTACCCAGTGTGCAGTTAGGGAGATATAGCGTCCCTGGCCGTGCTTACTGGTCCACGTATCTGTGGTTAGGTGGACCTTGCTACAGATGGCGTTGCGCAGTGCACACTTGATTTTATCGGATACTTGGTTGTGCAGGGAAGGCACGGCTCTCTTGGAGAAGTAGTGGTGGCTGGGAACAACATACTGTGGGACAGCAAGCAACATGAGCTGTTTGAAGCTGTCTGTGTCCACCAGCCTAAATGACAGCATTTCATAGGCCAGTAGTTTAGAAATGCTGGCATTCAGGGCCAGGGTCGAGGGTGGCTAGGTGGGAATTTACGCTTTCTCTCAAATGTTTGTGAGATGGAGAGCTGAACGCTGCCGTGTGACATGGTTGAGACGCTTGGTGACGGAGGTGGTGGTGGTGTTGGTGGTACATCCCCTGTTTGCTGGGCGGCAGGTGCCAACGTTCCTCCAGAGGCGGAGGAAGAGGCCGAGGCGGCAGCAGCAGAAGAGGCCGAGGCGGCAGCAGCAGAGGTAGCAGGGGGAGCCTGAGCCTCCTCCTTGTTTTTAAGGTGTTTACTCCACTGCAGTTCATGCTTTGCATGCAGGTGCCTGGTCATGCAGGTTGTGCTAAGGTTCAGAACGTTAATGCCTCGCTTCAGGCTCTGATGGCACAGCGTGCAAACCACTCAGGTCTTGTTGTCAGCACATTGTTTGAAGAAGTGCCATGCCAGGGAACTCCTTGAAGCTGCCTTTGGGGTGCTCGGTCCCAGATGGCGGCGGTCAGTAGCAGGCGGAGTCTCTTGGCAGCGGGTGTTCTGCTTTTGCCCACTGCTCCCTCTTTTGCTACGCTGTTGGCTTGGTCTCACCACTGCCTCTTCCTCCGAACTGTGAAAGTCAGTGGCACGACCTTCATTCCATGTGGGGTTTAGGACCTCATCGTCCCCTGCATCGTCTTCCACCCAGTCTTGATCCCTGACCTCCTGTTCAGTCTGCACACTGCAGAAAGACGCAGCAGTTGGCACCTGTGTTTCGTCATCATCAGAGACATGCTGAGGTGGTATTCCCATGTCCTCATCATCAGGAAACATAAGTGGTTGTGCATCAGTGCATTCTATGTCTTTCACCGCTGGGGAAGGGCTAGGTGGATGCCCTTGGGAAACCCTGCCGGCGGAGTCTTCAAACAGCATAAGAGACTGCTGCATAACTTGAGGCTGAGACAGTTTCCCTGGTATGCATGGGGGTGATGTGACAGACTGATGGGGTTGGTTTTCAGGCGCCATCTGTGCGCTTTCTGCAGAAGACTGGGTGGGAGATAATGTGAACATGCTGGATCCACTGTCGGCCACCCAATTGACTAATGCCTGTACCTGCTCAGGCCTTACCATCCTTAGAACGGCATTGGGCCTCACCATATATCACTGTAAATTCTGGTGGCTACTGGGACCTGAGGTAGTTGGTACACTAGGACGTGTGGATGTGGCAGAATGGCCACGTCCTCTCCCAGCACCAGAGGGTCCACTAACACCACCACGACCATGTCCACGTCCGCGTCCCTTACTAGATGTTTTCCTCATTGTTATCGTTTACCACAACAACAAAAATATTATTTGGCCCAATGTATTGTATTCAAATTCAGCTGAATTCTGACAGAATTAGACTTGGAAATGCACAGTAGCGGGTGTGTGAAGTTATTCTGAATGACCCTATGTGCACCTTGAATATGATATACCCTTTTAGGGATAGATTTCAAATAGCTCTGATACAGCAGAAACCACTAAATTATGAAATTGCTGAATTGGGAATTGTATTTCAACCCAGAACAAAAAATTTGCTTGAACGGACACTAAATAACTTGCCCAGCTACAGCAGTAACGACAGATTTAGCTGGATATAAATTTGAGGCCTAGTATTTAGGCGCTGGGTGACAGGTATAGAATTACTGACAGAATTAGACTTGGAAATGCACAGTAGCGGGTGTGTGAAGTTATTCTGAATGACCCTATGTGCACCTTGAATATGATATACCCTTTTAGGGATAGATTTCAAATAGCTCTGATACAGCAGAAACCACTAAATTAGGAAATTGCAAAATTGGGAATTGTATTTCAACCCAGAACAAAAAATGTGCTTTGACGGACGCTAAATAATTTGACCAGCCACAACAGTACAGCAGTAACGACAGATTTAGCTGGATATAAATTTGAGGCCTAGTATTTAGGCGCTGGGTGACAGGTATAGATTTACTGACAGAATTAGACTTGGAAATGCACAGTAGCGTGTGTGTGAAGTTATTCAGAATGACCCTATCAGCACCTTGATTCTGATATACCCTTTTAGGGATGTATTTAAAGTAGGCCTGATACAGCAGAAACCACTAAATTAGGAAACTGCTAAATTGGGAATTGTATTTCAACCCAGAACAAAAAATGTGCTTTGACGGACACTAAATAACTTGCCCAGCCACAACAGTACAGCAGTAACGACAGATTTAGCAGGATATAAATTTGAGGCCTAGTATTTAGGCGCTGGGTGACAGGTATAGGTTTACTGACAGAATTAGACTTGGAAATGCACAGTAGCGGGTGTGTGAAGTTATTCTGAATGACCCTATGTGCACCTTGAATATGATATACCCTTTTAGGGATAGATTTCAAATAGCTCTGATACAGCAGAAACCACTGAATTATGAAATTGCTAAATTGGGAATTGTATATCAACCCAGAACAAAAAATGTGCTTTGACGGACACTAAATAACTTGACCAGCCACACCAGTAATGACAGATTTAGCTGGATATACAGGTCCTACTAAAAAAATTAGCATATTGTGATGAAGTTCATTATTTTCTGTAATGTACTGATAAACATTAGACTTTCATATATTTTAGATTCATTACACACCAACTGAAGTAGTTCAAGCCTTTTATTGTTTTAATATTGATGATTTTGGCATACATCTCATGAAAACCCCAAATTCCTATCTAAAAAAATTAGCATATTTTATCCGACCAATAAAAGAAAAGTGTTTTTAATACAAAAAAAGTCAACCTTTAAATAATTATGTTCAGTTATGCACTCAATACTTGGTCGGGAATCCTTTTGCAGAAATCACTGCTTCAATGCGGCGTGGCATGGAGGCAATCAGCCTGTGGCACTGCTGAGGTGTTATGGAGGCCCAGGATGCTTCGATAGCGGCCTTAAGCTCATCCAGAGTGTTGGGTCTTGCATCTCTCAACTTTCTCTTCCCAATATCCCACATATTCTCTATGGGGTTCAGGTAAGGAGAGTTGGCAGGCCAATTGAGCACAGTAATACCATGGTCAGTAAACCATTTACCAGTGGTTTTGGCACTGTGAGCAGGTGCCAGGTCGTGCTGAAAAATGAAATCTTCATCTCCATAAAGCTTTTCAGCAGATGGAAGCATGAAGTGCTCCAAAATCTCCTGATAGCTAGCTGCATTGACCCTGCCCTTGATAAAACACAGTGGACCAACACCAGCAGCTGACATGGCACCCCAGACCATCACTGACTGTGGGGACTGGACACTGGACTTCAGGCATTTTGGCATTTCCCTCTCCCCAGTCTTCATCCAGATTCTGGCACCTTGATTTCCGAATGACATGCAACAGTCCAGTGCTGCTTCTCTGTAGCCCAGGTCAGGCGCTTCTGCCGCTGTTTCTGGTTCAAAAGTAGCTTGACCTGGGGAATGCGGCACCTGTAGCCCATTTCCTGCACACGCCTGTGCACGGTGGCTCTGGATGTTTCTACTCCAGACTCAGTCCACTGCTTCCGCAGGTCCCCCAAGGTCTGGAATCGGTCCTTCTCCACAATCTTCCTCAGGGTCCGGTCACCTCTTCTCGTTGTGCAGCGTTTTCTGCCACACTTTTTCCTTCCCACAGACTTCCCACTGAGGTGCCTTGATACAGCACTCTGGGAACAGCCTATTCGTTCAGAAATCTCTTTCTGTGTCTTACCCTCTTGCTTGAGGGTGTCACCGATGGCCTTCTGGACAGCAGTCAGTTCGGCATTCTTACCCATGATTGCGGTTTTGAGTAATGAACCAGGCTGGGAGTTTTTAAAAGCCTCAGGAATCTTTTGCAGGTGTTTAGAGTTAATTAGTTGATTCAGATGATTAGGTTAATAGCTCATTTAGAGAACCTTTTCATGATATGCTAATTTTTAGAGATAGGAATTTTGGGTTTTCATGAGCTGTATGCCAAAATCATGCAGGTTGTGCTAAGGTTCAGAACGTTAATGCCTCGCTTCAGGCTCTGATGGCACAGCGTGCAAACCACTCAGGTCTTGTTGTCAGCACAATGTTTGAAGAAGTGCCATGCCAGGGAACTCCTTGAAGCTGCCTTTGGGGTGCTCGGTCCCAGATGGCGGCGGTCAGTAGCAGGCGGAGTCTCTTGGCAGCGGGTGTTCTGCTTTTGCCCACTGCTCCCTCTTTTGCTACGCTGTTGGCTTGGTCTCACCACTGCCTCTTCCTCCGAACTGTGAAAGTCAGTGGCACGACCTTCATTCCATGTGGGGTTTAGGACCTCATCGTCCCCTGCATCGTCTTCCACCCAGTCTTGATCCCTGACCTCCTGTTCAGTCTGCACACTGCAGAAAGACGCAGCAGTTGGCACCTGTGTTTCGTCATCATCAGAGACATGCTGAGGTGGTATTCCCATGTCCTCATCATCAGGAAACATAAGTGGTTGTGCATCAGTGCATTCTATGTCTTTCACCGCTGGGGAAGGGCTAGGTGGATGCCCTTGGGAAACCCTGCCGGCGGAGTCTTCAAACAGCATAAGAGACTGCTGCATAACTTGAGGCTGAGACAGTTTCCCTGGTATGCATGGGGGTGATGTGACAGACTGATGGGGTTGGTTTTCAGGCGCCATCTGTGCGCTTTCTGCAGAAGACTGGGTGGGAGATAATGTGAACATGCTGGATCCACTGTCGGCCACCCAATTGACTAATGCCTGTACCTGCTCAGGCCTTACCATCCTTAGAACGGCATTGGGCCTCACCATATATCGCTGTAAATTCTGGTGGCTACTGGGACCTGAGGTAGTTGGTACACTAGGACGTGTGGATGTGGCAGAATGGCCACGTCCTCTCCCAGCACCAGAGGGTCCACTAACACCACCACGACCATGTCCATGTCCGCGTCCCTTACTAGATGTTTTCCTCATTGTTATCGTTTACCACAACAACAAAAATATTATTTGGCCCAATGTATTGTATTCAAATTCAGCTGAATTCTGACAGAATTAGACTTGGAAATGCACAGTAGCGGGTGTGTGAAGTTATTCTGAATGACCCTATGTGCACCTTGAATATGATATACCCTTTTAGGGATAGATTTCAAATAGCTCTGATACAGCAGAAACCACTAAATTATGAAATTGCTGAATTGGGAATTGTATTTCAACCCAGAACAAAAAATTTGCTTGAACGGACACTAAATAACTTGCCCAGCTACAGCAGTAACGACAGATTTAGCTGGATATAAATTTGAGGCCTAGTATTTAGGCGCTGGGTGACAGGTATAGATTTACTGACAGAATTAGACTTGGAAATGCACAGTAGCGGGTGTGTGAAGTTATTCTGAATGACCCTATGTGCACCTTGAATATGATATACCCTTTTAGGGATAGATTTCAAATAGCTCTGATACAGCAGAAACCACTGAATTATGAAATTGCTAAATTGGGAATTGTATATCAACCCAGAACAAAAAATGTGCTTTGACGGACACTAAATAACTTGACCAGCCACACCAGTAATGACAGATTTAGCTGGATATACAGGTCCTTCTAAAAAAATTAGCATATTGTGATGAAGTTCATTATTTTCTGTAATGTACTGATAAACATTAGACTTTCATATATTTTAGATTCATTACACACCAACTGAAGTAGTTCAAGCCTTTTATTGTTTTAATATTGATGATTTTGGCATACATCTCATGAAAACCCCAAATTCCTATCTAAAAAAATTAGCATATTTTATCCGACCAATAAAAGAAAAGTGTTTTTAATACAAAAAAAGTCAACCTTTAAATAATTATGTTCAGTTATGCACTCAATACTTGGTCGGGAATCCTTTTGCAGAAATCACTGCTTCAATGCGGCGTGGCATGGAGGCAATCAGCCTGTGGCACTGCTGAGGTGTTATGGAGGCCCAGGATGCTTCGATAGCGGCCTTAAGCTCATCCAGAGTGTTGGGTCTTGCATCTCTCAACTTTCTCTTCCCAATATCCCACATATTCTCTATGGGGTTCAGGTAAGGAGAGTTGGCAGGCCAATTGAGCACAGTAATACCATGGTCAGTAAACCATTTACCAGTGGTTTTGGCACTGTGAGCAGGTGCCAGGTCGTGCTGAAAAACGAAATCTTCATCTCCATAAAGCTTTTCAGCAGATGGAAGCATGAAGTGCTCCAAAATCTCCTGATAGCTAGCTGCATTGACCCTGCCCTTGATAAAACACAGTGGACCAACACCAGCAGCTGAAATGGCACCCCAGACCATCACTGACTGTGGGGACTGGACACTGGACTTCAGGCATTTTGGCATTTCCCTCTCCCCAGTCTTCCTCCAGATTCTGGCACCTTGATTTCCGAATGACATGCAACAGTCCAGTGCTGCTTCTCTGTAGCCCAGGTCAGGCGCTTCTGCCGCTGTTTCTGGTTCAAAAGTAGCTTGACCTGGGGAATGCGGCACCTGTAGCCCATTTCCTGCACACGCCTGTGCACGGTGGCTCTGGATGTTTCTACTCCAGACTCAGTCCACTGCTTCCGCAGGTCCCCCAAGGTCTGGAATCGGTCCTTCTCCACAATCTTCCTCAGGGTCCGGTCACCTCTTCTCGTTGTGCAGCGTTTTCTGCCACACTTTTTCCTTCCCACAGACTTCCCACTGAGGTGCCTTGATACAGCACTCTGGGAACAGCCTATTCGTTCAGAAATCTCTTTCTGTGTCTTACCCTCTTGCTTGAGGGTGTCACCGATGGCCTTCTGGACAGCAGTCAGTTCGGCATTCTTACCCATGATTGCGGTTTTGAGTAATGAACCAGGCTGGGAGTTTTTAAAAGCCTCAGGAATCTTTTGCAGGTGTTTAGAGTTAATTAGTTGATTCAGATGATTAGGTTAATAGCTCATTTAGAGAACCTTTTCATGATATGCTAATTTTTAGAGATAGGAATTTTGGGTTTTCATGAGCTGTATGCCAAAATCATGCAGGTTGTGCTAAGGTTCAGAACGTTAATGCCTCGCTTCAGGCTCTGATGGCACAGCGTGCAAACCACTCAGGTCTTGTTGTCAGCACAATGTTTGAAGAAGTGCCATGCCAGGGAACTCCTTGAAGCTGCCTTTGGGGTGCTCGGTCCCAGATGGCGGCGGTCAGTAGCAGGCGGAGTCTCTTGGCAGCGGGTGTTCTGCTTTTGCCCACTGCTCCCTCTTTTGCTACGCTGTTGGCTTGGTCTCACCACTGCCTCTTCCTCCGAACTGTGAAAGTCAGTGGCACGACCTTCATTCCATGTGGGGTTTAGGACCTCATCGTCCCCTGCATCGTCTTCCACCCAGTCTTGATCCCTGACCTCCTGTTCAGTCTGCACACTGCAGAAAGACGCAGCAGTTGGCACCTGTGTTTCGTCATCATCAGAGACATGCTGAGGTGGTATTCCCATGTCCTCATCATCAGGAAACATAAGTGGTTGTGCATCAGTGCATTCTATGTCTTTCACCGCTGGGGAAGGGCTAGGTGGATGCCCTTGGGAAACCCTGCCGGCGGAGTCTTCAAACAGCATAAGAGACTGCTGCATAACTTGAGGCTGAGACAGTTTCCCTGGTATGCATGGGGGTGATGTGACAGACTGATGGGGTTGGTTTTCAGGCGCCATCTGTGCGCTTTCTGCAGAAGACTGGGTGGGAGATAATGTGAACATGCTGGATCCACTGTCGGCCACCCAATTGACTAATGCCTGTACCTGCTCAGGCCTTACCATCCTTAGAACGGCATTGGGCCTCACCATATATCGCTGTAAATTCTGGTGGCTACTGGGACCTGAGGTAGTTGGTACACTAGGACGTGTGGATGTGGCAGAATGGCCACGTCCTCTCCCAGCACCAGAGGGTCCACTAACACCACCACGACCATGTCCATGTCCGCGTCCCTTACTAGATGTTTTCCTCATTGTTATCGTTTACCACAACAACAAAAATATTATTTGGCCCAATGTATTGTATTCAAATTCAGCTGAATTCTGACAGAATTAGACTTGGAAATGCACAGTAGCGGGTGTGTGAAGTTATTCTGAATGACCCTATGTGCACCTTGAATATGATATACCCTTTTAGGGATAGATTTCAAATAGCTCTGATACAGCAGAAACCACTAAATTATGAAATTGCTGAATTGGGAATTGTATTTCAACCCAGAACAAAAAATTTGCTTGAACGGACACTAAATAACTTGCCCAGCTACAGCAGTAACGACAGATTTAGCTGGATATAAATTTGAGGCCTAGTATTTAGGCGCTGGGTGACAGGTATAGATTTACTGACAGAATTAGACTTGGAAATGCACAGTAGCGGGTGTGTGAAGTTATTCTGAATGACCCTATGTGCACCTTGAATATGATATACCCTTTTAGGGATAGATTTCAAATAGCTCTGATACAGCAGAAACCACTGAATTATGAAATTGCTAAATTGGGAATTGTATATCAACCCAGAACAAAAAATGTGCTTTGACGGACACTAAATAACTTGACCAGCCACACCAGTAATGACAGATTTAGCTGGATATACAGGTCCTTCTAAAAAAATTAGCATATTGTGATGAAGTTCATTATTTTCTGTAATGTACTGATAAACATTAGACTTTCATATATTTTAGATTCATTACACACCAACTGAAGTAGTTCAAGCCTTTTATTGTTTTAATATTGATGATTTTGGCATACATCTCATGAAAACCCCAAATTCCTATCTAAAAAAATTAGCATATTTTATCCGACCAATAAAAGAAAAGTGTTTTTAATACAAAAAAAGTCAACCTTTAAATAATTATGTTCAGTTATGCACTCAATACTTGGTCGGGAATCCTTTTGCAGAAATCACTGCTTCAATGCGGCGTGGCATGGAGGCAATCAGCCTGTGGCACTGCTGAGGTGTTATGGAGGCCCAGGATGCTTCGATAGCGGCCTTAAGCTCATCCAGAGTGTTGGGTCTTGCATCTCTCAACTTTCTCTTCCCAATATCCCACATATTCTCTATGGGGTTCAGGTAAGGAGAGTTGGCAGGCCAATTGAGCACAGTAATACCATGGTCAGTAAACCATTTACCAGTGGTTTTGGCACTGTGAGCAGGTGCCAGGTCGTGCTGAAAAATGAAATCTTCATCTCCATAAAGCTTTTCAGCAGATGGAAGCATGAAGTGCTCCAAAATCTCCTGATAGCTAGCTGCATTGACCCTGCCCTTGATAAAACACAGTGGACCAACACCAGCAGCTGACATGGCACCCCAGACCATCACTGACTGTGGGGACTGGACACTGGACTTCAGGCATTTTGGCATTTCCCTCTCCCCAGTCTTCATCCAGATTCTGGCACCTTGATTTCCGAATGACATGCAACAGTCCAGTGCTGCTTCTCTGTAGCCCAGGTCAGGCGCTTCTGCCGCTGTTTCTGGTTCAAAAGTAGCTTGACCTGGGGAATGCGGCACCTGTAGCCCATTTCCTGCACACGCCTGTGCACGGTGGCTCTGGATGTTTCTACTCCAGACTCAGTCCACTGCTTCCGCAGGTCCCCCAAGGTCTGGAATCGGTCCTTCTCCACAATCTTCCTCAGGGTCCGGTCACCTCTTCTCGTTGTGCAGCGTTTTCTGCCACACTTTTTCCTTCCCACAGACTTCCCACTGAGGTGCCTTGATACAGCACTCTGGGAACAGCCTATTCGTTCAGAAATCTCTTTCTGTGTCTTACCCTCTTGCTTGAGGGTGTCACCGATGGCCTTCTGGACAGCAGTCAGTTCGGCATTCTTACCCATGATTGCGGTTTTGAGTAATGAACCAGGCTGGGAGTTTTTAAAAGCCTCAGGAATCTTTTGCAGGTGTTTAGAGTTAATTAGTTGATTCAGATGATTAGGTTAATAGCTCATTTAGAGAACCTTTTCATGATATGCTAATTTTTAGAGATAGGAATTTTGGGTTTTCATGAGCTGTATGCCAAAATCATCAATATTAAAACAATAAAAGGCTTGAACTACTTCAGTTGGTGTGTAATGAATCTAAAATATATGAAAGTCTAATGTTTATCAGTACATTACAGAAAATAATGAACTTTATCACAATATGCTAATTTTTTGAGAAGGACCTGTAAACTTGAGGCCTAGTATTTAGGTGCTGGGTGACAGGTATACGTTTACTGACAGAATTAGACTGGGATATGACCAAAAAATAACCACACTATTGATGTTTAAATGCACTTGGTGTGACAGCTTGACCA
Organism: Bufo gargarizans; assembly: GCF_014858855.1. Classification (NCBI taxonomy): domain Eukaryota; kingdom Metazoa; phylum Chordata; class Amphibia; order Anura; family Bufonidae; genus Bufo; species Bufo gargarizans. The sequence goes on along the minus strand of NC_058086.1, from coordinate 98,362,061 downwards.
ACCACACTACTGAGGGTTAAATGCACTTGGTGACAGGCGCAGCTTGCCCCTGATGTAGTATATGGCCAAAAAATAAACAGACTATTGCTGGTTAAATGCACTTGGTGTGACAGCTTGACCAACCACACTACTGAGGGTTAAATGCACTTGGTGACAGGCGCAGCTTGCCCCTGATGTAGTATATGGCCAAAAAATAAACAGACTATTGCTGGTTAAATGCACTTGGTGTGACAGCTTCACCCTGATGTAGGCTTTAGCCAAAAAACAACCACACCATTGAGGGTTAAACGCACTTGGTGACAGGCGCAGCTTGCCCCTGATGTAGTATTTGGCCAAAAAATAAACAGACTATTGCTGGTTAAATGCACTTGGTGTGACAGCTTCACCCTGATGTAGGCTTTAGCCAAAAAACAACCACACCATTGAGGGTTAAATGCACTTGGTGACAGGCGCAGCTTGCCCCGATGTAGTATATGGCCAAAAAAAAAAAAGACTATAGCTGGTTAAATGCACTTGGTGTAACAGCTTCACCCTGATGTAGGCTTTAGCCCAAAAACAACCACACCATTGAGGGTTAAATGCACTTGGTGACAGGCACAGCTTGCCCCTGATGTAGTATATGGCCAAAAAATAAACAGACTATTGCTGGTTAAATGCACTTGGTGTGACAGCTTCACCCTGATGTAGGCTTTAGCCAAAGAACAACCACACCATTGAGGGTTAAATGCACTTGGTTGCAGCTTGTGCTGGCGCACCACAAGACACAAAATGGCCGCCGATCACCCCAGAAAAAAGTGACTGACAAACAGTCTGGGCAGCCTAAAAACAATAAGCAATTGAGTATCAGCAGCTCAATGATCCACAGCTGCAGATCGATCACTGGATGGAGTCTTTTGGAGGAGTTAATTAGCCTAATCTCGCCCTACTGTCGCAGCTGTAACCTCTCCCTACGCTAATCAGAGCAGAGTGACGGGCGGCGCTATGTGACTCCAGCTTAAATAGAGGCTGGGTCACATGGTGCTCTGGCCAATCACAGCCATGCCAATAGTAGGCATGGCTGTGACGGCCTCTTGGGGCAAGTAGTATGACGCTTGTTGATTGGCTGCTTTGCAGCCTTTCAAAAAGCGCCAAGAAAGCGACGAACACCGAACCCGAACCCGGACTATACAGTTCGGGTTCGCTCATCCCTAGTCATATTCTAGGTTCTTCAAAGTAGCCACCTTTTGCTTTGATTATTGCTTTGCACACTCATGGCATTCTCTTGATGAGCTTTAAGAGGTAGTCACCTGAAATGGTCTTCCAACAGTCTTGAAGGAGTTCCCAGAGATGCTTAGCACTTGTTGGCCCTTTTGCCTTCACTCTGCGGTTCAGCTCACCCCAAACCATCTCGATTGGGTTCAGGTCTGTTGACTGTGAAGGCCAGGTCATCTGGCGCAGCACCCCATCACTCTCCTTCATGGTCAAATAGCCCTTACACAGCCTGGAGGTGTGTTTGGGGTCATTGTCCTGTTGAAAAATAAATGATGGTCCAACTAAACGCAAACCGGATGGAATAGCATGCCGCTGCAAGATGCTGTGGTAGCCATGCTGGTTCAGTATACCTTCAATTTTGAATAAATCCCCAACAGTGTCACCAGCAAAGCACCATCACACCTCCTCCTCCATGCTTCACGGTGGGAACCAGGCATGTAGAGTCCATCCGTTCACCTTTTCTGCGTCGCACAAAGACACAGTGGTTGGAACCAAAAATCTCAAATTTGGACTCATCAGACCAATGCACAGATTTCCACTAGTCTAATGTCTATTCCTTGTGTTCTTTAGCCCAAACAAGTCTCTACTGCTTGTTGCCTGTCCTTAGCAGTGGTTTCCTAGCAGATATTCTACCATGAAGGCCTGATTCACACAGTCTCCTCTTAACAGTTGTTCTAGAGATGTGACTGCTGCTAGAACTTTGTGTGGCATTGACCTGGTCTCTAATCTGAGCTGCTGTTAACCTGCGATTTCTGAGGCTGGTGACTCGGATGAACTTATCCTCTGCAGCAGAGGTGACTCTTGGTCTTCCTTTCCTGGGGCGGTCCGCATGTGAGACAGTTTCTTTGTAGCACTTGATGGTTTTTGTGACTGCACTTGGGGACACTTTCAAAGTTTTCCCAATTTTTCGGACTGACTGACCTTCATTTCTTAAAGTAATGATGGCCACTTGTTTTTCTTTACTTAACTGCTTTTTTCTTGCCATAATACAAATTCTAACAGTCTATTCAGTAGGACTATCAGCTGTGTATCCACCTGACTTCTCCACAACGCAACGGATGGTCCCAACCCCATTTATAAGGCAAGAAATCCCACTTATTAAACTTGACAGGGCACACCTGTGAAGTGAAAACCATTTCAGGTGACTACCTCTTGAAGCTCATCAAGAGAATGCCACAAGTGTGCAAAGCAGTAATCAAAGCAAAAGGTGGCTACTTTGAAGACCCTAGAATATGACATATTTTCAGTTGTTTCACACTTTTTTGTCATGTATATAATTCCACATGTGTTAATTCATAGTTTTGATGCCTTCAGTGTGAATCTACAAGTTTCATAGTCATGAAAATAAAGAAAACTCTTTGAATGAGAAGGTGTGTCCAAACTTTTGGTCTGTACTGTACTTCACCTTTTATTTATGAAAAAATCCCAAATTTACCAAAAATAAAAAAAAATTGCAATTTAAAAAATTTATATTTCTCTACTTTTAACTTCTTGCGGATACATCATGTACCAGTACAGCATGATGTCCTGGTATTTAAGGACACATGACAAACCGGTATGTCATGTGTATTTCCGATCACCGCCGCCCGGCGGGCGGTGATCGGAACAGGGTGTCCATTGACCCCTCCCTGTGTCGGCAATCGCCGCAAACCGCAGGTCAATTCAGCGGCTTTTACAGATTGCGGCGGTGCCATCGGGTCCCCGTGGGGCTGTAGAGGGGACCCAATGGCATGAAAGGCATCGCGATGCCTTCCTGAGGCATCGGCGCTGCCTTCCTGTGAGATCCAGCCCCCTGTTCACACTGTATTACTTATACAGCCAATGCATTCCAATACAGAAGTATTGGAATGCATTGTAAAGGGAATTCGACCTCCAAAAGTTAAAGTCCCAAAGTGGGACAAAAAATAAGGTGAAAAAAAAGTTGAAAAAATAAAGTTTCCCCCCCAAGTAAAAATAAACAAAAACGTAATTTTCCCAAAATAAAGTTTAAAAAAAATTGGGGGAAAAAAAAAGTTTACATATTAGCTATCACTGCGTCCGTATCAACCGATTCTATAAACATATCACATAAACTAACCCCTCAGATGAACACCGTAAAAAATAATAATAAATAAACTGTGCTAAATAAACAATTTTTTTGTCATCACAAAAGGTGTAACAGCAAGCGATCAAAAAGGCGTATGCCCACCAAAATAGTACCAATCTAACCGTCACCTCATCCCACCAAAAATGACCACCTACCTGAGATAATCACCCAAAAAATAAAAATAAAATATGGTTTAGAAAATGGAGACACTAAAACATCATTTTTTTTGTTTTAAAAAAGCTATTATTGTGTAAAACTTACATAAATACAAAAAAAGTATACAAAACTGTTCTAAATAAACCATTTTTTTTTTGTCACCTTACATCACTAAAAGTGTAGCAAGCGATTAAAAAGTCATATGCACCCCAAAATAATGCCAATCAAACCGTCATCTCATCTCGCAAAAATCATACCCTACCCAAGATAATCACCCAAAAACTGAAAAAACTATGGCTCTCGGACTATGGAAACACTAAAACCTGATTTTTTTATTAGTTTCAAAAATGAAATCATTGTGTAAAACTTACATAAATAAAAAAAATATACATATTTGGTATCACCACCTCCGTGAAAACCTGGTCTATAAAAATGCCACATGATCTAACCTGTCAGATGTAACAAAAATAACAAAAAATAAAAATGGTGCCAAACAGATCTTTTTTGTTTCAAAAATCATTGTGTAAAACTTAAATAAATAAAAATATATACATATTAGGTATCGCCGCCTCCATGAAAACCTGGTCTCACAAAAAGTGTAATATAGAGCAACCAAAAATCATATGTACCCTAAACTAGTACCCACAATACTGCCACCCTATCCCGTAGTTTCTAAAATGTTGTCACTTTTTTGGAGTTTCTACTCTAGGGGTGCATCAGGGGGGCTTCAAATGGGACAGGGTGTGAAAAAAACAGTCCAGCAAAATCTGCCTTCCAAAAACCGTATGGCATTCCTTTCCTTCTGCGCCCTGCCATGTGCCCGTACAGCGGTTTACAACCACATATGGGGTGTTTCTGTTAACAGAGCAATAAATATTGAGTTTTGTTTGGCTGTTAACCCTTGCTTTGTAACTGGGAAAAAAATATTAAAATGGAAAATCTGCCAAAAAAGTGAAATTTTGAAAATTGTATCTATTTTCCATTAATTCTTGTGGAACACCTAAAGGGTTAACAAAGTTTGTAAGATCAGTTTTGAATACCTTGAGGGGTGTTGTTTCTAGAATCGGGTCATATTTTGGTGGTTTCTATTATGTAAGCATCACAAAGTGACTTCAGACCTGAAGTGGTCCTTGAAGAGTGCGTTTTTTGAAAATTTCAGAAAAATTTCAAGATTTGCTTCTAAACGTCTAAGCCTTGTAACATCTCCAAAAAATAAAATGCCATTCCCAAAATGATCCAAACATGAAGTAGACATATGGGGAATGTAAATTAATAACTATTTTTGTAGGTATTACTATGTATTATAGAAGTAGAGAAATTGAAACTTGGAAATTTTTCAAATTTTTTGGCAAATTTGGTATTTTTTATAAATAAAAATTATAATTTTTAATCTCAGAATGGCCTGGATAAGTCAAGGCATTTTAAAGTTATCACCACATAAAGTGACACTGGTCAGATTTGCAAAAAATGGCCTCGTCCTTAAGTGAAAATGAGCCTGGTCCTTAAGGAGTTAAAACAGAAAGTGATACTTCATAAAATATTTATTACTTAACGTTCCCCATATGTCCCCTTAATGTTGGCATAATTTTGTAAATGTAATTTTATTTTTGGGGGGACGTTAGAAGCCTTAGAATTTTAGAAGCAATTCTTAAAAATTTTAAGAAAATTTACAAAACCCACTATTTACGGACCAGTTCAGGTCTGAAGTCACTTTCTGGGGCTTACATAGCAAAAACCCCCATAAATTATCCCATTTTGGAAACTACACCCCTAAAGTTACTCAAAACTGAGTTAACAAACTTTGTTAACCCTTTATGTATTCCACAAGAATTAAAGGAAAATGGAGATGAAATTTCTAAATTTCACTTTTTTGGCACTCAACATTTATTACCCTGATTCTGCAGTTTACCGAGACACCCCACATGTGGTGGTGAACTGCTGTATGAGCGCATGGCAGGGCGCAGAAGAAAAGGAGCGCTGTATGGTTTTTGGAACTCAGATTTTGCTGGATGGGTTTTTAGACACCATGTCCCATTTGAAGCCCCCCAGATGTACCCTACAGTAGTAACAATCAAAAAGTGACCCCATTTTGGAAACTACGGGATAAGGTGGCAGTTTTGTTGGTACTATTTTGGGGTACATATGATTTTTAATCGCTCTACATTACGTTTTTTGTGAGTCAGGGTAGCCAAAGAATAGATGTTTTGGCACCATTTAAATTTTTTGGTTCATTACAGGTTAGATCATGTGCTATTTTTATAGAGCAGGTTGTTACAGATGCATTGATATCAAATATGTCTACTTTTTTTGTTTGTTTCAGTTTTACATAATAAAGCATTTTTGAAAAAAATATGTTTTTGTGTCTCCATATTCTGAACGCCATATTGTTCTTATTTTTCTGCCGATCATCTTGAGCAGGTTTTTGCAGGAAGAGTTGACATTTTTATTGGTACAATTTTTGAGTACATATGATTTTTTGATCATCTATTATTGCACTTTTTGGGGCAAGGTGACCAAAAAAAAGTGTAATTTTGGCACAGTTTGTATTTATTTATTTTTACTGCTTTCAGCTGAAGGGTTAGGTCATGTGCCATTTTTATATAGCAGATCGTTATGGATGTGGTAATACCTAATAAGTATACTTTTTCTTATTTATTTAAGTTTTACACAATAATAGCATTTTTGAAACAAAAAAATATTGTTTTAGTGTCTCCATAGTCCATAGCTTTTTTATTTTTTGACCGATTGTCTTAGGTAGGGTCTCATTTTTTGCGGGATGAGATGACGGTATGTTTGGGGGCATACGCCTTTTTAATCACTTAGTGTTGCACTTTTTATGATGTTATATGGTACGTAAGCACTCAGCAAGTATGAAATTGACATATACATTGACACTATATAGCGACAATTTTATAGAACAGTAAAAACATGATAACCTACAGAGATGACTTTCAAGTCGTTGTATAGTAAGCTATCTTTGATCTATCTCCTTTACCTCCTTCGTAGTAACCCAAATTAAGGTAGCAAGGATTTCCTCTTTTGCTGAATTTTTTCCAAACCCCCCAAACCTTTTCGAACAAAGGGGAATTGTTTATCTACCAGTGTGCTATTTGTTCCATCCTGTACCTGGTCACAGCGGGAGAACCATTGCGGAACACTCGGCACATTTCTTGATTTCCAGTTAGAGGCAATGAGGAGTCTTGCCACTGCTAAGAGCTGTTGTTGGAAGCGATTTGCATGATAAGAGTGACAGCTCAGGGATCTCAGACCTATCAGGCAGCATTGTGGCATCAGTGGGATAGTATTCCCCTGCAATTTGGAGATGACGTCACAGACTCCTCTCCAAAAGGGTACCACCAAGTGGCACGTCCACCATATATGTAGGAACGAGCCCTCGGTATCTAAGCATCTCCAACACTTTGATGAGGAGGAGGGAAAGATCCTATGCAACTTTGTCGGATTGTAATGCCATCTAGTGACCAGTTTGTAATAATTCTCTTGGAGGCGTACACATCTAGAAATCTTATTAGTCTGCGACAGAAGTGTTTTTATTTCCTCTGAAGAGAATGTTACATCTAGATTTTTTTTCCCAGCTCCTGATAAAAGGTGGTGTGGCCAGCCTGAGAAGGGAGGTGTAGATGTTGGAAATTTTTTTCCTCGGTTCACTCTTCCCCATAACCATTTGTTCAAAGTGTGTTGGAGTACTCTGGCTATGTGTTTGCCTCCCCGCAATAAACTTTAGAATGTGGGCAAGTTGAAATTTAGTCAGATTCGCTAATTGGGGGTATTCCAGAGCTACTTCCCCATCCTCAATTGGACTGGAAATCAGATCTAGAATCAGAGTTATGTTTGCTTTCGGCCCTTCGCCCAGCGTAGACCTAAACTCTGGGGAGGAGTCCCACAAAATATCTCTGACCTGCAGTAATGAAGAAACTTGATCTGTCAGCACTTTCTCCGAGACCCCGGTATACCATACTCTCAGAGTGTTACGTGTAAGGGGGTTGGTTACTTGCTTCATAGATTCTTTTCTATATCTATTACTTAATGTTAATGAGCGCAATGGAATTCCCACTAGGTCTTGTTCCAACCCAACATCTAATCTTTCTGGTTGGTACTGTAACCATTCCAACACCCTCAGACCCTGAATTGACTTATGATAAAGTAGAAAGTCTGGTACTCCCAAGCCACCCTGTTTCTGAGGTTTAACCACCTGGCTATAAGACAATCTAGGTCTGGCACTACTCCAGCGAAAACGCGTCAGTAACCCCTTTAGTTGCAGAAAGAAAGCTCTAGGTATACAGATTGGTAATGCCTGCAGGTAGTACAGTACCTTCAGGAGAACTATCGATTTGATTAGGGTTCTGTGACCGAACCAGGAGCTAAACGGTAAGTCCCAAGAAGCTATGAGGTCCTTAATAGTACATTTTTTTAAATTATTTTCATACAAAGTTGAGTAATGGGAGATCATTTGATCCCTCCGTATCGCCTGTAGTAACGGCTCTACGGAAAGAATGAAAAGGAGCGGAGAAAGGGGACAGCTCTGCCTGGTGCCGTTGCTAATTTTGAATGCGGGGGAGAGTACATTATTTACTAGGACTCTTGCACTAGGGTTATTATACATTGCCATTACTACTTCCGTTAAGTTTTTAGGGATGCCAAAGACTGTCAGGACCTCGCAAATAAAAGTCCAGTCCACCCTATCAAAAGCCTTCTCGGCATCTGTGCCGAGAAGGACTAGTGAAGTAGATGGGGAGTGGTCATGATATATAATGTTAATCAGACGACTAATATTCATTCTCCCTTCGCGAAGCCATAGCTTTTTTTATCTTTTGCCCGATTGTCTTAGGTAGCATCAAATTTTTTGTGGGATGAAGTGCCAGTTTGATTGGTACTGTTTTGGGGGCATACGCCCTTTTGATCGCTTGGTGTTGAACTTTTTTGATGATAGGTGACAACATTTTTTATTTTTTTTTGGCACTGTTTTTATTTTATTTCTTTTACGGTGTTCACCTGAGGGGTTAGGTCATGTGATATTTATATAGAGCTGGTTGTTACGGATGCAGCGTTACCAAACATGTTTAGTTTTTTTTTATTTTCTTCATTTTTACCCAATTATAAATGTGCGTATATGGGAAAATGTTAATATTTTTTTGTAACTTTTTTTTTACTTTTTTTTACTTTTGTTAACACTTTTTTTAACTCTTTTGGTAAAAAAAAAACCATGGTAACCATCGAGATGCATAGCAGCGGCCCGATGGGAGGGGGAAAGGAGGGAGCGTCCTCCCTGTTAACCCCTTCCATACATTGGTCCCTACGAACTGCGGCATGGAAGGGGTTAAACGGCAGACATCAGAGCCAGCACCGATGGCGGCTGTTACAGTAGATTGTTAGCTGTAACATACAGCTGACAATCTACTACTGCTCGGCCATCCTTGAACATTGTGGGGGTGGGGGGTCCAGCTCCCCCATCCTTAAAGATTGTGGGGGCGGGGAGGGATGCGGGGTCCCGTTCGGCCATTCTGAATGTGAAGGGGGAAGGTTATCCTCACAGCTGCGTAGCCACGATCTTCTCAACACTCACTGAGGAGATCAAATCTGGCTGACCAATCACAGCGATTCAAAGGCAGAGACCACGCTGATTGGTTCACTGCCGGGTGCCCGGACAGCTCTGCTGTCCTGACACCCATTTACATGCTGGTGTCACCACAAGTGTACTTGTGGTGACACTTTGATCTCATGACGTACAGTGTACGTCAAGATGCGGTAAATAACACCACATCATGATGTACACAGTACGTCATTGGTCATTAAGGGGTTAAAGAAACAGTTTTTTTTGTTCAATTTAAATGAATTATGCACATTGTATTTTTTGTTTTGCACATGTCACTTTGTATTTTGATGGTCGGTTCTTTGGTGATGAATTGGGATCATCCACTACATATATCTGATATGTGCTTCTATGGTCTTATTGTAACTACTTCCCTGTTTTTGGCTCTACCATATTGTGACAGTTTGTCCATATCACAGACAGATCACACCCTGCGCATGCTTTGTGGAATTGCATTGCGCTGTGCGCTATCAGGATTTTCTTCATGGTGACAGGCGACGCAGGCGCCCACATGATTACACATCAGCATCCTTACATGGGGCGTTTGTCACAAGATGTCGCTCTGGGGAGGGCTTGAGCGCTTCAGCGATGTATTGAGCTACTTCATGACAGGTGTACGAGCATAATTTGTCTCAGGTGTGCTGTACATTCTATATAATACCCCTCACACCACAACGTTAATGCCTCCTGACAAATTACAAGCAGAGCCCTTGTAGCTGACAAAGCCAGCTTGGTGGCAAAATGCGCGAGGGTTCTTGCTTTCTTACCAAGTGAACTGAACCATCTCAATCATGGGTATATCTTAATTGTTATTGCCTGTTTCACTTATTATAAGCACCTGTTGCACATGTATTTGACCCTGCCATGTCCTTCTGGATGCCACTGTCTTACTGCCACTATATAGCCATATTGTGTGCTACTTTAATGCGATGGGTTATTGATTGCATCACTGCTTGATACAGCTTGCTGCGCACTGTCTGGCTAGCTCTGCCATCCAGTACTGTGTGGGAATTTTTACCTGTGGCATTGACTGACATGCTACAGCTGCTATATTATTATTGTATAACCACACAATGTTCGGTTGGTACAAAACTTGATTTTCTTTATTTTTATGTACATTTTATGTACTTTGTGTATATTATATTTGATAGGGGTTATTAGCAAGCTTTGCAATGATGGCCGGAGATTAAAAATGGCAAACCAGTCCTACTAATGGGATTATGCTGTTGGGTGGCATATTGTCTGGATGCCTTCAATCTTCATTTCAGGTACACTAACAACAACTACAACTCGGCATTACATTGATTTGGTCAAGGAACCAGTGGTCATTTCTCCATAGTGTCTTAGGAGCTGTGTTTTTAACAGGGCTTTGCTAGACCACATGTTGTTCATGCTACTGTGAACAGCCTGTGTGGCCTAAATGTGCCACCATGGCCTGCAGTGTCTCCAGGCTTGTCTCCCATTGAACACATGTGGGACGTCATTAGTCTGCAATTGCAAAAGATGCTGCTAGAAGCAGATTTTAAAAATTTATGTGCCCAAGTCCATTAAGTATAAAAGAACATTCCTCAAGCATTAATAACTTCACTGACGACATGCCAAGGTGTGTAAGGATGTGCATTTCTTCCCATTGCGCTCATACTCTATACTGCAAAAAAATAAAAGAAGAGATGTTTTGAATATTTTGTTTCAATTTTTGTCATTAACATGTCTATTGACCCTGTGATTTCCATGATTCCTTGACTTTTTCTTCTTGGTGTTGCAGTTTCAATGTTGATGAGTGTGTAATAATTTCCATTTGTTTGTTAGGAGTTACATGGAGAATTACATAAACTCCAGAGAGAATTGCAAGAGAAGATTCAGCATCTTAAAAACCTAGAAGAAGAAAAATGTACTAAGCTACTTGCTCAGGAGCACAGCATTGAGAGATTAAAGCAAACTGTATCATTGAAAGAACAAATACTGCAAGTGAGTGAATTTATTTGTCATGAGTACTCAAAAGAAAACACAGGCATGTACATATATTTCAGCAAGCCTATGTGGACCCTAACATTGATGTTTTTTAAATAATTTCTGTATTCTATATTTTCTTTAATAGTCTCTATATTTATGGGTTTATATACTTTAAGGGTGCCTGCACACAGTATGAATTACGCACGGTAAAAAAAAAAGGCAGCGTTATTTCAGTACCAGCAAAGTGTTTGAGATTGAATAAATCTTATGTACACTTTGCATTTTTAATTAGATGCAGAAATCGACCTGCTCTGCAGATTATGAAATCCGCAGCATGTCAATTATCGTGTTATTTTTTCATGTGGATTTCAACCTTTTCAATGGAAGAGCTGTGTGTGATCTGTGAAAAATCTACACCAAAAACTCTATAAAAAGCTCATAAAAATGCACCAAAAACACAATAAATAGTGGTGATTTATTTGTGGTTATTTTTAGTGGTTTTGGTTCAGATTTCATATGGATTTTCTGCACATAAATCTGCACCATGTGCAACCACCATTAATGGTCATTCAAGCCTGCATGGGTTTCCTCTAGGTACTCAAGTTTCTTTCCACATTTCAAAATACATTAATGGGTTAATCGGCTTCTTATGAAAATGAATGGACAATAAGAAATGATGTGACGCACTGGATCACCATACTCTACACTCCATTTCCCGACAAATGAAAAAGGATAAATGGAAAATGTATGTCTGATACATGAACAAAGCGAACATTAGAAAATATGGAATATATAGTGTACTATAGTCCCATGTGATTCCTAACTATATTAGATTAAGTTATATTCTGTCTAGTTTGGATTTTAGTAGAAAACGCATCACTAACGCATAGGGAATACATGCTTTTTTTTGGTAAAAGATAAAACTAGTACTACTGTATAAGTGTATAGAAGGTTTTTAATTTTGGATGTTGCTATGATATGTTTAATCCCATAAAAGGAAAACAACTGTATGTCAATAAGTGGAAGTGGAATATATTGAATTGAGGCAGATATTTTTATTTAATTTTTCTTTTATAAAAAACGCATCATTACCGTATTGGAACCCCATTGGGACTTGATGCGTTTTTTAGACCAATCAATAGTATATCATGTAAATAGTAACATAGTACATAAGGCCGAAAAAAGACATTTGTCCATCCAGTTCGGCCTGTCATCCTGCAAGTTGATCCAGAGGAAGGCAAAAAAAAAACTGTGAGGTAGAAGCCAATTTTCCTCACTTTAGGGGAATAAAAATTCCTTCCCGACTCCAATCAGGCAATCAGAATAAATCCCTGGATCAATGATATCTCTCTAGTAGCTATAGCCTGCAATATTATTACGCTCCAGAAATACATCCAGGCCCCTCTTGAATTCCTTTATTGTACTCACCTTCACCACCTCCTCAGGCAGAGAGTTCCATAGTCTCACTGCTCTTACCGTAAAGAATCCTCTTCTATGTTTGTGTACAAACCTTCTTTCCTCCAGACGCAGAGGATGTCCCCTCGTCACAGTCACCGTCCTGGGAATGAATAGATGATTGGATAGATCTCTGTACTGACCCCTGATATATTTATACATATTAATTAGATCTCCTCTCAGTCGTCTTTTTTCTTAAGTGAATAACCCTAATTTTGATAATCTTTCAGGGTACTGTAGTTGCCCCATTTCAGTTATTACTTTAGTTGCCCTCCTCTGGACCCTATCCAGCTCTGCTATGTCTGCTTTGTTCACTGGAGCCCAGAACTGTACACAGTACTCCATGTGTGGTCTGACTAATGATTTGTAAAGTGGTAGGACTATGTTCTCATGACGGGCATCTATGCCCCTTTTGATGCAACCCATTATCTTATTGGCCTTGGCAGCAGCAGCCTGACACTGTTTTTTGCAGCTTAGTTTGCTGTTTATTAAAATTCCTAGATCTTTTTCCATGTCAGTGTTACCGAGTGTTTTACCATTTAATAAGTACGGGTGACTTGCATTATTCCTTCCCATGTGCATAACTTGACATTTGTCAGTGTTAAACCTCATCAGCCACTTATCTGCCCAAGCCTCCAATCTATCCAGATCGCTCTGTAGTAGTATACTGTCCTCATCAGTGTTAATTACTTTACACAGTTTAGTGTCATCTGCGAAAATTGATATTTTACTATGCAAGCCTTCTACAAGATCATTAATAAATATATTGAAGAGAATAGGGCCCAATACTGACCCCTGAGGTACTCCACTAGTGACAGTGACCCAATCTGAGTATTTACCATTAATAACCACCCTCTGTTTTCTATCATTGAGCCAGTTACTTACCCACCAAATATATGGAAGTTTTTATTGTCTATGTTGCTAGGATGTTTTTAACATAATGAAAAGTATGGTTTGTTTGCAAGTTGAGAGAGTGATACCAATCACCTGGAGACAATATTAGCAGTAACCTTGATTTAAATGAACCAATGTCTTGATAGCAGGAGGAGTCAAATTGGATGGGAGATGACATCATATCCCCTATAAAAGAGGGTTATTGGAGGGTGGAAAGCAACCACTGAGGAAGGGGTAACATAAGACCCCGAAACGCGTCTGGTTCCAACCCCCCCCCCCCCCCAAAGGATCCAACTACAGTACATGGACTAATGATGATGAAAAGTGCCTAGTAAAGTTATTGTCTGCATCCACAAAACGTCTGGAGGCTTGAGAAAGATCGCACACAGTGAGTGTAACCCAGGTGCGAACAAGCAGCCTGTGTGGAAAAGACAGACCAAACTGTTCGGTTTAACTCGCAAGACCTCGGTCGAATATATACCAAGACCAGCGTCCAGAGCATTATATAGGCATTCAGCTGCATCGAATGGTAAGACTGTTCGAATTTATTATCGATTGTGTGTTGGCATACACATTAATTCATTTCAGTGGGACGCCACTGAGAAGTTAATGTAGCGGGACGCCGCTGTAGCGAATATTCATCAAGCACCTTTATGCAAACCAATTAGTGGAAAAGTCATTTCTATTGATTCAAATTTTTTGTTGAAAAATTAATTTGGACTTTGTCGAACAATATACTCTATAAATCTCTTCAACAAACATTGTCTTTACATAAGAAAATTCGGATGGCCGATTCGAATTAATGGGCTTACACCCTTGAATGCTGCTAGTGATTGGGAACAATATTGCGAATAATCCAACCAGCTATATTTATTGTTTTAGAATACATTTTATGGTGTTTATTATGAATGTAAGCGAGTGGATTTTTTAGATTGAAATTGTTTGGATTTTTATGCACATTGGTATTTGTCCAGCACGTATTTTTAATTTTCAATAAATTCAATATTGCTCGCATATCAGAGAGTGCCTAGTATCCTTGTTTTCTTATGAAAATTGTTATAGTTTGTATATGAGTTTAATTACACGTACACTACACACAGGGGGGAGGATAGTGACCACTGCGCTCCACCCTCACCCCTGGCCCTGCCTACTTGCCTCGCAAGTCCTAATGACAGGGGACAACTAGACGGCAGTCCCTAACTTAGGATATGTGCTGGTGAAGACAGACAAGACAAATAACGGAACGCGAACGGACCGGGTCAATACCTAGAGATCTACGCAGTACTAAGGAATGAGCAGAGGATAGTCAGGAAAAGCAGAGGTCAAATACCAGGAGAGAAGCTCATTAGTGCCGATGATGTCACCGGGAACACGTGACACAAGGAGGAAGGTCACAATTGCAGCCTGCTATTGGCTGCACCCCCTTGTTGACAGATGTTGTGATCTGCACACCAGGGAGATGCAACAGTAGCTGTGGAGGGATCCAGAAGGACACAGGCATCTGGGACCAGATAAGTATTCTCTGTATGAGGGGCCCAGGCATTGTGAGAGGGTTTTCCAGGTTTAGATAAACCCTTTAAAGCGTACCTGTTTAAAATGAACCCTAAGGGCATTATTCTGACACCTCCCTTGTATTTATTATTTAACCCCTGTACTGGAATGTGGACTTTACTGCGGGTTAGCAACCAGACCGCTGCTTCCTGGAATAGTCCCAGTGTACTTGGTAACTGAACTAATGAGGTCAGAGAACACTGGTGAAAACACCAGAGACATAGACATAGCACTAATACAGAATCAGGCAGAATCCAAGCAAATCCAAGGAAAACACGAATAACAGGCATGAAACGAAACACAGACCATTGGCAGACAAACACACTTCAGGAACCCAGACATACGGACTACATGAATTTCAGCTTTGGTAACAGACTAAAGGAACTAGGACTCTGTTTAAACATAAACACAAACTTCAGATATAAACTTCAAGCACAAGACAGACTCCAAATGGATTAAAGCAAGACATGGCATGACATGAAATAATTGCACAATGAGAGCAGGTAATAGCACTCAAGAGACATCAGTTAAACTCAAGCAAGACCATATAGCAGGCTTAACAAACCAATTAGTCAAACAGATGCAGACATGGCACCCAGCAAGGGAAAGAGTAACCCTTGCAAATCAAAGGAGAACAAGCACATAGCAGCTAAAATTCAAACTCGCAAGCATCCAACATTGGCATGCACAGCACAATGGCACAAGTGAAACACCATTTCAACACCATAGACTTCTATGAGATAATGTAATCTCATCCCTCACTGAGCAGGCAGCCCATCTTGGTCTCACAAAACAGATTTATCACAGAATTCAGGGAGATAACTTCAAAACAAGGCATTTTATTTCTCTTAAGATATGTTACAAAGTTTCTTATATTTACCTGTAATATTGATTTATGCAAAGTTTTATGAAATGACGGTGTCTAGACTAGTGTTGAGTGGCATGTCCCATATTCGAATTCGCGAAATTTCGCGAATATTCGAAAGAATATTCGTAAAATATTCGCGAATATTCAAATTCGTTATTATTTCGCATATGCGATAATTCGAATTTTCGCATCGCATAATACATATTATGCGATACATTTAACACTCTAACCCGACAAGCGTCACTTCACTGTGTTGTTAAAATATACCATCGGATCTAAGTTTTCCGTACGTTCGTGAAAACTCAGTTCCGATGGTATATTTTAACTAACTAGGGTTAATAGCATTTTTCAAAAATTCGCCTATTATCTGGCTGTTAGATAATTCCCCCATTCGCTATATTCGTTTATTCGCTACATAACCACCTAAAATATGAAGTGTGATGAGATTGTTCGCGTGCACGTGCGCACGCATTATAGGCGTGGTTTATCGCGAGTACGTCAGGGTCAATCAATAGCATTTTTCATATAATCGCCCAACCGCTGCCTGTTAGATAATTTGCCTATTCGATATATTCGCTTATTCTCTCTATTCGTTTATTCGCTACATACACCACCTAAGTCAGTGTGTTGAGATTGTGCGCGCGCACGTGTACGCGCATTATAGGCGTGGTTTATCGCGAGTGCGTCAACTCCATTTTAAGAGTGAATCTTCAACTCCTGACAAGAGAAAATGGTAGGCACAAGATTCCATGACGAAGAGGATGAACTCCTGCTAACCGTAAGTACAACACTTCATATCATAACATTTTGAATGCATGTTCGCACCATATCTGTATAGTATAGTAATTATTAAGCAATAGTATGTTTACATATTCGCGCTTGCGCAGTTATGCGCATATATCTGCGCACTAAATATAACTTTATTTTTAATCATGTTTGATTAGATAATCATCATTGTTGTAATAAGTATTGTTTTGACATCACAGCACTTTGTAAGAAGTATGTATGTATGTATGTATGGACAGCAAAGAAATATCATGCACATTGCATATACATTTTCCTGCCACACACTGCATACCACACACTGCATACCACACACAAATACATAGTGCCAGATTTATCATTACTCCGACAGCTCACTCCACTTTCACAAATGTCTAAAGTCAGTTTTAGCCAATTCAGATTTATGATCATCCCTTTTTACGGTAGCAGTTTATCCGTCAGTAAGCAGCTTTACAAAAGTCGCACGTCCTTACGAAAAAGTCGCATGTTCTATTAAAAACTCTCATAAGATAAGCATGGTCCTCACTGGAGTGAACTAGCGCATTTTTTTTTTTGCAACTTTTTAAATAGTCCCAATAGTAAATGTGTCTAGAGATTCATCTACATAAGAAAACACGCCCACTTTCATAAAACTGGTGAGCATAGTGCAGAGCAGGAGAAACTCGCAAATTTGTGCGCAGTTTTAGCGTTTGCTCATTTTCTTGCGACTTTTGCACTCCATTATTCTGACTTGAGCTAATGATAAATCTGGCCCCATGTCTTATTGGTCTGGAGAAAAATTAAAAATTTCTTCCTGCCATTATTTGCTGGTTCATTTAGCGTTACCCAGGGTGCACCCCATATCGTACCGTCGCTTCACTAGACAGGTACATATCAGCTCAGCTGGCCAATATCCGATTGCTCAGACCCCACCCACATACAATCGCAATACAATCCGATCTTATAATGTGAACATTAAATATAATATTTCCACCTTCTAACAAATACTTTTTGCTGTGTTTTGGATGATATTTATTAACCGCCTCCGGACCGCCTAACGCAGATGTGCGGTCCGGAGGCGGCAGCCCTGCGCACGACGACGCATATACGCGTCATCTCGCGAGGGCCGGGATTTCCTGTGAACGCTTGCACACAGGCGCGTGCGCTCACAGGAACGGAAGGTAAGCGAGTGGATCTCCAGCCTGCCAGCGGCGATCGCTCGCTGGCAGGCTGGAGATCTGATTTTTTTAACCCCTAACAGGTATATTAGACGCTGTTTTGATAACAGCGTCTAATATACCTGCTACCTGGTCCTCTGGTGGTCCCTTTTGTTAGGATCGACCACCAGAGGACACAGGTAGGTCAGTAAAGTCGCACCCAAACACTACACTACACCCCCCCGTCACTTATTAACCCTTTATGAACCCCTGATCACCCATGATCACCCCATATAAACTCCCTGATCACAACCCTGTCATTGATCACCCCCCTGTCAGGCTCCGTTCAGACGTCTGTATGATTTTTACGGATCCACGGATACATGGATCGGATCCGCAAAACACATGCGGACGTCTGAATGGAGCCTTACAGGGGGGTGATCAATGACAGGCGGGTGATCACCTATATACACTCCCTGATCACCCCCTGTCATTGATCACCCCCCTGTAAGGCTCCGTTCAGACGTCCGTATGATTTTTACGGATCCATGGATACATGGATCGGATCCACAAAACACATGCGGACGTCTGACTGGAGCCTTACAGGGGGGTGATCAATGACAATGAAAAATCATACGGACATCTGAATGGAGCCTTACCAGGGGGGTGATCAATGACAGGGGGGTGATCCGGGGGTCTATATGGGTGATCACCCCCCTGTCATTGATCACCCCCCTGTCATTGATCACCCCCCCCCCCTGTAAGGCTCCATTCAGACATTTTTTTGGCCCAAGTTAGCGGAAATTTTTTGTTTGTTTTTGTTTTTGTTTTTTCTTACTAAGTCTCATATTCCACTAACTTGTGTCAAAAAATAAAATCTCACATGAACTCGCCATACCCCTCACGGAATCCAAATGCGTAAACATTTTTAGACATTTATATTCCAGACTTCTTCTCACGCTTTAGGGCCCCTAAAAAGCCAGGGCAGTATAAATACCCCATATGTGACCCCATTTCGGAAAGAAGACACCCCAAGGTATTCCGTGAAGGGCATATTGAGTCCATGAAAGATTGAAATTTTTGTCCTAAGTTAGCGGAAAGTGAGACTTTGTGAGAAAAAATCAATATCCGCTAACTTATGCAAAAAAAAAAAAAACATTTCTATGAACTCGCCAGGCCCCTCATTGAATACCTCGGGGTGTCTTCTTTCCAAAGTGGGGTCACATGTGGGATATTTATACTGCCCTGGCTTTTTAGGGGCCCGAAAGTGTGAGAAGAAGTCTGGGATCCAAATGTCTAAAAATGCCCTCCTAAAAGGAATTTGGGCACCTTTGCGCATCTAGGCTGCAAAAAAAGTGTCACACATCTGGTATCGCCGTACTCAGGAGAAGTTGGGCAATGTGTTTTGGGGTGTCATTTTACATATACCCATGCTGGGTGAGAAAAATATCTTGGTCAAATGCCAACTTTGTATAAAAAAAATTGGAAAAGTATAACTACCCCACAAGTGACCCCATTTTGGAAAGAAGACACCCCAAGGTATTCCGTGAGGGGCATGGCGAGTTCCTAGAATTTTTTATTTTTTGTCGCAAGTTAGTGGAATATGAGACTTTTTCCGCTAACTTGTGACAAAAAATAAAAAGTTCTATGAACTCACTATGCCCATCAGTGAATACCTTAGGGTGTCTACTTTCCGAAATGAGGTCATTTGTGGGGTTTTTCTACTGTTTGGGCATTGTAGAACCTCAGGAAACATGACAGGTGCTCAGAAAGTCAGAGCTGCTTCAAAAAGCGGAAATTCACATTTTTGTACCATAGTTTGTAAACGCTATAACTTTTACCCAAACCATTTTTTTTTTCTTTTTTAATCACCCGTTACAAATTATTACTTATTTTTACCTGTTGTGAAACATAGCAAATTATCCCTTTACCTCATATATCTCTATCTCGCTGTGAGTGTATATATATATATATATATATATTTATCCACACAGTGCGGTAGTGATGTATGATGTAACCGGCTGATTTTGTACTTTGCACACACACACAAAATAATAAATATATGTGTGTGTGTGTGTGTGTGTATATATCTAGATAAACAGCAATCATCAATCTGTATTAGGGCTGTTTCACACGAGCAGATGCCGTGCGTGACATCCGCTACGTGAATGACAGCCAAGACCCGATTCACAAGTGCTCAATTTCATAATTTATTTTTCTGAACTGACTTGAGGACCCATTCATCTCTAAGGGGGCCGCACGATGTGCGTCCCGTTTCCAGAAAAGCAGACCCGCACTTCTGGGTCCACATTTCAATTCTTAAAAAAAAAAAGAACGAATATATTTTTGCACTAAATATAACTTTGTCTTTTATGATGTCTGATTAGATATTCATCATTGTTGTAATAAGTACCCTAGATAGGTACATATCAGCTCAGCTGGCCAATGTCCGATTGATCAGACCCCACACACAATCGCAATACAATCCGATCTTATAACGTGAACATTAAATATAATATTTACACCTTCTAACAAATACTTTTTGCTGTATTTCTGATGATATTTATTACCGTAATAATCCTTGTATTATTGTCCTCAATTGAGGCCAAGAATAGTCATATTATATTATTGACATTGACGTGCGGTCTTCAAAATGCGTCACGCACATTGCCGTGTCCTTTTTTTTTTTGTGTGGGTGGATATGAAAAAAACATTACGGACGTTTAAATTGAGCCTAAATCCAAATGTTGTGTGATTTCAGGGCTTCCAGCGCCAACGGTCCGCCTCCGTCTAACCACAGCGGATTTGGATATAGTGGAGGTCTCCACAGAGGAGGATGAGCAGGCGGGCCCCTCCCACAGTCCTCGAGGTGCCACCAACCCACCTGATGTGGGGATTGTTGTGGAGGTGTCTGACGAGCCCGGACCCTCTCAAGGGCCAAAAACATCTGGCCCAGCTCCTGCTGAGGAGGAGATCGCCACCCCAGCTCCTGAAGAAGAGGTAAATATGTGCACACATCATTGTAATTATGCATACATCACATATTTAGAAACACTAACCCTCAGTACCCCATGCCCATTTCTACTTTAACGCTAATTAAACATTTTTCTTAAATATGAAACGGTATCTATGTTTGTGCTAATAACTTTAAAACGAGTTTACTGTTCACGGGCATAGTTCTATCTTATCGTTACACATTGTACTTCATGACAGTGGTAAAATTTAGTCAAAATTTTAATGGCATCTTTGTTAAAAAAGTAACTAATCTAAAAAAATATTAGAAATAAAATTATATAATCAAAATAAAAATTTCAATTGATGCTGCAATATAGATTAATAGAGATTAAATAAATGTATAAGTTTACAATCGCCATATGCATATATCATGTTTATATAATTTATTAACAGAAATATAATTCAATAACAGTTTGGTTATGCAGTCACTTTTTGAGGCCTACATAGTGTCAGCGACAAATAAATAACCCCATTTCAGAAACCACACACCCTCTATTTAATCCAAATTTATCCTATAAAGTCTGTTAACGATTTAATTGTCCAACGGTAATCTATTAAAATGTTAAAAAAATAATAATAATTTGAACAAATTATAAATTACGAACTATTTTATTTGAAAACATTGTAGTGTTTAAATCATAAAAAAATCTTAAACGTATTACAAACAATATGTATATTTACAAACAGTTGTGCACAAAACCCTTAACTTTGGTCGCACAGCAGGCTTCAGACTGCAAGGAGCACAATATGGCTTTAGGCTAAAGGATTTAAATTAATGGTAATTGGGAGCTATGTCGCATGTTAAGAGAAGACACCCTTATGTGACCCTAGTGTTGAAAACAAATCAAAGTGATTCAATTAGGCAAACTACACCCCTCAATGAATATGCTAAGCAATTAGATCAATCCGCAATTTTACATAATGAGCCAACGATTGTCTTCTAGAAAAAAACGTTCAAATTGACAAAAAAAAATGAATTTACACACACTTTTTTTTATTAAATAAGTGGTTACAGGACTAAATGCACCCCACATTTAGTTCCACTTTTAGCAAATAATTCACCTGAACACCACCACATATGTTAATTTATTTAATTGGCTGTAGAGTTGTAACAGCCAATATCAAGGCTTGCAGGGGAACAAAACACTGGTGTCCCCTGCTTCACCTCTAAGGCAACAGGTGCTGTCGTACAGTCTTTTTTAGCATTTGTCACCTCCACATGACACCTACTTACCCCCCCCCCCCCCTTCAGCTACATAGCAGCAATGCTTATGTCTTTGAAATACGTCCAATAGGAGAGATCTAGACAGCAGGTGTTTGACAAATACCTGAAAAGGCCTTATTTTATATAATTGGCTAGCTGCTCTGGACTAGTAGATTAGCTATTAGACCACGGTTAATGAGCCATTTTGTCCCCAGGGCAAATATTTTATATTTGGCACAAAAATAGTACGGAGCAATTTTGAAAGTCATGAAACACTGCACCCTACAATTATATAGCAGGTGATGAAGATCATAAAAGTAACAATAATAATGGGACAACAAAAACCACAGTAATATCAAACAACAGACATGCACAATAACTCTTTAATCTACATAAACTAATATTATATAACACAACAAATTTAATTTAAAACTACTAAAATGTCACTAAATAATCTAATATATAACTAAATTTATTATGGTATACTTTAAAAATGACACTCAAATTATCTGCACTTAACTACATACTACACAAAATTCAATAAATGACTTATTGTTAATTGATATATATATCTCTTGTGTTTTCATAACAGTAATCAAGAAAGTTTCTGCTAAAATTGCTCTAATGCAAAAGAGGCATGGGAAAATCAGGCAATTAAGAGCCCTCATTCAAAAATCCCAAAGAATGTTGCAGGAATTTGAATGCCATTATGGGGAGGACCTGAAGGAGCTCGCAAGCCTGCAGGAAGAACTGCAAAAGTTCCCTTAATTTTATTCTAATATTTTTGTTATTAAAAAAGTTTTCTTAAGTTATATTGATTCCATACTTTTTTTTCTATAAGGTTATGTTTTTGTATAATTTTAACTGCAGACTTATCAGTAAAGGAGCCTTTAGTCCACGTTGAAAGTCAGCAGGGTTCGGACAGACAACAGCAGTAGGTACATCTTAATAGTGTAGTATAAGGCCTACACATAAATACGTTTTTTCATGACAGCAGCAGCAGGTAGTGTTGTATTTTGAGGCATATACATAACAAATCAACTTGATCAAGACAGCAGCAGCAGCAGCAGGTAGAGCTATAGTATTCTGAGGGCTACAAGTCACCTTTAAATGTACAGCAGCAGGAGCAGCAGGTATTTATAGTGTTTTATTATGAGGAATATACATAACAAATCAACTTGATCAGGACAGCAGCAGCAGTTATAGCTAACGTTATATTCTGAGGCATACAAGTCAGCTTCATCTGGACAGCAGCCGTTGGTAAAGTTAACATTGTAGGTTGATTAGTAAATTGAAAAATCAACTATCAGGACAGCTGATGGTGTTGTATAAGGACTTCACATAGCTACAAAGGACAAACAACTAGCTTGACATAACTCTGTATGATCATGACAGACAGCATCTGCAGCTGGTAGATATTAACGGTAGAGTATAATCTCATCCTAACTCAGCAGGACAGGCTGCAGCGGGTAATGTGTATTCTCAAAAGGCTGAATGCTAACTCGCCATGATCAGAACAGACAGCAGCAGAATCCACAGTAGCTAGATATTAACAGTGGATTATACGGCCTACACATAACTCTCAATGATCAGGACAATAGAAGAAGTCAATGCTAACGGTGGAGTATAATGACTACACAGAATTCTGAAGTATCAGGCCAAGATCAGCATGCAGTAGGTAAGTTAAAGTAGTATTCTAATTACTACACAAAGTTTGGCATAACTAAGCAGTACTAGAGAGTGTCAAGTTATTATATTTCAGCAGACAAAATTTTTTAACAGATGGGGATGTGGAAGACCGATTATAAAAGTATAAAAAAACAGATTGAACCCCCAAGTACAGCATGTGTATTCATCGCTTACATATACAATGTTGTCCTAATAAAATAAACTATCTAGATCAAAAAATTATAACAGTTCATTATTATTATATTTTATTGAAAAGGCCAATATAACATTGTACAATAAATCATTTATAAAAAAAAAAAGACCGTTGCCCATCTTGGCTCGTATGATGAAAAGTGGGGTTGCAGCGAGTTGTCAGAACTATTGGGTATGAATAAAGTCCATAATTATAAGGCCTATCTATATAAGAGCATGGACATGAGCCTAAGGGACAACCATTTTTGTCTTATTTTAAAAGGCAGAGTGAATTTTTTTTTTACTCTGAAATTGCTAACCTAAGGTTTACGATATGTACCAAAGTGTTTACCTAAGTCTGTTTTTGTGAGAAGGAGATGTCCCAAGGTCTAATGAAATGTAATTGCCTAGATAAGACAATGTATTTGAGTTCTGATGATTTTTAGTGAATAGAAAGACTCTAATCTTTCTTTGTGGTTTTATATGAATCAATGTATGAGTAGATTGATTTTATATTATCAATTTTAATAGGTGTGCTGAATATATAGTATATATATAAGAGTATGGTCCTTATAACTATATTCAGTATTAAGAGTAGAAACGAGGTACATATTCCTCTGTCATTTTTAGAATCTCTCTTAGTGTAACACACAAATTAATTATTTCTTTCCTTGAGGTTTTCTTGAATGGAGAAATGTGGACACAGGTGATCATCAACAAACCCTGTCGCTTCCAAGAACAATGAATTGAGATAGCCCTGTTTATCTTGATTTAATTAGGTCTGGTCAAAAGATTTAAGGATAAACCAGGTGGTTGACGAAGTATAAAAGCCATTGTCTATTCAAGATCTTCTCAAGGTTTTGTCTGAAACCTTAGATAACATTTATTGCTAGTATATTAGATAAGAGAAAGAAGTGAGGTGTTCGATTTTTGTATGGAATACTAGTGCCATCTAGTGTTAGGGTAAAATACTAGAGGGAGGTTATATTGATTATAAAGTGAGGTCACTAGTTAATGATAAAACTTGGCCAAGCCCTTTCTAAGATAGGATAAAAAGATGGTATGGGCTGACAGAAAGGATCGATCTCTAGCGCTATCTAGCTCTCTCTCTGAACATCATCAAAAGACCAGATCCAGCCCTGACCACCTTTTCAGTCATTGGAGGCAGCCATCTTAGAACCATTGAAACTGATTTCTGCTAGCTGACATTTTGGTATAGTATAACCTTACCTATATTTTATAGGATAATTAATTCATATAATACATATCTATATATATTAAATTAACCATACTTTGTGTATAGTATCTGTTTTGGAATAAGATTGGGGTGTACCTGCAGCATCATCCTGAAAATTAATCCAATACAGGGAGATTGAAAATATACTAGTGAAAGCACGGTATACCCAGAGAACAACATAGCCCTTTTGTTCAAGTCAGTCAATAGATGCCCAGCAGATAACGCAATTACAGCTGGTTTTCTTAGGTTGTCAAAAGAACTTCCTTTCTGCAGAGATATCACAGCTAAGTGTGAAGACTACACCTGGGGGGAAACATTTGGTGTTGCTGCCATAAGGGGTTTGTAAGATAGCTTGATTCAGACAGGCCGGCACCAAGGTTCCTAGATTGACACATGAATCTGAGATATGATTTTTAGCTTTTTAAGTGAGACCATGCATCTTACGGACGTAAAAATTACATCATCGTGTCACTCAGAATTCACTGGACATGTACATATGGCAAATATAACTCTAGGAGATGCCCAGATAAAGTTATGGTGTTACCCCATCAGAGAACCAGTTATAATAGTCATATTTGGTATCCCATGACTCCATATTTTGTGGGGAATGTGAATGTGTGCTTGTTACTTGTGTACAGCGGAGACATCCCGAGATATGGCACATACCATATTTCAGGACTGGCATTCATCTCAGGGATACAGCCTACCCAGCAGGCGGACTCTCAATTCCCCGCCTTGATTCTTGGACCCTTTATAACAAAGACCTAGAATCTGTTACGGTTTTGTGACGTATTGTGGCCGCGGTGGTCGCAGTTCGTCACAGGCTAAACTGCTGGAACTTTTACAACTCATAGGCCATGAGCGCACGATGGTTTTTGTGAAAACCAAAAATCCCCTGCACAAGCATTCACAGGGACAGAGAGCAAAGAGAGCGGGAGAAAGCTCTGGGCGACTTCCGCTCTGGACAGTGTCCTGTGATTGTTGCCACGTCTGTTGCTGCCAGAGGATTAGATATCGAGAACGTCCTTCATGTGATAAATTTTGACATCCCTGGCGATGTTGACGAATATGTTCACAGGATCGGCCGAACCGGACGCTGCGGCAACACTGGAAAAGCCATTTCTTTTTTTAATAAGATTGGTGATGACGAGCAAAAAATTGTCCGTGGACTAGTGAAAGTTTTAACCGATGCTCACCAGGAGGTACCTTGTGCCGGCATACATACATAATTCCTCTGGGTAGCCATCTTATATGCTTCTGGCATATATAAAAAAACAGTGAACTCTCATCTTCCTGAAGCCTGGGTCACCTATGATATAGATGGACACTTTTATTACCACTACTCTGTGATGCCGGCTATAAAAGGTCATAAAGGCTATACCAGGCCCAGCTCATCCTGTCCTTTAAGATATACCCCGGTCACGTGAGGTCTCTGTGTGTGCGCAGACTCCGTCACAGACCACTAGGTCACAGCTGTGGGATCCGGAGCAATCGGATCCATAGTTCATGACAGTACCTGCTTGGCTTGAAGAGATGGCGTTCAGTGCCCATGGCATGCCAACCTTTAGTTCACAGCCAAGCAAATTTGCTTCAGTGGATAGCAGGAAGAGAGGTGACTTCCAGGAGGACAACGGTTACAGCAATGCTGGCATTTCACAACCTGCAGCGCGGGCGGCAGCGGAGGAGGACGAAGATTGGGGCTAGTCGGATGTGGTTAAGCAGATGAGACATTCTTACAGATTCCGTTTTACATGAAACAATATGTTGTACGTTTGTAAAAATGAGAATTTTGTTTATCGCACTCCAGTATTTAAGGTAGTAATTTGCCGTTAGGAAATTTACTTATTTTGGTTCATTGTAAATGGCTGCTCTGAAAACTTTAGAGCACAAAATTAAAGTTTTCTTTACTTTGAAAAAAAAAGACCATAATTTATAATAGAAAATTATTGTTTAACGCACATTAATTAACCTTTGTGTGAACACACTATTACCTTTCAAATGTATTATTGAACAAAACTTTAGATTACAAAATACAAATCTACATTCAAAATGTATAATAAATATATATAGAGTATCAACCAAATTTTAATAAAAAATTAATTTATACTTTTGAAAAAGTATCTTTATATTAAAAAAAGTATCAAATTATCCATACTGTGATCCAAATTTCAACCTCAATAATACAATATTGCATAGTAAAATTGTCTTCAGTTATATTAGTTCGATTATTTTAAAAAATTTCAAAACATCAAATGTGTCTGGAAAAAAAAAAAGAAAAAAAAAATTGATGAGTCAGCAAAGAAATAACTGATTCTGATATAGTGTCCGTTTGTTAAACTGGACATGTTGGAGCATAGCTTCCTCAAAAACATGTGATGCAATGAGTAGAATCACTCACAAAATGGTGACATGGCTTCAAGATTATTATTCTGTCAGCAGGTAATTTTGAAAGATTAAAGTCTATTATTATATTACACTAGCATGTGAAAATAATCATTATATAATTGTCAAGAAGTAAGATTACATTTAAATGTATATATCTATATATACATGTGGCAATAACGCTCCATTACCAAAACTGGATTACCACACGGATGAGTATAACGCCAGTAACACCCAACCATGTAGAGAGGTCAACACGGAAGCCAGGCATCCTTTCCAGGACAACCGACAACACCATGTTAGAACCTAAGTCCGTATTAAAATAATAAATAAAACAAAAAACTTTGATAAACCTAATGAATCAGTCTTGTACAATGTTAAGTGCACAAAACCTTTTGAAAATGGAAGCCCACATGCGGTCCCCACCTTGCTAAAGTAAGAACCCCAACATGGACGCCAACAACCCAATTAAAGCAAAATTAAAAATTTTAAAATAAAATAAAACAAAATAAATTATTTTGGTGAATGAAGCGTAAAACCGCATGAATGTATTAAACGAAAACAATTTTATTCTATCTATATTCCAATCAAATTCTTGACAATATACGATGAATAGTGCACATTCGCAAATATTAAACATGAACACCATTTTATGAAAATAATAATACTCAATACTTGTCATATTACAAGGGCTATTAAGTGGTCCATGCAAATTCGGGCGGCGAGATGACGTGAACACAGCACGTCTCGCTCTCCTGCGCCGGCCTCTTCCCCTCAGGCTCCCGACTCACCCGATCAGCTGACTAGCTGATGTTGCGTTGAAGTATTGAGCGGCGCTCCGCGCTGGACGCGGCTCCTGGATCCTGGATCATCTCACCTGCGGCTCATCGGTGGTTGCCGGACGTGCTGACCCTCCGTTGCTCTTTTTTCGCTTCCAGTCCTCCCTCCTGTTCGTGTCTGATTTCAGCTGCTTCACTGCCCTAGGGACCTCCTCTCTCCTTCCCTCGTCGGCTGGCTTGCTTGCTCGGCCCTTGCCTCCCGTCTGCTTCCTCCCTTTGGATCCGGAGGTCTTACCGCTTTGCCTACGGCTTCTCCTCTACTGTTTTCTGCCTGTAACCTGGACTGTCGGCCATTCCTGGACCCCTGGACACGTGAGAACATAGCCTTGGTTGATTTTATTTTTTACATAGCGCTGGTTTCTGTGTTGCTGTGTTGCTGGGAGGACGTATTTTTTTTTTTTTTTCTTTTTTTTTTTTTTTTTTTTTTTTTGCCTTGCCTTGTTTTTTCCCGTTTTCCTTCTGCGGGATTAGATAGGGGGTGAGGAAGCGGTTAAAAGGGGGGAAAATAAGGCGATAAGGAAGCTATAAGGAGGTTTAAAGGAGAACATAAGCTGGGAAAAAGAAAGAAGCAGCGGGGTGTGAAAACAACAAACGGGAGAAAAAAAGGGAAAAAAAAAAAAAAAAAAGGGGGGGGAACATAAATAAACTGGAAATTAATAAAAAAGGGAGAGAGCGAACGGGGGAAAGAAGGGAAGAGAATGGCCCCAAAGCGACGATCAGTGGACTCCTCGACAACTAAATTGGGGTCAAAAACACCAGAAAACAAGATCGATAAGTTTTTGAAATCACCATTCCCTATTGAAAAAAATCCACCTAAAGTTAAAACCTCTGCTAATGTGAAGAAAAATGTTAAAACGCCCCAGTTTGAGGAACCCTCTGAAGACGGATCAATGGAGGCAGACCAGGAGGCGGTAGAGGAGGGATCTTCAGCACAAACGCGAACAGAATATGATCCATCGGTATTAGATAAGATCCTTTCCGCCGTGGAAAACAACGGCTCCCTGGTGCAGGGGATGTCCACTCAATTGGGTTCAGTACAGAGCGATATCACCCTAATCAGGGAAGACTTAGTAAAGATCCGTGATCGAGTTCTCAATGTGGAAAAAACTGCTGCTTCACTGCAAACCGAGATTGCCACATTAAAATCCCAAACTCTGCTTCTCGCCTCAGAAAACCTAGTGATACAACATAAGCTGGAGGATCTTGAGAATAAGTCAAGGCGAAATAATGTCCGTATAATTGGCTTCCCAGAAGGGGCTGAGGGCCGGCAGTTAGAGGAGCAACTCAAAGATGTCGTTATACATAATCTAGGCAGCGAGAATTTTTCTCCCATGTTTCAAATAGAAAGAGCTCATCGAATTCCAGGAGGAAAATCTATTCCAGGGAGGCCACCGCGTACAATTTTAATGAAACTTTTATTGTCCGTTGATAGAGATATGATATTAAGAAGAGCTAGAGAATGTACTCCCATTGAATATCAGGGCTCTAGGTTGCTCTTTTTTCCTGACTTTGCTCGTCAGACTCAGGAAAAGAGACGCAATTTTATAGAGATAAAGAAGCGCTTGGCGCTAAAGGATATCAAATATTCTCTACAGTATCCAGCGAAATTAAGAGTGATCTATAATGGGACTTCCCTGTTTTTCGAGACTCCACAACAAGCGTTAGACTGGATTGATCAAACGGGCATCTGAAATTGCGTAATATTATGTTTGAAGGGATGCTGGGGGGTGGGGCTTGGCTGGGGGAGAGCGGCCGGAGGTTAGAGGTTCGCTGATTAGATCGGGCGGATCAATGGAGAAGGGGTTGGGGGGTGGGGGGGGGGTTGGGAACTCACCTTGCAGGCTGGGTTTTTTTTTTTTTTTTTTTTTTTTTTTTGGGTTTTTGTGTTTTTTGTTTTTCTTTATTTTTTTGATTGATGTCTATTAGAATTGTATCTTGGAATGTCAGAGGGCTCGGGGAAAGGGTTAAAAGGCAAGCTATTATGGATGCAGTAAAGAGATACCTTCCAGCAATTATATGCATAGTAGAAACTCATCTTACTAAAGAAACCCTGCGCCGTCTGACGACGGGATGGCACTCCCAGTCTTATCACTCCACTTTTAGCGGATCTTCTAGGGGCGTTTCAGTCCTGATTCATAATTCTGTAGATTTTATCCTCATAAAATCTCATATAGATGATCAGGGCAGATTCATTTTTCTACATGGTAAGCTGTATGGCCATAGTTACATTCTGGCCTTCTTCTACATTCCCCCTCCATTCTCAATGTATCCCTTGACTCAGCTATTGCTTTTTGCCGAAAATAGATCAGAATGCCGGTTAATCCTGATGGGGGACTTCAATGCGGTTATGGACCCCAATAAGGATAGACTTACGTTAGATGCAGACCGGGGGAGGAACCCCTGCAACTCCTTGCTGCCCCAGTTCTGTTTAGAGGTAGGAGTGGTAGATATATGGGAATACCTCGGCGGAGGAAAGAGAGTATACTCCTGTGTCAGCAGGGGGGGGAGAGCAATGTCTCGGATTGATTTAGCACTCACTAATGAGAGCAATTTGAGCAACATCAGCAAGATCCGATACGGAGTACGAACCGTTTCGGACCACTCACCCGTACTAATTGAGGTTCGCACTGGGGAGAATAAGGACATAAGGGGGCTAGGATTCAAGTTGAACCCATATTGGCTTGCCGTTATGGAGAATCCTCAGTCTATTACATTATTGATATCCTCCTTTTGGGAGGTAAATTTTCCCTCTGCCAACATCAATGTAGTATGGGACGCTTTGAAAGCGTATTTAAGAGGGGTCTTCATCAGTGAGATTGCTGCAGCAAGGCGAACATTTAGGGGTAAAGAGGAGGAACTGGCTAAGATCGCTATCCTTACCAATGAATGTTTTATCAGTCAACCCACGGAACACAACAGGGAAGAGATGCAGAAGGCTAGCTGTTGCTTGGAAAAGTATTTAGTAGAGAAAGCAAATCATAGAGTATTCTTTAAGGGGCTTAAATATTTCTCGGAGTCCGGACGTCCTGGTAAGCTCTTAGCAAGAATAATTTCTCAACAAGATAGGAAAAATCAATCCATCACTTTAATTCGAAATTTAGAGGGGGAAACTATAACAAATTTAGAGGGGATTAGGGATGCCTTCTTACAATATTTTGCTCAGATATATAGACCCCCTCTCGATACGACATCCGAACTGGCGATGCGATTCTTGGAGAAGATTCCACTTTCCACTTTGAATGAAGTTCAGGTGGAATTTTTGGAGGAGGATCTGTCTCTTTCTGAGTTGAAGGAGGCCTTGGGGTCTATCTCGGGGAGCTCATCGCCAGGGTTGGATGGCCTCCCATATGAAGTTTATCGTAGGTATGGTGAGACGCTCCTCCCCCAGCTACTTGAGGTGTTTTCCCAAGCGGCCCAGGGAGGGGGCTTGCCATGTTCTATGATGGAGGCTCTTATTGTTCTGGTTCCGAAAAAGGATAAAGACCCGGCAGAATTGAGCTCCTATAGACCAATTTCTTTATTAAATACCGATGTTAAGCTACTATCAAAAATTTTGGCTAGGAGGCTCTCGCGGGTTATTTCCACTATTATTCATCCAGATCAAAATGGTTTTATGCCAAGAAGGGGCACCCATCATAACTTGCATAGGTTATTTATGAATATTCAGTCCCCGGGGAGTGGCGCCCGCTCCATCCTGTCGTTGGATGCTACTAAAGCCTTCGACAGGGTGGAGTGGACCTTTCTCTGGGAGGTGATGAAAAAAATGGGCTTTGGCCCAAGATTCTTGGCGATGGTACAGCTCCTTTATAACTCCCCAGTCGCTAGGATAAGGATCAATGATATGATTACAGAGAGCTTCATATTAGGAAGAGGCACCCGTCAGGGTTGTCCTCTTTCCCCTCTGTTATTTAATATTTACATTGAACCCCTAGCGGCTAGTATTAGGCTGGATCCAAGGGTGGCCGGTTTTGGTACAATGGGGAATCAGGATCGAGTATCATTATATGCAGACGATATCTTGATTTTTATGCATCAGACAGATACGACTCTTCCTCGCATAATGGACCTGGTTGGTCTCTTTTCCGGTCCTTCCGGTCTCGAGATCAACTGGGATAAGACCGTTCTCCTCCCCATAGATGAACTGCGGGGCGAACGGTACAACCAGCTAACGATCTCAGATTCAATAAAGTACCTGGGTATAACAGTTTCTGCCAAACCACAGGAATATCTTCAACTCAATCTGCTCCCTCTGTTGATAAAGCTGAGGGTTAAAATAAAGATTTGGCAAAAAATTCTGTCGGCGAGAGCCGACAGAATTTCATTAATAAAAATGGTGGTGCTGCCCCAGGTTCTATATATCTTGCGCAACTCGCCTGTATGGATTGTAGATAAGTACTTTAGATTGATAGAGCGGATGCTTAATGACTTAATATGGGGGAGGAAGCGTGTGAGACTGAAGGTACTCTATTTTTCTATGCCCTATAATCGGGGAGGTCTTAACCTCCCCTACTTTAGGGGGTACTTTGTGGCCTCCCAACTCTGCTTGTTTAATGAATGGGAAAATAGCCAGTTCTGCAGCAGGGTGGTGAAAGACTCAGGCTTTGCAGATCTCTTTGCAGTACTTGAGTCTGACTATTTACTAAATGCAGTGAGTGGGTATACACTCTTCTGCAGAATGGCTATAAAGTCTTGGCGAATTATAAGGAACTGGTGTGGAGTTGGGGCATCACTTATTTGTACTCCATTGTGGCACAATCCAAAGCTTTTGAATTTAAATGACCTGAGTTGCAGCCAGTATTGGAGGACCAAGAATATTCAGTACCTGCATCAAGTGGTCAGTGGTGGACACATCTTGTCCCTTGCGGATTTAAAGCAAGGGGCAAATTTAGGTGAGGTGGCTTGGTATGCATATTTTCAATTAAGGTCAGCACTTTCTAGCACTGTGAATCGCTATCTTCTTATTATAGAAACTCCAGAATTTTTACACGATTTAATTTCCAAGAAAATAGCCACGAGAATTAAAGTATCTCACTGTTATAGACACTTAATGAAAAAGTTTTTTTCTGACGTTCTTTCACCAGGACAGAGAGCCTGGTCATCCTCGCTCTCAGCGACGGGCTCTCCGAACTGGGAGAATATAGGGGAAAGCTTAACATTGGTCTCGCACAATTTTAATCACATTGTGGTACAATTCAATATTTTGCACAAAATATATGTGACACCTATATGGTTATATAGGAGAGGACTTAGTACCTCCTCTGGCTGCCCACGCTGTGGTGAACCCGAGGCAGATCATCTACATCTGTTCTGGGATTGCCCAATGGTGAGCAGGTACTGGAGATCGGTTCAAACCAACCTGGCTCGTAAACTCAACATTGTGGTTCCCTTCACTCCCAGGATATGGGTTCTGGGAGATTTATCGGAGGTTAATTATCAACCCGCAAATGGTCGATTGTTGATTAAGGTGATGTTTCTGGCCAGGCTTCTCATTTCTAGAGCATGGTTTTGCCCCTCCGCTCCAGATTGTAATAACTAGTTGGGTCTGGTTGAGAAGGTGAAAAGTTACGAGAAGATCTTGCATAAACAACGAGGCTCCTACTTAAAGTGGGATAAATTGTGGAAAGACTGGGATATGATCAACTAATTTAAATATATATATATCTTTTTTTTTTTTTTTTTTTTTTTTTTTTTTTTTTCTGCAAGGTGGGGGGAGGGGGGGGGGGTATGGTAGGGGATTTGTTGGGGGAAGATCCAATCTGTCCGGCTTTTTGTTTGTATGCAATGTATTAATGCAGAATGCGAAGCTATAATGGAGCATCTTTTGAAATGCCGGGGGCTGGCAGGACTTACCGGCACTGGATATTGGTTAATTCTTGATTAATCTAAATTATGGACTAATATTCTGGTGAGGGTTCGGGGCTCAGGACCTTGGGGGGTCCGGGCATCGGGTGTGACCCGGGATGCGGCTTTTTCTCTTGGACGTGAGTTTCTACCACGGGCAGTGAGCTGACTCGGGTGTGGTTTGGGTCCCGTCATTTGTCCCTTCTTAATGAACTGGAGCTTATGCTGGGCACGGTTCTCTTAATGAGACAGTGCTGGCTGGTTACGTTTTTTTCTTGTCTTCTCAAGTGCTGGAGATTGTTGAGTGACACTTTGATTTGTGTCCTCTCTTCACGAGATACCGCGGTGAACCCATGCGAGTTATGCTTAAACAGGCTATTATCATTTAATCCAACTTTATGGGGATGAGGCAGGAAATCCTGGGAGTGGGTTTTATACCACTGGGATAGAAGACTGCTGGACCCCCTTTTGTTCTTCTCCGGTTCTATGGAAGGGTGCGATTAAAGATCGCTATGAGCCTGCCCCAGATGGGATAGGTGCGTATCAGAGGACTCGCCCCACGGGTCTTGGTCCTGTCCGTGGCGCTTGCTTACGTCTGAGAGAGGCCGTGGCAGGTGCGTGTTCGCTGCTTGGCGGGCCCCCCGGCCCTCGGGCCTATGCTCCCTCCCAGTATAGAGATAATTATAATAAATAAGATGTCTCCTTCTATCTGTAATTCTAAACCCCTCAATGCCGGGTGGGTCCTGCTTCCCCCTCAGGCAGAGAGACCTCTATCTGAGTTTGGTCAATATCTATTTAATTATGGGTATTTGCATGAAATCATATTTAACTATGCTTTATGGACTAGAACTGACGGACACTTGGATCTTATTGCATTGTAAATGGTATATTGTCATGTATCTTTTTGTATGATAACTAAAAAAAATAAAATAAAAGTTTATAAAAAAAAAAAAAAAAGTGGTCCATGCTGGTTCTCCTTTGCATGATCTTGAAAGAAAAAAAAATCCACAGTTAGATTTTAATAATTTTGTATATTTCAGACACATTACTTGGCAGCATTAGGCGAGACAGTAGCAGTAAAATAGTAACGCAACAGTAGAAGGCATACAAATCAAAGGGCCAAACAATTAAGGATAACTACTGAAACTACCATTAAAACAGAAAAATCTGTTATCTAAAGGCCACACATAGCTAAACTAAACTCTGCAGGAACAGGGCAGACAAAAGCAGGTAAATGTAAACACCATAGTAAAAGGTCTACACCAAGTTCGCCTAAGGCTGCTTTCACACTAGCGTTCGGGTGTCCGCTCGTGAGTTCCGTTTGAAGGAGCTCACGAGCGGACCCGAACGCAGCCGTCCAGCCCTGATGCAGTCTGAATGGAGCGG
The DNA here is from genome assembly GCF_014858855.1 of Bufo gargarizans. NCBI lineage: Eukaryota > Metazoa > Chordata > Amphibia > Anura > Bufonidae > Bufo > Bufo gargarizans. The sequence goes on along the minus strand of NC_058086.1, from coordinate 98,326,556 downwards.
ATCCGCTCAGACTGCATCAGTCTGGCGGCGTTCAGCCTCCGCTCCGCTCGCCTCCGCACGGACAGGCGGACAGCTGAACGCTGCTTGCAGCGTTCGGGTGTCCGCCTGGCTGTGCGGAGGCGTGCGGATCCGTCCAGACTTACAATGTAAGTCAATGGGGACGGATCCGTTTGAAGATGCCACAATATGGCTCAATCTTCAAGCGGATCCGTCCCCCATTGACTTTACATTGAAAGTCTGGACGGATCCGTCCGAGGCTATTTTCACACTTAGCTTTTTTTTGCCATTTTAATGCAGATGGATCCGTTCTGAACAGAGCCTCCGTCTGCATTATTATGATCGGATCCGTTCAGAACGGATCCGATCGAACGCTAGTGTGAAAGTAGCCTAACCCTGCAGGATAGGCAGCATCATAATTTAATGTTAAAATTGGAGAATAAAGAGTAATTAGAAATACATGTTCAGGACAGACAGATGCAGCATCAACTAGATGGAATTTTGAAATGGTTGAGCATAAGGTCTACACATAACTTGGCACAACTCAGTAGGAAATGCTTAATCAACATTTAAATATATTGATGTAGTGTAAGGACTAAACAAAAATCAGCCTGATCAGCAAATTCAATAGCAGCATCAACAGGATGAAAGATGGAAAATGTCTAGTAAAAGGCCTAAACATAGCTCCGAATAACATATCAGGACAGTCAGCAGCACGTTCAAAGTTGGCAGCAGCAATGTGTACTGCTGAATGGGAAACCAACAGGCCATGGTAAGCACATAAATGAAATATGACATGTCAGTCAGCAGCACGTTCAAAGTTGGCAGCAGCAATGTGTACTGCTGAATGGGAAACCAACAGGCCATGGTAAGCCCATAAATGAAATATGACATGTCAGTCAGCAGCACGTTCAAAGTTGGCAGCAGCAATGTGTAATGCCGAATGGCAAACCAACAGGCCATGGGAAGCCCATAAATGAAATATGACATGTCAGTCAGCAGCATGTTCAAAGTTGGCAGCAGCAATGTGTACTGCTGAATGGGAAACCAACAGGCCATGGTAAGCCCATAAATGAAATATGACATGTCAGTCAGCAGCACGTTCAAAGTTGGCAGCAGCAATGTGTAATGCCGAATGGCAAACCAACAGGCCATGGGAAGCCCATAAATGAAATATGACATGTCAGTCAGCAGCACGTTCAAAGTTGGCAGCAGCAATGTGTACTGCTGAATGGGAAACCAACAGGCCATGGTAAGCCCATAAATGAAATATGACATGTCAGTCAGCAGCACGTTCAAAGTTGGCAGCAGCAATGTGTAATGCCGAATGGCAAACCAACAGTCCATGGGAAGCCCATAAATGAAATATGACATGTCAGTCAGCAGCACGTTCAAAGTTGGCAGCAACAATGTGTACTGCTGAATGGGAAACCAACAGGCCATGGTAAGCCCATAACTTAAAAAAAATGCAACTCTGACAGCAGCAGGTATTCAGTGTGCTGAGGAAATTTGATGACATGCATGATAATTAAAAAATTTGGCATTCTAGAATGATTATTTTGATTATATTAAGATTTTGCTTCATAAATAAACATTTATAATATATAAATAAGTAAATATATAAATAAATTTTTAAAAAAAATTAAAAAACAACGTCGTTTTGGAGGGAGAGACAAGGAGAGGGATGGACAAGGGACCCTTCAACGGCCTGAACCGACAGCGGGGGCCAAGAAGTCACTGCCGATCCAGGACTCGTTCATTTTAATGAATGTAAGTCTGTCCACTGAGTCTGTGGACAGACGGGTCCGCTTGTCCGTGACCACCCCACCTGCCGCGCTAAATGTCCACTCAGACAGTACGCTGGAGGGGAGGCAAGATAGTAACTCCAGCGCATACTGAGCAAGCTTGCGGCAGGTGTCCAGCCTGGCCACCCCACTACTCCATGGGGTCGTTGGTGCTCATGCTGTCGGAAGCACCAACGGACCCCATGTAGTCTGCCACCATGCGGGCCAGCCGCTTGTGGTGACTGCTGCTGCTACTGGGTCGCGCAGACTGCTAGAACGACCGCATCTCACCCATAAGGTCACCTTCTTGGCTGGTGCTGCTGGGGCCAGCCACCTGCTGGGTGAGATGGGCGGGGAGAACTAGAGCGTGAGGCCGAGGGTTGGCCTGCTCCAGACGCTTGATCAGACAGGCCCGCAGTTGATCCATACGGGCCTGTCTACGGCTGGCTGGGATGAACTGCTCCAGTTTCCCCTTGCAGCGAGGGTCTAAAAGGGTGGCCAACCAATAATCTTCCCTCTCCTTGATTCTCTTGATCCGGGGGTCCCTCCGGAGGCATCGCAGCATGTGGGCAGCCATAGGGAAGAGGACAGCCCGCTGTGACTGTTCATGGCTGCCCAGGACCATGACTTCTTGGTCCTCCTGCTGCTGTTGCTGCTGCTCCCGGTCGGAGCTGCCCCACCCCCGGACTAACGGTGCCCCCAACACCGTCTCTCCCTCCTGACCAGGCCCAGACTGCTGGACGTCTACAAATTCTTCCTCCTCCTCCTCGTCTTGGGCCTGGTCTTGTTGGAGCATTGCTGCCTCCTCTTGCTCCAACAAGGCACTCTCCCCAGCCTCGAGCATGCAATCTAGTGTCCTGTCCAGCAGGAACACTAAGGGGAGCACGTCGTTGAGGCCGACATGCTCCCCGCTGACCATCTTGGTCGCCTGTTTGAATGGGGCCAACACGTGGCAGACCTGCTGTATCTGCCCCCACTCCGCATTAGTGATGTATGGGAGTGGTTGTGCTGGCCCTGGAGTGCCTTGGTCTAGCAGGTATTCCCTCACCGCCCTTCGCTGCTCCCACAACCTCTCCAGCATGTGGAGGGTGGAGTTCCACCACGTCACACTGTCCAAAATCAGCCTGTGAGGTGGCAGGCTGTTGTCCTGCTGTAGTTTGGACAGGGACGCGGCAGCAGTTGGGGAGCATCTAAAGTGGCTGGCAATCCTCTGTACCCTTGGCACAATGTCACTCAACCCTTCGTATGTTCGGAGGAATTTCTGCACAACTAGGTTGAGGACATGTGCAATGCAGGGCACGTGTGTCAGACTGCCAGCTTGGAGGGCGGCGAGGAGGTTGCTGCCGTTGTCACAGACAACCATACCTGCCTGGAGCCTTCGGGGAGTCAGCCACTTCTGGACCTGATCCTGTAGTGCGGCCAGAACGTCAGGTCCAGTGTGTCTCCGTTCCCCTAAGCTCACAAGCTGGAGCACGGCCTGGCAGCGGACGTGCACCACACTAGCGTAGCTACAGGAACGCTTGCTGGGGGGCTCAGCAGCGGTGGAGACAGTGGCTTGTGGGGGGAGAGCAGCAGTTCTCCTCTGGACACCCCGGGGCGGCACCACAAACTCCGATGCCGCCGTTCCCTCCCCGGCGCCTCGGAGGGAAACCCAATGGGCAGTAAAACTGATATAGCGTCCCTGCCCATGCCTGCTGGTCCAAGCATCCATTGTCAGATGCACCCTGTCACTGACAGCATGATCCAGCGACAGGGATACCTTCTGCACAATGTGCTGGTGTAGGGCAGGGACGCCAGTCCTGGCAAAGAAATGGCGGCTGGGGACACGCCATCTGGGTTGTGCCTGCTCCAACATCTGCCGGAATGGATTGCTGTCCACAAGATTGAAGGGCAGCAGATGTTGGGTGATAACCCTTGCCAGGAGCCCATTGAGTGAACGCACTTGTCGGTCCCCGGGGGCATAGGGCGCGGTGCGTTCGAAAAGGTCAGCAACCATGGGCTGGCGCCGGACAGCAGTGGAGGACATAGAGGAGGGTGCGGTGGAGGCAGAGGTCTGGCTGCTGGTACCAGTACCTCTAGGAGAGGGAGCGGGGGAGTGGGAACGCCTTGTTGGAAGTGGTTGGGGTGGCTGCAGAACAGTGGCAGGAGCTGCTGTCCCCTGCACACTGCTGGTGGCGCCACTGCTATGACCACCCCGCATCTGTTCCCACTCCCGCCAGTGGTTGACTCGTAAGTGCTGGGTGAGGGCAGTGGTACCCAGCCGAGCCGCAGACCTCCCTCTCCTCACCCTGGCATGGCACAGATTACAAATGCCAATTGTGGCATCATCTACTGCCAGGGTGAAGTAAGCCCAAACAGGCGACTTACGTACCACCCTCCTGTCAGATGGGGCAGTGCTGACTTGCGCCTGCTCGGGCTCGATACGGACAGGTGGATCTGGCTGCTGCTGCCTCCTCCTACTGCCATTACCAGTGGAGCCCCTGACGCTGGGCTCACTGGCAACCTGTCGCACCATTTGCCTCTGGTGCCTACCTTCCTCCTCATCAGTGCTGCTGATTCCTGACAAGGGAGGTGGCACCCATTCTCTGTCACCCTCCTCTTCGTCCCCCGATATGTCAGACACAGGGCCAACCAGTGGTGGACTGAGGGGAACAGCAGAAGTGGGGCCCCTGACCTGGCTCCTCTGTCCCCTCGCTGACGCCTGGGTCTGACTAGGTGTGGGGTTTCGCTGGCTGAAACCGCCCGCACCTGTTGGAAGGGATGTCACTGGGGTACATACAGGTGGTACCCCCTCCATCTCCTCCTCCATCCCTTCCATAAGGTCCTGACCCTCAGGACTGAAGTGCAAATCAGCCTCCTGCATTACCTCCCCCAAGGTGTCCCTCTCACTGTCGCTGTCAAACAGGAGCAGGGATGATTCTTGGGGGCTGGGGGTTGGTCCTACAGGAGACGAAGTGCAGCTGCTGCTCGGAGCCGGGGCAGAGGACTCTGTGGCACTGGCTTGTGCCACAAGAGACACAACTTCCTCGGCATCCTGAGAGGAAATTCTCCTGCTGCCAGTGGCAAAAAAATCACGGATAAGGCGGACGCCCCTGACACCTGTGTCCGCACCTCGGTGGGTAGAGGAGCGGCCCCGTGCTGGCAGCTGTCCAGCACTGGGACCAACTACTCTCCTACCCCTGCTGCTCGATCGTGAAGACCTCATTATTATTATTTTTTTATTTATACAAAAATTAAATTATATGATTTGATTTAGGGAAAAAGTTTATTGGGATGGGGACTGTCGCACAATAAAGAAAACCAAATTTATATATGGTAAATCAACGTAAATATATATTTTATTTTAAACTAACAAAGGACGTAGACACTGACAATACACCGAATAACCAGTAAAAGAAAAAAACTAAAACTAAAACTTTTTTTTGTCTTTTTTTTTTTTTAACTAACAAAGGACGTAGACACTGACGCGGATAAAAAACACGGAATAACCAGAAAAAGAAAAACACTAAAACTAATAAACTTTTTTTTGTCTTTTTTTTTATCTCACAAAGGACGTAGACACTGACGCGGACAAAAAACACGGAATAACCAGAAAAAGAAAAACACTAAAACTAATAAACTTTTTTTTGTCTTTTTTTTTTTATCTAACAAAGGACGTAGACACTGACGCGGACAAAAAACACGGAATAACCAGTAAAAGAAAAACACTAAAACTAATGAACTTTTTTTTGTCTTTTTTTTTTTTTAACTAACAAAGGACGTAGACACTGACACGACACAAACTAAACAGTAATAAACAAAAACGAATAAACTTATTTTTTTTTAAATTGCAAACACAATACTAAACTAGAAAACAAAAAAAACAACTAAAGCCTACACTATAACTAACCTACACCCTTCACTAGAAACTATCAGCTAACTAATCTATTCACTAACCTAAATAAATTATTATATTTCTCCTAACTATGCCCTACACTGCACCCTGCACTAGAAACTATCAGCTAATCTATTCACTAACCTAAATAAATGATTATTTTTCTCTAACTAGGCCCTACACTGCACCCTGCACTAGAAACTATCGGCTACACTAATCTATATAAATGATTATTTTTCTCCTAACTCTGTACCCTAATCTTTATCCTATCAGCTACACTAACCTACCCTATCTAAAACTATCAGATTAATTCGATTTACAATTTGCTTTTAAAAAAGCAAAGCACTGCACAGTTCCAAGATCCTCTCTCGATCACCACCACATGAAACTGCACAAAATGGCTGCCGTGACAAAATCTTATATAGTAATGGGGTGGGCAACTTTCTGATTGGTTGCTAGGGATGTTGCTAACCTGTTGGACTCCTTCTCATTGGCCCACAATCTAAAATGAGGGAGGGATTAGTGTCCTCACGAAGTGCCGATATTCGCATGTGCGCTAATAAAATCGCCTTACGAAGATTCACAACTTAATTCAATCACTAATGTAAGAATGCAAAGCCCTTTGCCTCTGTTCTGGGACAAGTGCCAGTATTCGCACGTGTGCTAATATAATCGCCTTACGAAGATTCGTGCCTCAATCACTTTCTAGGCAATGTGAGTAAGATCTGAGCTTTTGGACTTTTGGGAATCAATCGAGACACAGTGGGGGGTGATGACAGTAGTTGGCAGAGTACAGATCAATGTAATCTGTAAGGTGAAAGTAAAATAAAAAAAACGAATATTCGTAAATCGAATTTTACGAAATTCTAAGTATTCGCAAATATGGTGCTATACTATATGAATGCACAGGCCTTTGCCTTCTCTGTTCTGGGGACAAGTGTAGATATTTGCATGTGCGCTAATAAAATCGCCTTACGAAGATTCGCAACTCAATTCAATCACTAATGTAAGAATGCAAAGCCCTTTGCCTCTGTTCTGGGACGAGTGCCGATATTCGCATGTGCGCTAATATAATCGTCTTACGAAGATGCACGCCTCAATCACTTTCTAGGCAATGTGAGTAAGATCTGAGCTTTTGGACTTTTGGGAATCAATCGAGACACAGTGGGGGGTGATGACAGTAGTTGACAGAGTACAGATCACAGATCAATGTAATCTGTAAGGTGGAAAGTAAAATAAAAAAAACGAATATTCGTAAATCGAATTTTACGAAGTTCTAAGTATTCGCGAATATGGTGCTATAATATATGAATGCACAGGCCTTTGCCTTCTCTGTTCTGGGGACAAGTGTAGATATCCGCATGTGCGCTAATAAAATCGCCTTACGAAGATTCGCAACTCAATTCAATCACTAATGTATGAATGCAAAGCCCTTTGCCTCTGTTCTGGGACAAGTGCCGATATTCGCCTGTGCGCTAATATAATCGCCTTACGAAGATTCGCGCCTCAATCACTTTCTAGGCAATGTGAGACTTTTGGGAATCAATCGAGATACAGTGGGGGGTGATGACAGTAGTTGACAGAGTACAGATCAATGTAATCTGTAAGGTGGAAAGTAAAATAAAAAATACGAATATTCGTAAATCGAATTTTACGAAGTTCTAAGTATTCGCGAATATGGTGCTATACTATATGAATGCACAGGCCTTTGCCTTCTCTGTTCTGGGGACAAGTGTAGGTATTCGCATGTGCGCTAATAGAATCGCCTTACGAAGATTCGCAACTCAATTAAATCACGAATGTAAGAATGCGAAAGCCCTTTGCCTCTGTTCTGGGACGAGTGCCGATATTCGCACGTGCGCTAATATAATCGCCTTACGAAGATGCGCGCCTCAATCACTTTCTAGGCAATGTGAGTAAGATCTGAGCTTTTGGACTTTTGGGAATCAATCGAGACACAGTGGGGGGTGATGACAGTAGTTGACAGAGTACAGATCACAGATCAATGTAATCTGTAAGGTGGAAAGTAAAATAAAAAAAAACGAATATTCGTAAATCGAATTTTACGAAGTTCTAAGTATTCACGAATATGGTGCTATACTATATGAATGCAAAGCCCTTTGCCTCTGTTCTGGGACAAGTGCCGATATTCGCATGTGCGCTAATTTAATCGCCTTACGATTCTAAGATTCGCGCCTCAATCACTTTCTTGGCAATGTGAGTTAGATCTGAGCTTTTGGACCTTTGGGAAACAATCAATAATATGTGTACTGTAATTTTGTGAAAAAACAAACAAACAAAAAAAAAACGAATATTTGTTTTTACGAATATTTAGCACTATATTCGAAATATTCGCTAAATCGTGAAGTTGCGATAAAAAAAATCGCTTTTCGAATATTCACGCTCAATACTAGTCTAGACCATTTTTAGGAGTTGAACATAGTTTTGCTAAAGGAAAATTCTTCTGTAGGTTAGCAGAATAATAATGTTGCTTGTCTGTAGACTGCAAAAAGTAGAATATATGTCAGCAATTCTAGTTTGGGAATGTACATTTACATAGTTACATAGTTGTTAAAGGCTATGTACACCTTTGGAGAGCATGTCAGCTCTGTACACAAAAAAGTATTCTTAATACTGTAATAAAGACCTATTGAAAAAAAAATTATTTTGAGCTTAAAATAAGTACACTGTAATAATAAATAAAATTGCCCCCCAAAGGTGTACATAGCCATTAAGGTTGGAAAGACAACACACTGTTTGACGATTCCAGTCTTTGTCACAGATCGCCCTGTAACAGTCACATCCACAGTGCCAGCATAACTGTGACCTCCACTGCGCCCCCATAACAGTGTGTCATTCACAGCGCCACCCATATGCAGTACATAGTTGCGTAGTTGGTAAGGCTGTAAAAAAGACAAAATTCCATCAAGTCCAACCATTGGTCCACAAAACAAATCACTGGATCAATGTCCAGATTTATATATATTTTTTTAAGGGGTTGGGCCAAAAGGAAAGGGTGCATAGAACAACATTTCTATACATTGTCATAAGCCTCAATGTTATTTTGAATAAAAAAAAAAATCATCTAAACCTTTTTTGAAGCCATCTACTGTATTTGCTGTGACCAGCTCCTGTGGCAGGCTATTCCAGAGATTCACAGCCCTTATTGTAAAGAATGCTTGTTGCCTCTTATGACTGAATCTTTTTTTTTTCTCCTGTCGTAAGGAATGGACCCTTGTTTTCCCCTCACCCATGACGGCACCCCATGCGACCAGGGACCTCCCATCCGGGACAGGAAACCTGAGAAGATAAAAGGTTCACACCCCCACCAAGCACCAGTTCAGGTTTCCTGTCCTCTGGATAGGAAGTCCCTGGGAAGACTTCTCGTCGGTTCTCACCTGCAGCCGGGGGGAGGCCCAGGTTCTTATCCGGTGGGTGGCCTCCCCCAGGTGGCGTTATGCTCTCCGGGGCTGCTGCCTGTAAGTCTGGGCTCCTTCTTCCCCCACATCCCGGCTCTGGCCTGAGGGAGCCGTTATGGCCGTGTTCAGGCGGCTTTCCTCCTTACTTCCGGGGTTGCCAGTCTTCCTGCGGCGTCGGAGGGGGCGTCTGCGCATGCGCGCGCCCCGACGCGGGGGGGCGGGGCTTGACCCGGAAGTTGGGTTCAGCGCTGATGTGTGCCCCGGCGCGTCCTTAAAATATAAATGGGGCAGAGGGGGGGAACCCAGCCGGCTGATGTGGCACACAGTGTGGTGCTGAAGAAGCTCTTGGTTCCAGCAAGGATGTCAGAGCCTGCAGACGGACGCGCCGAACCCCTGGAACCCTCAAGGCCCGCGAGTCCGGTACTAGTCCTGAGGAGTGGGGGCTAAAAGAAAAGGATCTTTGGTGAGATGTACCTTTTTCTTACTAATGGGGTGTTATCTGCTTGATTTGTGTAGGTGGCAAAGCCCCCCAAAAAAGCGGCCTCTAAGACGAAGCATAAGGAGTGTGCAGGATGTAAGGCCCCCCTAGCTTCCTCCTATTCTAAGCCGTTATGCACCCCATGTATCGATAAATTGGTGGTGGAGGAATCCCAGAGCCTTTCTAGGAATATGCGATCTTTAATAAGATCTGAGGTGAAAGCCTCCTTAAGATCCCTGAGTAAATATCGCCCGCGGTCTCCGGAAAAATCTCCAGATATTAGGGATTTGGATATAGACCAGTCTGACGTGGAAGAGAGAGAAGCAGGCCAGTTACTCTCTAATGACGCTACTTCGTCAGCAGAGGAAGAAACAGGGGGTTCCTATTTCTCACCCGAAGATACCCAAAACCTCCTTAAAGCAGTCAGAGCAACTATGCAGTTAGAAGAGGTAAAACAGGCTAAGTCGACAGCAGATATTGCCTTTCAGGGGTTAGGTCCCAGAAAGCAGAGGGTTTTCACCATTTACGAGAACGTTCAGGCATTGATTAAAAAGGAATGGAAAAATCCAGATAGGAAGTTTTTTATCCCAAGCGCCGTAAAAAGGAAATATCCTTTTGATGAGAAGGTAGCAGCCTGTTGGGACAAGGCCCCCACGGTTGACGCTCCGGTGGCGAAGATTGCTAAGAAGTCTGCGCTACCGTTTGATGATTTAGGTAGCCTGTCTGACCCTCTGGATAAAAAAGCAGACTTTTACTTAAAAAAGGCCTGGGAATCATCCTCTACCTGCTTGAGACCAGCGGTTGCAGCGTCATAGGTCTCTAGGTCACTGCATATCTGGCTGGAACAGTTAGAACAGCATCTCAGTGAGAAGAAGCCAAGAGAAGAGGTGTTGGCCTCCCTTCCCACCTTTTTTAAGGCCGTAGATTTTTTAGCTGATGCCTCCACGGATATAGTTAGGTTTTCCGCCAGATCATCCGCTATGTCCAATGCGGCCAGAAGAGCTATTTGGTTGAAGTCCTTGAAAGCTGATCAGGGTTCTAAGGCTAGGTTATGTTCTATCCCCTGTGAGGGTGACAGGCTTTGGATCTTCCCTCGACGATATACTTGAAAAAGCCTCAGACAAAAAGAAGGGTTTTCCAGCTCCTCAACGCCCTCCCTTTTTTCGTAGATACCAAGGTAACAGGCAAAAGGGTAGGCAGTATGATATAAGAGAAAAGGATAAATTTACTAAGAAATCCAGAGGTTTCCTTTTTAAATCCCAGGATCCTAGACCCAAAGATAAGCAATGACGCCGAACCCCAGGTAGGGGGAAGATTGTCTCTCTTTCTCCCAGCCTGGAAAAACATAACCAAGAACGGCTGGATCTTGGGAGGGATTGGAGAGGGGTTCCGGTTGGAGCTCCTGTCCTGTCCCCGGGATTCGTTCATTCTGACAGATTATCCCAAGGATCTAGTCAAAAGACAGGCCTTAGAGTCAGAGGTCCTGCTGCTTCTGCAAAAAGGGGTGGTTGTCCCGGTTCCGCAGGCAGAGAAGGGCAGGGGGTTTTACTAACGGCTCCTTCCGGGTAATCCTAAACCTGAAGAAATGAAACAGATTCCTCAGCTACAAAAAATTTCGTATGGAGACCATAAGATCGGCCATAGATCTCCTATCAAAGGATTGCTGGATGGCGACTCTGGACTTAGACGACACGTACTACCACGTGCCAATTAATGTGTCCTAATGTGTCCTCCCAAAAATATTTGAGGACAGCAGTCTGGGTTCAGGGGGTTTGTCTGCACCTGCAATACAGAGCCCTGCCTTTTGGGGTTTCTCAAGCCCCCAGAATCTTCACCAAAGTGATTGCGGAAGTTGCCTCCTTTCTAAGGTTGTCAGGGGTTCTGTTGCTGCCATATTTAGACGACTTCCTGTTTATTTCCCAGACCAAGGAAGGCCTGGTTCAAAACATCGAAGTTTCCTGTGCCCTATTAAAGAGCTTGGGCTGGAAAAAAAATTGGGTAAAGTCTTGCCTAACACCTTCTCTGAGCTGTGTATTTTTTAGGCATCCTGTTAGACTCCCGAGTAGAAAAGTCCTTCCTCCCGTCCACCAGGATATTCTCCATCAGGGAGCATGTTTGGGATCTTTTCAGATCCTACCTCTGCTCGTTCAGGAGGGCAATGGCGGTGATGGGCCACCTGACAGCAACCTTTCCAGTGGTCCCATATGCGCAGGCCCACACAAGGAAGCTACAATCATGCATCCTGCGCCAATGGGACGGCCGCAAGCAGTCGTTGGACCGGATTTTCCACTTATCCGCAGAGGCAAGAGTGTCTCTCCTTTGGTGGACTGTGACAGAGAATCTCTCAGCCGGAGTACCATGGTCCTTTCAGGATCCGATAGTATTAACAACGGATGCCAGCCCGTGGGGTTGGGGGGCCCACTCGGAGAACAAAGGTTGGCAAGGGAGGTGGGATTTGAAAACCAGGAAAGCCACCTCAAACTTCAAAGAATTAAAAGCAGTAGAGATGGCCCTAAGAGCAATAGCTCCGGACATATCCTTCGGGAACATAATCCTATACTCGGACAACTTGACTACAGTGGCATACATCAACCATCAAGGCGGAACAAGGGTACCTTCTCTGGCAACACTCTGTCAACAGATCTTTCAGTTAGCGGAACAGAAACATCTATCTCTGTCGGCAGTCCATATAAAAGGGAAAGAGAACATAGTAGCCGATTTTCTGAGTCGCACCCAGCTAAAACAGGGAGACTGGTGCCTAAACCCAGAGGTCTTCTCCCAGTTAACACAAAAATTCAGCCTCCCACGGTCGACCTATTTGCCTCCAGGAAGAACAGGAAAATGGAAAGGTTCTTCTCCATAAATCGTCTGGACGATCCAACAGCTTTAGACGGTTTGGCACAGAACTGGTCTCAGGAGGAGTGTTATACCTTCCCTCCTTTTTCCCTAATCCCGCAGGTTCTGAAAAAAGTCCAGAGGGAGAAAGCGACAATTACCCTAGTGGCCCCAGTGTGGCCGAAAAGGTCCTGGTTCTCCTGCCTCCTAGACCTAGCAATAGCTCCCCCTTGGATGCTGCCCCCTCGGGAGGATCTATTATATCAGGGCCCGATCCTGCATCCCAATCCAGAGATTTTGCATCTGGCAGCATGGAGGCTGAGAGGGAGATTTGGTTAGGCCGGGGTCTGTCCCAATCTGTAGTATCCACAATGTTGGGAAGTAGGAAAGCCACCACAGCCAGAAAATATAATAAGATTTGGGAAGTCTTTTCCTCCTTTTTAGGGATCAGTCCTGACCCCTTCTCTCCTCCAAATGTCTCTAGGGTCCTAGACTTTCTACAAGCTGGCTTAAATAAGGGGCTTAGGGCTTCCACCCTAAGAGTACATGTGGCAGCCTTGAGTTACTTCTTCGATTCCCAGTTGGCCCTGCACCCTTGGGTTAAAAGGTTTCTGTCAGCAGCCTCCAGGATCCGCCTTTCGATAAGACCCTTGTCCCCTCCTTGGGACCTAAACACGGTCTTGACGGCCCTGTCACAGAAACCTTTTGAGCCCTTGTCTGACATACCCATAGACATGCTCTCCTTTAAGATGTCCTTTTTACTGGCCATTACTTCAGCTAGAAGAATCTCAGAGATACAAGCTTTCTCGGCCTTTCCTCCTTATACCCAGGTCTTGGACGACAAGGTTATTATTAGGCCTCTCCCGTCCTTCCAGCCAAAGGTGGTTTCGGACTTCAATAGAAGTCAGGATGTTGTCCTTCCATCCTTTTGCCCTAATCCCTCTAATAGTTTAGAAAGGGAGTATCATTGCCTGGACGTCAAAAGATGTCTGCTTGCCTATTTAGAGTCTACATCGGCTTGGAGGTTGGAAAAAAACCTCCTTATTCAGTTTTGGGGTAGGAATAAGGGGCGGAAAGTATCCACGGCAGTTATTGCTAGGTGGGTGAAAAGGGCCATTTCCGAAGCCTATTTAGCGCAGGGTCTCTCGCCCCCTTCGGGGTTCGGAGCCCAATCCACCCGAGCGGTAGCTACATCCTGGGCCGAGAAGGTGGATGCCTCCTTGGCTCAAATTTGTAGCGCAGCAACTTGGAGCTCTCAACATACTTTTTTGAAGCATTACAGGCTCCCACTTCATACGGATTCCGCCTTTGGTAGGAAGGTACTTCAGGCGGTTGTCCCCCCCTAGTTCTCATTAATAGTCTATCTCGCATGGGGTGCAGTCATGGGTGAGGGGAAAACAACATTGCTTACCGGTAATTGTTTTTCTCGATACCCATGACGGCACCCCCAAAATTTTCCCTTCCCTATATATAAAAAAAAAAGAGGAGCTAATGGGCTTAGTTACCCTTTATTAGGTTATATGCGGAGTAGCCCGCTACTGCCTATAGGTTTCTGAGAGTTCTCTCTTGAGTATTGTAGAGATATAATGTACCATATTGGATCTCTCTCTCTCTTTCTTTCTTACGTGTATTCACCTCCGGAGTACTGTTTATTACTATCACTGGTGCTTGGTGGGGGTGTGAACCTTTTATCTTCTCAGGTTTCCTGTCCCGGATGGGAGGTCCCTGGTCGCATGGGGTGCCGTCATGGGTATCGAGAAAAACAATTACCGGTAAGCAATGTTGTTTTTTTAGGGGGTTTAACACAGAATAGCTTCCCTTGATATTTTTTGTATGGGTCGTTAATATATTTGTACAGGTTAATCATGTCCCCCCTTAGACTTCTTTTTTAAAGGCTAAACAAATTCAGTTTGTTTAATCTTTGCTCACAGCTAAGATCTTCCAGGCCCTTTATGAGTTTAGTTGCTCTCTCCTTTGCACTTTTTCTAACTCCAGGGCATCCTTTATATGGTCTGATGCCCAGAACTGAACCGCGTATTCCAGGTGAGGCCGTACCAATGCTTTGTGGTAGTGGCAATATTACACCTCTGTACCACAAGTTCATACCTTTTTTTAATACAAGACAAAATTCTGTTAGAATTGCTCATTAGAGGCTCATTTAACTAGCTCATTTAACATAGTAACATAGTACATAAGGCCAGAAAAAGACATCTGTCCATCCAGTTCGGCCTGTCATCCTGCAAGTTGATCCAGAGGAAGGCAAAAAACAAACAAACTGTGAGGTAGAAGCCAATTTTCCTCACTTTAGGGGAATAAAAAAATTATTTCCCGACTCCAATCAGGCAATCAGAATAACTCCCTGGATCAACGATCCCTCTCTAGTAGCTATACCCTGTAATATTATTACACTCCAGAAATACATCCAGGCCCCTCTTGAATTCCTTTATTGTACTCACCATCACCACCTCCTCAGGCAGAGAGTTCCATAGTCTCACTGCTCTTACCATAAAGAATCCTCTTCTATGTTTGTGTACAAACCTTCTTTCCTCTAGACGCAGAGGATGTCCTCTCGTCACAGTCACAGTCCTGGGGATAAAGAGATGATGGGATAGATCTCTGTACTGACCCCTGATATATTTATACATAGTAATAACCCTAATTTTGATAATCTTTCACGGTACTGTAGTTGCCCCATTTCAGTTATTACTTTAGTTGCCCTCCTCTGGACCCTCTCCAGCTCTGAAATGTCTGCCTTGTTCACTGGAGCCCAGAACTGTACACAGTACTCCATGTGTAGTCTGACTAATGATTTGTAAAGTGGTAGGACTATGTTCTCATCACAGGCATCTATGCCCCTTTTGATGCAACCCATTATCTTATTGGCCTTGGCAGCAGCTGCCTGAAACTGTTTTTTGCAGCTTAGTTTGCTGTTTATTAAAATTCCTAGATCCTTTTCTATGTCAGTGTTACCGACTGTTTTACCATTTAGTCAGTGTTAAACCTCATCTGCCACTTATCTGCCCAAGCCTCCAGTCTATCCAGATCGCTCTGTAGTAGTATACGGTCCTCTTCAGTGTTAATTACTTTACACAGTTTAGTGTCATCTGCGAAAATTTATATTTTACTATGCAAGCCTTCTACAAGATCATTAATAAATATATTGAAGAGAATAGGGCCCAATACTGACCCCTGAGGTACTCCACTAGTGACAGTGACCCAATCTGAGTGTGTACCGTTAATAACCACCCTCTGTTTTCTATCACTGAGCCAGTTACTTACCCACTTACAGACGTTTTCTCCCAGTCCGAGCATTCTCATTTTATATACTAACCTTTTATGTGGTACAGTGTCAAATGCTTTGGAGAAGTCCAGATACACGACATCCATTGATTCGCCGCTGTAAAGTCTAGAACTTACCTCCTCATAGAAACTGATTAAATTAGTTTGACATGACCGATCCCTCACGAAGCCATGCTGATATGGCGTTATTTGCTTATTTCCGTTAAGATGCTCTCTCAGAAAACCTTCAAACAGTTTACCCACAACAGATGTTAAACTTACCGGCCTATAGTTTCCAGGCTCTGTTTTTGGACCCTTTTTTAATATTGTCACCAAATTTGCCATGCGCCAATCCTTTGGGACATTCCCTGTCAGTATAGAATCTGCAAATATCAGAAATAAGGGTCTGGCTATGACATTACTTAATTCCCTTATGATATGGGGGTGTATGCCATCCGGTCCTGGCGATTTGTCTATTTTAATCTTTTTAAGTCGCTGTTGTACTTCTTCCTGGGTCAGACAGGACACTTTTAATGGGGAATTTATTTCAACATTCAGCATGTCATCTGACAGTTTATTTTCCTCAGTGAATACATCGGAGACAAAAATATTTAACAGCTTTGCTTTCTCCTCGTCGGTCTCTGCGACTCCCCCCTCATTGCTCTTTAAAGGGCCGACACCTTCAGATTTATACTTTTAAACATTTATATAATTGAAGAACATTTTAGGGTTAGTTTTACTCTCTTTGGCAATTAATCTCTTTAGTTTGGCCGCTTTTATTTAAACTAGTTAAAAACATTGGATCTGAAAGCTCACACTCCAAATGCATCACCCATTTAATCAAAATTCCCTGTGACTGCATCCATAGCTCTTTACATATGCTGTTCATATTCAGCGTTATATTGTCATAAAGCTGAACCAGTATTTAAATGGGTTGTCCACTTAGAATGCCTAAAAGGGTTTGGTCACTCTTTAAATACTTTCCACTTTTGTGTGGCAGGCAGGGAAAAAATGAAGTTCCTAATATACTTCATTAAACACATCTGCCTTTTTTTCTTTCAATTATAAGCCACGCCCCCTTAGTCCTGCTCTAGCTTGCAGCTGAGTTTGTCCATGGCTGCACGCGACATGGAGGAGCTTGGTCTGTTGTTATACCAAAAAATCCCTTTAGGGGTCTCTAACTAGTAATAAAATATATCTTTATTTCATCCAATTAAAATGTATACTCAATAAGGAAACTCTT
Source organism: Bufo gargarizans (assembly GCF_014858855.1). Classification (NCBI taxonomy): domain Eukaryota; kingdom Metazoa; phylum Chordata; class Amphibia; order Anura; family Bufonidae; genus Bufo; species Bufo gargarizans. Next base: position 98,309,647 of record NC_058086.1, on the reverse strand, counting down.
AATATTAAAAATATCAGGGTTCCAGTGAAATATCAAAGTTTGTGGATTCCTATCTGCTGATAGTTGCTAATAGCAACTCATGGAACTAGTCCAAGATCAGCCCTTATTTTAAATAAATGTACTTGAATAAAGGAATTCAAAAGGGGCCTGGATGTATTTCTGGAGCGTAATAATATTACAGGCTATAGCTACTAGAGAGAGATCGTTGATCCAGGGATTTATTCTGATTGCCTGATTGGAGTCGGGAAGGAATTTTTATTCCCCTTAAGTGAGGAAAATTGGCTTCTACCTCACAGGTTTTTTTTTGCCTTCCTCTGGATCAACTTGCAGGATGACAGGCCGAACTGGATGGACAAATGTCTTTTTTCGGCCTTATGTACTATGTTACTATGTTACTATGTTACTTCACATATGCATTAGCTATGAGCATGTTGGGATTGGGAGACTGATAGGTGTATGGTTTATACCACTTTTACAGAGCAATTTTACTCAGCCAACATGGAATAGTTCTGAGATGTAGATTTTGGTTCTTATTTTATTTTTATTTCTTATTTATTTCTTATTTTTTATTTCTTATTTTTATATTTAATTATTTGTTTGTATGTTCATCTCATATTTATATATTGATCTCACCAGCTGATTTTACATAGCAGCTTGCACACAGTCCAAATGTAACAGCTTTTCAGGGCATTCAATAACTCTTGATATGCCTGTGTCATGAGGAGGTTAGAACATGAGCAACAGAATAACAATTCTTATCTCCTCATGCACGCACACTCTGCAAGCCGATACAAATCAGTGTGAGTGCGCTACTTTCCTGCTGCCTGTTAGTGTTCTGCTGCATTTGAATTGCTCTGTTCGCTATGAGAATCACTCTATTCTCTGTAAGATTTTTATTTAACTCATTGTTGATGAGCTATCCACTTATACACCACCAGTCACACTGCCTGTAGCCTGCTGATGATCGCTCCTAATGCTTGTGGGTCTCTATCACTGGCCACTGTCTAAAATGGTGAGCGCTAAACTAATGCACCCCTCCCTACATGTTTCGCCACTGGCGTGGCTTTGTCAGGGGAAGTGGGGTATTAGGCGTGTGCACGCTTCTAATGACCTCTATTTCTATGCCGCTTGTCCCCCCCCCATCTTACATTCCTAGCCAGTTAACACTATGCTATCCTTTATCGACTGCTTTTTTTACCTATACCTATAGAAGCAATCGATGTAAGATGGGGGGGAACATGCGGCATAGAAATAGAGGTCATTAAAAGCGTGTGCACGCCTAATACCCCACTCCCTCTGACGAAGCCATGCCAATGGCAAAACATGTAGGGAGGGGTGCATTAGTTTAGCGCTCACCATTTTAGACGGTGGCCAGTGATAGAGACCCACAAGCATTAGGAGCGATCATCAGCAGGCTACAGGCAGTGTGACTGGTGGTGTATAGCTCATCCACAATGAGTTAAATAAAAATCTTACAGAGAATAGAGTGATTCTCATAGCGAACAGAGCAATTCGAATGCAGCAGACAACTAACGGGCAGCAGGAAAGTAGCGCACTCACACTGATTTGTATCGGCTTGCAGAGTGTGCATACATGAGGAGATAAGAATTGTTATTCTGTTGCTCAAGTTCTAACCTCCTCATGACACAGGCATATCAAGAGTTATGAGATGAACATACAAACAAATAAATAATACAATATAAAAATAAGAAATAAATAAGAAATAAAAATAAAATAAGAAACAAAATCTACATCTCAGAAATATTCCATGTTGGCTGAGTAAAATTGCTCTGTAAGGTGGTATAAACCATACACCTATCAGTCTCCCAATCCCAACACGCTCATAGCTAATGCATATGTGAGGTACATTTATCTAAAATAAGGGCTGATCTTGGACTAGTTCCATGAGTTGCTATTAGCAACTATCAGCAGATAGGAATTCACAAACTTTGATATTTCACTGGAAGCCTGATATTTTTAGTATTAAGAGTTTCCTTATTGAGTATACATTTTAATTGGATGAAATAAAGATATATTGTATTACTAGTTAGAGACCCTGTAAGGGATCGCCTCTTATTTGGGGGTCATTCTCACAGATACGACTTTAGGACAAACCGTGCATTTATTGTGCACACTCCAACCAATACAGGTCATCATGAAGTCGCAGCTTCACCTTACACATGTGACATCCACATAAAATAATAAACACTTGCCCGGCTAGGCTCTAACTAACACAGAGTTTCCTGACTCAACCAAGTCCTTGTTCACACCCTGTGAACATAAGCAGCTTTCTCAGCCAATGTCCCACAGTACTCCCACTGTCTCCAGTCCAGTGTCTCAGCACACATGGGGAATAGTGGTCTCTCAGCCCTCCTGGTTTGGACCACACAGAGCCTCCAGGCCTCTGTCCACAGGCAACACACTCCCCCTTGCTGACACCCTGGGAGGTGCTTTGTCCCAGCCTGATTACTTCCAGCTGGTCTCGCCTGTGGTGGAATAGGGGTGTGGACCGAACTATCCACCCCTTCCTTGCCTCTAACCTGCGTGAGACCTGTCACTGTCTCACAACCCCTAAAGGGATTTTTTGGTCTGTCAGACCGTTGAGTAAATTGAATATTATATCCCGAGGGTTTCTAAAGGGACTTAAGTTTTGATTCTATGGAGGAGCTTGAGAGCAAGCTCGTTCATGCGCATGTGCATTCTGCTTCTTTCAGTGGCGGGCTTCCTGCTTTCCGCTCCAACTCTGACAGCAATCAGCTGCTTGTTCCCTCTCTACAAACAGCTGATTCCTGTCAGAAGTTGGCTGTAATAAAACCCTTCAGAGTTCCTACTGCAGTAGCCAATCCCCATCCCTCTACTGCACTACCACCACACAGCTGACCCGCTAACAGCGATACAGATGAACGATGCAGAGGAGCAGGGGAGAGGCGTAGTGCCTGTAGCCTATCAGAGGCCGGTGCAGGTGGCGTGACATCATCTCGCCGCCTGAGCCGTACAGAGCGGGATACAGGCCGGAAGAGGCCTGCATCGCATCGCTAAGCAGCATTAGGTAAGTATATGTGTTTATTTTTTTAAATACAGTACAGTATGGCAAGAAGGGGGGTGGGGGCCCTATATACTGGCACAATATGGAGGGGGACTATGGGGGCCCTATATACTGACACAATATGGAGGGGGCACTATGGAGAAGAGGGAAAGCACTATGGGGCCCTATTTACTGGCAAAATATGGGAGCACTATGGAGAAGAGGGGGCGCATCTACTGGGGGCCCTATATACTGGCACAATATGGAGGGGCACTATGGTGGCCCTATATACTGACACAATATGGGGGGCACTATAGAGAAGAGGGGGCGCATCTACTGGGGGCCTTATATACTGGCACAATATGGGGGGGACTATAGAGAAGAGGGGAAGCACTATAGGGGCTCTATATACTGGCACAATATGGAGGGGGCACTATGGAGAAGAGGGGACGCATCTACTGGGGCCTAATATACTGGCACAATATGGGGGGGCACTATGGAGAAGAGGGGACACATCTACTGGGGTCTCTATATACTGGCTCTCATTATGGGGGGCTCTATAGAGAAGTGGAGGGTAAAGGAGCACTATGGGGGCATTTACTGGGGGCCCTATTTACTGGCACGCATTATGGGGGGCACTATGGAGAAGTGGGAGAGAAGAGCACTATGGGGGCATTATATAGGGGCATTTAATACTGGCAACCATTTTGGTGCCACTATGGGGAAGGGGGAGAGGAGCATTATGGCGGCATCTATGTGGGGCTGTCTATAGGGACATTTTATACTGGCACATTATGGAGGACACTATGGGGACAGGAGAGGAGCACTATGGGGCATCTTCTGGAGGCACTATATAGGAGTATTTTATACTGTCACAAATTTTAGGGGCTCTATGAGCACCTAAGCTCAACTGGGGGCACTAAGTGTTTTTTTTCTAGTGGCACACAGTACGGGTCATTGGAACACATGAGGACATTCTGGGAACATTGGCTCTACTGGGGGCACTAAGATGTTTCTTTGTTTTTTATAGATTTTTTTACTGACACACAGCAGGGCATTTTTTGCACTGGCGCACACTAGCAATAGAATTATTACTACCAGGAGCATTAGGGTGGGCTTTATTACATCTGGGGGACTATGGGATCATTATTACCATACTTCTGGGACACAATTACTGTTGGGGGCACTGTAGGAGCAATATTATTACTAAGTGCACTCTGGCACAGTATTATCACTATTGTTGGGATTTTTGGGAGCACTATTACTGTGGGGGCACCCTGCCACAGTATCAGCTTAGCACAGTTGTTTTTGGGGGACATTATGGTTACACTATTAGTGTCAGGACACTATTTGCTGGGTGCAGTTATTTTTTAGTGCATTGTGCATTTTTTAGTGCAAGGGCACTATTTGTGTGTAATTAGTATTTTCAGGGGGTTTATCAGTTTATGCAGTATAGTTTTGGGGGTGAATGATGGGATGTTCAGAAGGTGGGAGGATGATGGAAAAGTAGGAAACTAAGATGTCTGTCAAACTCTGCAGAAAGAAGAGATGGCTGAAATAAATCATCATGGCTGGCTGGTCTGAATGGAGAAGATAAAGAAAGAGAACATCTACATCAAAGGAGACATCAATGGATTAGGCTATGTCTGTGAAGGTTCTCATTTATTCTTGTACAGTCACTCAGAATTGAGAAAGCTTGTTGGAAGAACAAGTTAAACGTTTTCAAGAAATCTATAGTAAGACCAGTTGCCTTGATTTATTCTTTACAGATGTATTAGGCTACTTTCACAACTGCGTTAGTGATTCTGGCAGGCTGTTCCAGCTGAGAGCAGCCTGCCGGAATTCACTGGATCCGGCACTGCAGTCTGAATGCCCTCCGCCCCTTCAACTACACTGGGGTACATCAGAGATCCGCCACAATCGGGGGGGGGGGGGACTTTTTTGATGTTCACCCTGTTGGTAAATTTCCCTAGAAACTGCCCTGTAAATATATATATATTTATTTGTGCTCGGATCGACTATCAGAGTGATAGTAACCTAAAATAGCAGTAGAGTAGTGGCGAAACTGCTGTAAAGGGTAGCCTAAAGGGGGCCACCCTGTAAGTAAGGATGATATGAGGGTTGGGTGGGAGGGGCACAAAGCTGCTGCGAACGTGGTGCGATGTACATGACAGGGGGAGGGTGAAGCAGCGCTATAAATACGATGTGCGGGAGCCTCCCCTCCCACAACTACGGCAACTGTGTTGCCTACGCTTGTGCTCGGATCGAGTCATAGTAACCTAAAATAGCAGTAGAGTAGTGTTGAAACTGCTGTAAAGGGTAGCCTAAAGGGGCCAAAAATACCAGACACATTAGTAGAGGAAAACAAAGGAACTGTATTACAATAAATTAATAACAGCAAATTCTGAAAAGCCAATGACATCTCTAGACGAGGGTTGGGTATGTAATGAGTGTAACATAACGATTTCCAACGACCCAGTTTCTTAATAATGTGGACCGGTATGCCCGGTGGCCTCGGTGTGGTTTTTGTAGGATCAAGTGTAAGGACGTAGTGGAAACCTGGGCATTTCAGTTGTTGTTTTTGCACGAAGGTACTACCAGCGATAGGGCATGTAAATTCCCCAGGTCACAGGAACCCGTAGAAACATAAATAAAGGGCTGTCTTGATCAATGTGCTTGTCTTTATACCAAAGGGGTTTGCACTTAACATTACCAATATGGATTTAAACATTTCACCTGAGAATGGTTTCCTGGAAATCTTACTCGCCGTTGATGTATTTTATATTCCTTTTAGGATTGCTTTAATAGGGTGTGCTAAGAATAAAGACGACCTGTCTGGATAGGAAATATGCCAATAGTGTTGTATGCCAGCTAAATATAACTTGATCGTTCCGTGGCAAAGTTTAAGATCTGAGTGGCAAAATGCTATGAACGCTAATAGGTATGTGATGTGACACAAACCCCGCTGCGGAAAAGACTGTTGAAACCTAGTAAAATGGGACCAAGCCATCTCGTACATTTTTGCCGTGTTCCTGGGTAACGACTTCTGAATAAGAACCCTGGCTGTATCCAGGTGCCCTCTCAATCCATGACTAACAGGTTGTGCGATGGTGTTGGAGTTGGTGTTGGGTCCGCTTCCGGTAAGATCTGAAAGAAAAACTGAAACTTACACAATGCATCTGCTGCTAAATTCACCTTCCCGGGAATGTTTACACATTCAAAATGGAATTGGAATTGGTGCTCCAAAGCAAACCAGATGAACCGTCTCATGAATGACATGATTTCTCTGGATGCTGATCTACCTTTATTTAGAAGGGCGGCCAGTCCTGCATTATCAGTTAATATTAATACTGTGTGCTTCCTCCAATGAGCGCTCCCCATGCCTGTGCTGCTGTGACAATAGGGTAGATCTCGAATATTGAGGAAGATTGGGAAAACCCAGGAATGGTCGTGAATTCAGACGTCCAAGGGCTGGCTGGCCAGTGACTGCCGTAAATGACCGCAAACCCTATTGCCGAAGAAGCATCAGAATGGAGGATCGGAGACTCGCTAGATACTGCAGGAGTGAAAAACTAAATGCCGTTCCAATTGGAAGGGAACCGGTCCCACATGATCAAATCGGCCAAAGCCTGTTGATCTAAACGCACCTCGCTATCTTGGTCTGTTGTTAATGGAAGCAGGCTAAGAAGTCTAGAGATAAAAACCCTGCCCTGCGGGATAATCCTCATGGCGAGATTAAGCATCCCTAGCAAACTCTGAAGATCTGCTCTGGAAGAAATACCTGCTTGGGCTAACTTATGAACCGTGTCTCTAACTCTCTGTAATTTGTCCTGAGTCAAACTAGACTGTAATGTTTCTGTGTCTAGCTGGATGCCTAAGAAGGTCAATCTAGTATGAGGGCGGTCGAGTTTGTGATCAGCTACCGGTACTCTGAGATTTCTAAAGACTTCAGTTAATACCCCTAGATCCCTAGGAGGGCGAGATGGAGGTTTGATCAACAGAAAGTCATCTAAATGATGTATTACGTGATAGGCACTGAGGGTGGTTCCGAGAATCCAGGGCAGACTTTTGGCAAATTGATCGAACAGGGCTAGATTTGGAACCGAATGTGAGAATATTAGCAAAATAGTACAGACCATCCCATTTAATGCCGTGCCACTGCCACAGTTGGGGGTGAATAGGTAAAAGTTTGAAAGCATCTGTGATGTCTGCCTTCGACAGCCATGGACACTTGCCCAAAGACAGTATAACTTGGATTGCCTTGTCTATGGATGAATATTTCATGCCAAATTCCTCGGAGGGAATGTTGGTTCCTAATGGCTGACAGTAAATTCCTACATTCGTATGTAGTTTGTGGTAAGGATAGCTGACCTGTATGGAAGCCTTCGGTAAGACCAATGATGAGGAATTGCACCCATTGTTTGTCTGGATGGTCTCCCAAATAGGTAGCTAGTGCGTCCACATTAACTCTGCCTAGTCATGCCGTATTATGGCCTTTCTGGAGGCATGCTGTCTTGGGGTGAGCGCTGAAACAATTAGCGCACAGATGCAATAACCGACATTGGCTCTAAAAGCACCCGGCAGAGTTAAAGTTATTAAAATAGAATAGCTTGGTGTCGATAACTGACCAGTCAACCGTGTGCCGGAACTGTGCGAGTAACACCGCTGCCTTTGTGGAGAAAGATCTATGGTAATCATAGAATGCTGTTCCCCCGTATTTATGGCCTAGATTCACTACTTTATTCAGGTATAAATCCAATTCTTCGCGACGATTGGGAGACACGGAACAAACTACGTCCTGGTACAAGCTAAATGCCAGAACAAACTCTGTGATGCTGAGCTGTAATGACCGGCAACACGTACAGGGAGGAAAACAGGGAAAGCCCTGCCCAAGGGAGAGGGAAAGGTGGTGACCCCTAACTCACCTTGCAGCTGGCACCTGCCTTCCCTGAATGTAATGACCGGCAACACGCACAGGGAGGAAAACAGGGAAAGCCCTGCCCAAGGGAGAGGGAAAGGTGGTGACCCCTAACTCACCTTGCAGCTGGCACCTGCCTGCCCTGACGTCCCTAGACGGGTTCCTCACCCGTGCGGCGATCACGTGCCTAAACCCTGGCTTTCCCTGAAATGAGCCCTAGATAATGAACGGGCCAGTGGGATCGCTAGTCCTCACCACTGCACTAAGAGGGAAACACCAGGGAGAGGACAGACAAACACAAACACCCAGGTGGACGGCAACAATTGTCCACAAAGGTCCAACAGGGATCCGGAGGGTAGCGTTCTAAGGCAACACTCAGAGAACGCAGCAACACAGCTCCAGTGGGTCAGAATAGATGTCCAGGCAGGAAGCTCTATATCTGGCAACCAGAGAAGTGTGAGAGGGGAATATAAGGAGGATTGGGAGTGCTGGACAAGGAACAGCTGAGAGAAGGAGCTACGGATCCCTGAGTGAGCCAAAAGGGTTTGTAAAGCAAACCCAGAAAGCTACAATAAGGAAACTTCCCTATCTGACATAGAGCGTGCAGCCAACCGCTGCGACCTCCTGACCCCGGGTACAACGGAGTCAGGCGTGGCTCTTGACACCCTCGTGACAGTACCCCCCTCTCTACGAGGGGCCTCCGGACACTCAGGACCAGGTCTCTCAGGATGAGAGGCATGAAAAATCCGGACTAGCCTGTCGGCGTTTACCTCAGACGCAGGAACCCACATTCTTTCCTCGGGACCGTAACCTCTCCAGTGCACCAGATATTGGAGAGAGCGGCAGACCCGACGAGAATTAACAATTTTGGATATCTGAAATTCCAAACTACCATCCACGACAACAGGAGGGGGTGGCAGCGGTGACGGTTCTAGAGGTGGAACATATTTTTTGAGTAACGACTTATGAAAGACATTATGGATTTTAAAAGTCTGAGGTAACTCCAGGCAAAAAGCCACGGGGTTGATGATGGCTACAATCTTGTAAGGACCAATAAACCTAGGACCCAGTTTCCAAGAGGGAACCTTCAACTTGATATTCCTAGTAGACAACCACACATAGTCATTCACTCCTAGGTCCGGACCTGGCGACCGTCTCTTATCAGCCATGCATTTGTATTTACCTCCCATATTTTTCAAGTTAGCTTGCACCTTCTGCCATACTGATAAAAGAGATGACGAAAAACCGCTCCTCTTCGGGAACCCCAGAAGATCCCCCCTCTTTGAAAGTACAGAATTGGGGATGAAAACCATATGCACCAAGAAAAGGTGACTTGCCAGTGGATTCCTGACGGCGATTATTTATGGCAAACTCAGCTAACGGTAAATAAGACGACCACAACTCTTGGTTTTCAGACACAAAACATCTTAGATATGTCTCCAGGTTTTGGTTGGTACGCTCAGTCTGTCCATTCGACTGAGGATGGAAAGCTGAGGAAAAGGACAAGTGAACCCCTAAACGGGAACAAAAAGCTTTCCAAAATTTAGAAATAAACTGGGTTCCCCGATCCGAAACAACATCGGAGGGGACCCCGTGAAGCTTCACGATCTCACTGACGAATACCTGAGCAAGAGTTTTAGCATTAGGTAGTGCGGGTAACGCAATAAAGTGTGCCATTTTGCTAAACCTGTCCACTACTACCAAAATCACTGTTTTACCCGCAGACAAAGGTAAGTCAGTGATAAAATCCATAGACAGATGTGTCCATGGTCTATTGGGAATGACGAGTGGTAATAGAGACCCTGCAGGACGTGTATGTGAAACTTTTGCGCGCGCACAGGTAGAACAAGAAGACACAAAATCCAATACATCCTGACGCAACCTTGGCCACCAAAAATGACGAGACAATAGCTCTAAGGTTGCTTTACTACCCGGGTGCCCAGCAAGTGCCGAATTATGATGTTCCTTTAATAATTCGAGACGTAGGTTCAACGGTACAAACAATTTCTCTGAGGGGCAAGAGACCGGGGCGTCCCCCTGGGCCTCTAACACCTTCCCCTCCAAAGCAGAGTGTACCGCAGAGACAACCACTCCACTTTATAGAATGGGTACCGGATCACTCACATTACCCTCTCCAGGGAAACAACGAGATAGTGCATCAGCCTTGGTATTCTTTACCCCAGGACGATAGGTAATCACAAAGTTAAACCTGGTAAAAAATAGCGACCACCTAGCCTGTCTAGGGGTGAGACGCTTAGCTGATTCGAGGTACAGCAGATTTTCGTGGTCCGTAAACACAGTGACGGGGTGGACTGCCCCCTCTAAAAAGTGACGCCACTCCTCAAACGCAAGTTTAATAGCTAACAGTTCCCTATTGCCAATATCGTAGTTCTGTTCTGCTGCAGATAGTTTTTTAGAAAAGAAAGCACAAGGACGCCATTTGCCAGGAGACGGACCCTGAGACAGCACAGCCCCCACTCCCACCTCTGATGCATCGACTTCAACAATAAAAGGCTGAGAGACATCAGGTTGGACTAGTACAGGTGCTGAGGTAAACCTCTCTTTTAGTGAGGAAAAAGCAACTTTAGCGGCGTCAGACCATTTAGAAAAATCAGTCCCCTTCCTAGTCATGTCAGTAAGGGGTTTTACGATCACCGAATAATTTTTTATGAATTTCCTATAGAAATTCGCGAAGCCCAAGAACCGTTGTAGTGCTTTGAGGTTCTCAGGAAGATCCCAATCCAAAATTGCCTGGACCTTCCTAGGATCCATACGGAAACCTGACGCAGATAAATAATAACCTAGGAATTGTATCTCCTGAACGGCAAAAACACATTTTTCAATTTTAGCATATAATTCATTCGTCCGTAGGACCTGTAGTACTTGTCTGACATGCTCCTCATGTGTTTTCAGATCAGACGAATAAATTAAGATATCATCTAGGTATATTACCACAAACCTGCCGATTAGATGACTAAAAATGTCATTAACGAAATGTTGAAAGACGGCAGGAGCATTGGTCAGGCCGAAAGGCATAACTAGATTTTCATAATGCCCTTCAGGGGTGTTAAAAGCTGTTTTCCACTCATCCCCCTTTTTAATACGAATCAGATTGTAGGCCCCCCTAAGATCGAGTTTGGAGAACCACCTAGCACCCGCAATCTGGTTAAACAGGTCAGGAATGAGAGGAAGAGGGTATGGGTCTCGGATGGTTATCCGATTTAATTCACGAAAATCTAGGCAAGGACGCAGGCCCCCATCTTTCTTTTTAACGAAGAAAAACCCTGCAGCCACGGTCGAAGAAGAGGGTCTGATGTGTCCCTTAGCCAAACTCTCGGAGATATAATCCTTCATGGCTTGTCTCTCTGGACCTGAAAGATTATATAACCTGGTCTTGGGTAATTTTGCGCCGGGAATAAGGTTAACCGGGCACTCATAAGGACGATGAGGTGGTAACTTCTGACAACCCTTTTCAGAAAAAACGTCCTCAAAGTCCGAAATGTAGGTAGGGTAGTTATGGAGGCGGCTAAGCAATTGCTATTTAAGCAATTTTCTCTGCACGGCTCACTCCACTCCAATATCTCCCTGGCCTGCCAATCCACTACTGGATTGTGCGCTACCAACCAGGGAAGGCCAAGCACCACCGGAGTGGGAAGCCCCTCCAGAACATAACATGAGAGCATCTCGTTATGGTGGTCCCCTACCCGAAGGTGTAAATTATGAACGATGTGGGTGAGGTTTCTCTGAGACAGAGGAGCAGAATCTATAGCAAATATGGGAATAGGTCTCTGTAACGTACAGAGAGACAAACCCATAGTGCGGGTAAAATGGGCATCTATCAAATTTACCCCTGCTCCACTGTCTAGAAAGAAAGAAACAGTCTCTGTCTTATCACCAATAACAATAACCGCTGGCAACACAAATTGCGATGTACGTATGGAGGAAACGTATACCCCCCGGCTGACATCCTCCACACAGCCTGGGGTTAGTAGTTTTCCGACGGTTTTTTGTTTCTGAGGAAAGAAGGACAGACGTTAATGAAATGACCCCTCTCCCCACAAAAAAAACAACCCCCACGCCTACGGCGAACCTCAGGAGGACGGACCTGACGAGTAGTTCCTCCTAGCTGCATAGGCTCGTCTAAGTCCGTACAGACTAACTGCTGCTTGGGAGGGGTTACCAATGGCTCCGGTTTTTTCAACCTGTCCCTAAGGCGTCTATCTATACGGATAGAAAGGGACATAACTGCATCAAGGGAAAAGGGGGTCTCATACAATGCAAGCGCATCCTTAACCCTTTCGGATAACCCAGAGCAGAACTGACTCCTGAGAGCCGGGTCGTTCCATTGGGTATCCGTAGCCCACCTACGGAAGTCAGAGCAATACTCCTCTACCGGCCACTCTCCTTGTAGGAGTCTCCGTAATTTTGATTCAGCCAGTGCGACTCGGTCAGGGTCGTCATATATGGGACCCAAGGCCCCGAAAAACTCATCCACTGACCGAAGAGCCTGGGAATCAGTAGGTAAAGAGAACGCCCCCCCTGCAGCAAGGAAATAACAACACCCACCCGCTGTTCTTCATTACCAGAGGAGTGAGGGCGCAGTTTAAAGTATAGTTTACAGGCCTCACGGAACGTCAAAAACTTGTCCCTTCCCCCAGAAAATCTGTCAGGGAGAGGGACCTTGGGTTCCGCAACAACCTGGTTACCAGTAGCAACCGCTGGGCTTGCGGTCTGTTGTAATTGCTGCTGTTGCTGGAGGACCGACGCCTTCAATCCTGCCACCTCCAAAGACAGGCCATGAAATTGTTCGGACAGAGCAGCATTTGGATCCATACTGGATTCTAAGTAGGTAAAAAAAAAAAAAGTTTTTTTTTTTTTTTTTTTACCTACACAAAAATAAGGGCCAGATATAATGTAATGACCGGCAACACGCACAGGGAGGAAAACAGGGAAAGCCCTGCCCAAGGGAGAGGGAAAGGTGGTGACCCCTAACTCACCTTGCAGCTGGCACCTGCCTGCCCTGAATGTAATGACCGGCAACACGCACAGGGAGGAAAACAGGGAAAGCCCTGCCCAAGGGAGAGGGAAAGGTGGTGACCCCTAACTTACCTTGCAGCTGGCACCTGCCTGCCCTGACGTCCCTAGACGGGTTCCTCACCCGTGCGGCGATCACGTGCCTAAACCCTGGCTTTCCCTGAAATGAGCCCTAGATAATGAACGGGCCGGTGGGATCGCTAGTCCTCACCACTGCACTAAGAGGGAAACACCAGGGAGAGGACAGACAAACACAGACAAACACAAACACCCAGGTGGACGGCAATAATTGTCCACAAAGGTACAACAGGGATCCGGAGGGTAGCGTTCTAAGGCAACACTCAGAGAACGCAGCAACACAGCTCCAGTGGGTCAGAATAGATGTCCAGGCAGGAAGCTCTATATCTGGCAACCAGAGAAGTGTGAGAGGGGAATATAAGGAGGATTGGGAGTGCTGGACAAGGAACAGCTGAGAGAAGGAGCTACGGATCCCTGAGTGAGCCAAAAGGGTTTGTAAAGCAAACCCAGAAAGCTACAATAAGGAAACTTCCCTATCTGACATAGAGCGTGCAGCCAACCGCTGCGACCTTCTGACCCCAGGTACAACGGAGTCAGGCGTGGCTCTTGACACCCTCGTGACATGAGCTTGCGGTTTAACCTGACATCCCGTGACTTTAGAATAACTGATACCTCGCCACAGGCGATGGTTTTATTATCCGGTACCTCGTGTGTAGCGATGAGCAAAGAGGCCAGGTTCACATCCTTACCGTCTAGGATATCCTGCCTAATATTGGCCGGTATGAAGTATGATGGCGCAATATTAGGGAAGTTTGGGGGAAGAGTTGCAGAGGTGGTTTCAGGGACTGACGGAGTCAGTGGTCTCTGAACTGCGGCGCTGGAGGTGGTGGCTCTGTTCTGTATGGCCTCAAGTCTAGATTGGAAACTAGACATGGAAGAAGCAATATTGTTGATCGCAGCATGTAACTGTGTAATAGATGTTAATAGTGTTCGTAGAAAATAATTCTTGGCTGGGCCCAGATTCAGACTGTAACAGACAAAATAGTTCAGCTTTCTTGGCGGATTCTGGGAATGGTATCCCTCTGCGTAATAGCTCCGTCGTGATCTTAGATACAGTCCAAGACCTTAATGATGGGGTGGCATCTCTATCCAACTGAAGTTCCCCACTTGCTTGGGATGAAGCTGATCCCAGTGGATCCTAATCTTGTGGCAGATCCATCTAAAATGACATGACCCATGTGAATCTTGTCCAAATCTATGTAGGTCAAGTGACTACTTCCCGTGCACTCATGTGACACCTAGCGTGGACGGAACTCAAGCATCGCGCCCAAGGTGACAATAAGTGCTACATAAAAGGACAACCACCTGGTGTAACCCTTACACACCACGTGAAGTCCTGTGTAACACTTGGGAACGAAAAGTTCAGCCATAATAGCTAACACTCTACCGTGGGGAGGCGCAACTACCTGCCCGTGGACTGACTTCTAAATGGCCATGTTTACTATGACTGAAGGAATATACCCCCGGACTGCAGACAGCCGTGACTAGCATGTTCGTGCGACCCATTGAAGCTGGGCCTAGTAATGGTGAACTAATAACGACACTGAGAATGGAGTGACTTGAATCGCCAGAAACACGTGACCGTCCTTGCTTGAGACTGGAGTCGTGATGATCTATTGAAAGTTCCCGAGTTCGTGATGGGACCCAATACGAGTCTGAGGACGTGACAGGCTTGTCGAGTGTGCCTGAAGTCGTGACAGGACTTACATAGAGTCTGAGGACGTGACAGACTTGACGAATGTGCCTGAAGTCGTGACAGGACTGACATTGAGTCTGAGAATGTGACAGACCTGACGAATGTGCCTGATGTCGTCACAGGGCTTCATCATGTCTGAAGACCTGATAGACTTATGCATGCCTGAACTCGTGACAGGACTAATCAAGTCAGCACACACGCCAGACCTACTGGTCAAGCCATCCGTTGTGGTATGTGTGCTGAGATGATTAGTCGTTGCTAACTTGCTGTTAACTGAATCTATGAGGTGTATCTGCCACTAACATGGCAAGCGACCTGAAAAACTGGACCTATTGCAGAGTGTCCTTGATGTATGTATGTGTGTGCATGTAAGCGTGTATTTATACATAAACGTATACACACAGGCATACCTTGTATATGATAAGATTTATCTTTTTTTTTTCTTTTTGACAAGGCTGAGTGATATCTATATATGGCTGCACCCTGGTCCCGTGGTGACTGAAAGTTTTTTATTTTATTTTTTATTTATTATTACCAGATCCTGAAGGATGGTAACCTCTTGGCACTGTGACTGAAACACCAAAATATATAAAGCCTGGTCAAAATCCTATTAAAAGCACAGACCTGACATAAAAACAGCACCTATGTGTACCTTGCAGGGACTTTAGTGGAAGACAGAAATACAGAACCAGGCTGAACACCAGACAGCAGGCTGACACCTGGTTGGAACAAATGAATGAACATTTACACCTGAATAACTTTATACCAACATCATCTTCTGCTCCCCCTTTTTTTTTTTTTCATCTGACTAAGCAACAACATTATGCCACCTATACTGATAAACATAAAACCAGCACTGGTATCCCGCCGTTTGACACGTGATTAACAAAGGAAAAAGCTGCTCAGAGAGCCGAATGTGCCGAGCCGCATGTAGCGGCGCTGACCACTGCCCAGATGTGGGGCTCAGCTGTGAGAGGGTAGAGCACGCGCGTGCCAGACTTACCCTAACCCGATCCAGACTCACGCGCCAATGAACCGGAAATACTGCAGTCTGTGCGTCGGAGTGATGAGGACGCCGACCCCGCTCGAGACCCGGAAGTAAACCCGCGCCTGCGCACACCGCTGCTGCGAACATGGTGCGATGTAGATGACAGGGGGAGGGTGAAGCAGCGCTATAAATACGATGTGTGGGAGCCTCCCCTCCCACAAATACGGCAACTGCGTTGCCCACACACACACACACACATATATATATATATATACACACACACTAGCAAAAGGACGCGGCTTCGCACAGGTATATTTCATCTATAGTGCCTCCAGAAGATGCCCCATAGTGCTCCTCCCCTGTCCCCATAGTGTCTATTTCATTAACAGTGACAGCTACAGCACCCCGCCCCAATGTCTGCTGAGCTGTGTATCTAATCCTATCCTGTGTGATACTGTCTGCTGAGTTGTGTATCTAATCCTATCATGTGTGATACTGTCTGCTGAGCACAAACGTAGCACTAACCAACTAGCCCAGTTTCGTGTCTTTTGGCTGTGATGGGGGGCTAGGTGACCTTTGGTGACCTTTCAATAAATTGTTAATAACTTGAAAACGAAAGTAGGTAGAATGGAGATTTAAACGGCACTAACGTAGCACTAACCATCCAGCAAGTTTCATGTCTTTTTGCTGTTGTAGGGGGGCTGGTGAGGTCATCATTTTGAAACAAACAGTTGCTATTATCTTTAAAATAAAAGCAGCACAAATGTTAATTTTTGCGGCACAAAACAGCACAAACGTAGCACTAAAGAAACACAATGGAGTTTTTGTTTGTGCTGATTGAAGGGGGGCCAGCTTCGCTCACCTTTTCAGGTGACTACCTCTTGAAGCTCATCAAGAGAATGCCAAGAGTGTGCAAAGCAGTAATCAAAGCAAAAGGTGGCTACTTTGAAGAACCTAGAATATGACATATTTTCAGTTGTTTCACACTTTTTTGTTATGTATATGATTCCACATGTGTTAATTCATAATTTTGATGCCTTCAGTGTGAATCTACAATTTTCATAGTCATGAAAATAAAGAAAACTCTTTGAATGAGAAGGTGTGTCGCAACTTTTGGTCTGTACTGTATATATATATATATATATATATATATACACACACACACGTGTGTAAATATATGTATATAAATATGTATATATACATATGTGTATGTATATTAATGTATAAATAATTAAATATAAATCTATATATACTAGCAGAAGGACCCGGCTTTGCACGGGTATATTTCATCTATTTCATTTTATGTTTCCATGTGTAAAAAGATATCAACAGTAGGGATGAGCGAACCCGAACTGTATAGTTCGGGTTCGTACCGAATTTTGGGGTGTCCGTGACACGGACCCGAACCTGAACATTTTAGTAAAAGTCTGAATATGATAAATGGAATACAACGGCTCACCCCTATTTCGTATGGATAGGTGCTCACCATCTGGTCGTACCCTCAGGACCAAAGAAGGATAATGTAACGTATATAGAAGCGAGGGGGCACACTCAAGAGGGAAACACTGAATGGATGATTCAAAAGTAATTTAATATTCTAAAAACAAACCCCTAAAATACACATAAAACATACATCAAATATATATATATATATATATATGTGATATGCAATTAATACAGACAATATCCCACTTGTGGTTGATAGTATGCAGCAGCCTATGCAATGCCGAACATGCAAAATCACAGCACAAAATTCATATGGACAGTGTTCCAATTCCGATTGTGGTATAGTAGTAGACAACCTACACAGTGCGATGTTGCGGCCCTAAATGCAGACAATGTTCCAATTGAAGAAATGGTATTAAATGTCCGGATCGATGGTTTTGAATGTCCCGTACCGTTGGGTAAATGAGGCACTGTAACCACTTAGGGCAATGATATAGCGACTCAGATGGGGCGCTAATAGTATACCAATATCCGGTATGGTAAATGTGCAGAGATGTGTATAAGAACCTCCAAGTTACTTACAATTTCTTGCCGCTGTAGTTTCTCGGTCTCACCCCTCCTTGCTGCCTGACTGCAGCGCTGGTTTCCCAGGTGGCCGTACACGGCCGAGCGTGGCGTCCCACGTGACCTGGTCGTCTGGGGTTCCGGGTAGGCGCTTGAGTGACGTCACTACTGTGCGGCTGTAACTTCGATTGTGGAGGTGGATCTCTAGCGTTTTAGAATTTGCTGATGTCCAACTTCTTTGTTCTTTTTCTTGGAATCCACGCTCACTCTGTAATGCCAGAGGCGTTTCAGGGTCTTACGCCCCTTCCTCAGTGGCCACCGAGTGAGTGGATTCTCACTCCTTATATATGGTGTTATCCCACCCACCATTATGCTCTCTTGTGCTTGTTCTAATATGTGGGATGGATTTGGTTGCTGCTATCTTTATAATTCATAATAAAACACTTAAATAATGATGATAATCATAAATATTACAACCCATATGATCAGTACATTAAAACCTGATAAAAACAGCTCTAAGAGTGGACTGCAAGGTCAGAGCATTGTTCTGAAGAAAACCGCATTGAAACCGCATCAGTGTGAACTGCGTTTTACATGCGGTTTTGGTTTCTTTACACCCTACAGGGTCAAATGATCCCTTCCAAAGGAAATGGACCAAAATCGCATCAGTCCATTTTATTTTTTGATGCAATTTTGTACTCTATTGGTCATATTTAGAGTACAAAATCGCATCAAAAAAATAAAATGGACTGATGCGATTTTGGTCCATTTCCTTTGGAAGGGATCATTTGACCCTGTAGGGTGTAAAGAAACCAAAACCGCATGTAAAACGCAGTTCACACTGATGCGGTTTCAATGCAGTTTTCTTCAGAACAATGCTCTGACCTTGCAGTCCACTCTTAGAGCTTTTTTTTTATCAGGTTTTAATGTACTGATCATATGGGTTGTAATATTTATGATTATCATCATTATTTAAGTGTTTTATTATGAATTATAATAGAAAGATAGCAGCAACCAAATCCATCCCACATATTAAATTAAAACGCTAGAGATCCACCTCCACAATCGAAGTTACAGCCGCACAGTAGTGACGTCACTCAAGCGCCTACCCAGAACCCCAGACGACCAGGTCACGTGGGACGCCACGCTCGGCCGTGTAAGGCCACCTGGGAAACCAGCGCTGCAGTCAGGCAGCAAGGAGGGGTGAGACGAGAAACTACAGCGGCAAGAAATTGTAAGTAACTTGGAGGTTCTTATACGCATCTCTGCACATTTACCATACCGGATATTGGTATACTATTAGCGCCCCATCTGAGTCGCTATATCATTGCCCTAAGTGGTTACAGTGCCTCATTTACCCAACGGTACGGGACATTCAAAACCATCGATCCGGACATTTAATACCATTTCTTCAATTGGAACATTGTCTGCATTTAGGGCCGCAACATCGCACTGTGTAGGTTGTCTACTACTACACCGCAATCGGAATTGGGACACTGTCCATATGAATTTTGTGCTGTGATTTTGCATGTACGGCATTGCATAGGCTGCTGCATACTATCAACCACAAGTGGGATATTGTCTGTATTAATTGCATATCGCTGCATATCACATATATATATATATATATATATATATATATTATTTTTATTTTTTTATGTATGTTTTATGTGTATTTTAGGGGTTTGTTTTTAGAATATTAAATTACTTTTGAATCATCCATTCAGTGTTTCCCTCTTGAGTGTGCCCCCTCGCTTCTATATACGTTTTAGTAAAAGTCCGGGTTCGGTGTTCGTCGCTTTCTTGGCGCTTTTTGAAAGGCTGCAAAGCAGCCAATCAACAAGCGTCATACTACTTGCCCCAAGAGGCCGTCACAGCCTTGCCTACTATTGGCATGGCTGTGATTGGCCAGTGCAGCATGTGACCCAGCCTCTATTTAAGCTGGAGTCACGTAGCGCCGCACGTCACTCTGCTCTGATCAGTGTAGGAAGAGGTTGCAGCTGCGACGTTAGGGCGAGATTAGGCAGTGATTAACTCCTCCAAAAGACTTCATTCAGTGATCGATCTGCAGCTGTGGATCATTGAACTGCTGCTATTCAATTGATCACTGTTTTTAGGCTGCCCAGAGCGTTTTTCATTCACTTTTTTCTGGGGTGATCGGCAGACATTTTGTGTCTTGTGGTGCACCAGCACAAGCTGCCACCAAGTACATTTAACCATCAATAGTGTGGTTATTTTTGGCTATATCCTACATCAGGGTCAAGCTGTCACACCAAGTACATTTAACCATCAATAGTGTGGTTATTTTTTGGCCATATACTACATCAGGGGCAAGCTGAGCCTGTCACCAAGTGCATTTAACCCTCAATAGTGTGGTTGTTTTTTGGCTATATCCCACATCAGGGTCAAGCTGTCACACCAAGTGCATTTAACCATCAATAGTGTGGTTATTTTTTGGCTATATCCCACATCAGGTTCAAGCTGTCACACCAAGTGCATTTAACCATCAATAGTGTGGTTACTTTTTGGCCATATACTACATCAGGGGCAAGCTGAGCCTGTCACCAAGTGCATTTAACCCTCAATAGTGTGGTTGTTTTTTTAGCTATATCCCACATCAAGGTCAAGCTGTCACCAAGTGCATTTAACATTCAATAGTGTGGTTATTTTTTGGCTATATCCTACATCAGGTTGAAGCTGTCACCAAGTGCATTTAACCATCAATAGTGTAGTTATTTTTTGGCTATATCCTACATCAGGGGCTTGGCTGTGCTTGCTATTTTATTGAGGGGTAAAATACAATTGCCAAAATAGCAGTACCCTAAATCTGGTGTTTCAGCTGTGGCCAGCCAATTGTAATACTGGCTGCTGTCTGGCAAAGGATATATTTTTGTTCAGGGTTGAAATACAATTCCCAACTTAGCAATTTCCTAAATTAGTGGTTTCTGCTGTATCAGGGCTGCTTTAAATCTATTCATTAAAAGGGTATATAAGATTCAAGGTGCAGATAGGGTTATTGTCAATAACTTCACACACACGCTACTGTGCATTTCCAAGTCTAATTCTGTCTGTAAACGTATACCTGTCACCCAGCGCCTAAAAGATAGGCCTCAAATTTATATTCATCCAAATCTGTCATTATTGCTGTAGCTAGTCAAGTTATTTAGTGTCCGTCAAAGCACAGTATTTGTTCTGGATTGAAATACAATTCCCAATTTAGCAATTTCCTAATTTAGTGGTTTCTGCTGTATCAGACCTACTTTAAATCTATCCCTAAAAGGGTATATAAGATTCACGGTACAGATAGGGTTATTCTCAATAACTTCACACACACGCTATTTTGCAATTGCAAATCTAATTCTATCCGTAAACATAAACCTGTCATTCAGCGCCTAAATACTAGGCCTCAAATTTATATTCAGCTAAATCTGTTGTTACTGCTGTGGCTTTATTAGTGTAATACGGTACCTAAATAGATAGCCAGATAGTGTTAGGTGTCTGTAAAAAAAAGGCCTGAATTTGAATTCAATACATTGGGCCAAATAATATTTTTGTATTGTGGCGAACGGTAACAATGAGGAAAACATCTAGTAAGGGACGCGGACATGGTCGTGGTGGTGTTAGTGGACCCTCTGGTGCTGGGAGAGGACGTGGCCGTTCTGCCACAGCCACACGTCCTAGTGTACCAACTACCTCAGGTCCCAGTAGCCGCCATAATTTACAGCGATATTTGGTGGGGCCCAATGCCGTTCTAAGGATGGTAAGGCCTGAGCAGGTACAGGCATTAGTCAATTGGGTGGCCGACAGTGGATCCAGCACGTTCACATTATCTCCCACCCAGTCTTCTGCAAAAAGCGCACAGATGGCGCCTGAAAACCAAGCCCATCAGTCTGTCACATCACCCCCATGCATACCAGGGAAACTGTCTGAGCCGCAAGTTATGAAGCAGTCTCTTATGCTGTTTGAAGACTCCGCTGGCAGGGTTTCCCAAGGGCATTCACCTAGCCCTTCCCCAGCGGTGGAAGACATAGAATGCACTGACACACAACCACTTATGTTTCCTGATGATGAGGACATGGGAATACCACCTCAGCACGTCTCTGATGATGACGAAACACAGGTGCCAACTGCTGCGTCTTTCTGCAGTGTGCAGACTGAACAGGAGGTCAGGGATCAAGACTGGGTGGAAGACGATGCAGGGGACGATGAGGTCCTATACCCCACATGGAATGAAGGTCGTGCCACTGACTTTCACAGTTGGGAGGAAGAGGCAGTGGTGAGACCGAGCCTGAAGCGAGGCATTAACGTTCTGAACCTTAGCACAACCTGCATGACCAGGCACCTGCATGCAAAGCATGAACTGCAGTGGAGTAAACACCTTAAAAACAAGGAAGTCACTCAGGCTCCCCCTGATACCTCTTTTGCTGCTGCCGCCTCGGCCTCTTCCTCCGCCTCTGGAGGAACGTTGGCACCTGCCGCCCAGCAAACAGAGGATGTACCACCAACACCACCACCTCCGTCACCAAGCATCTCAACCATGTCACACGCCAGCGTTCAGCTCTCCATCTCGCAAACATTTGAGAGAAAGCGTAAATTCCCACCTAGCCACCCTCGATCCCTGGCCTTGAATGCCAGCATTTCTAAACTATTGGCCTATGAAATGGCTGGTGGACACAGACAGCTTCAAACAGCTCATGTCGCTTGCTTTTCCAACAGTATGTTATTCCCAGCCGGCACTACTTCTCCAAGAGAGCCGTGCCTTCCCTGCACAACTAAGTATCCGATAAAATCAAGTGTGCACTGTGCAACGCCATCTGTGGCAAGGTCCACCTAACCACAGATACGTGGACCAGTAAGCACGGCCAGGGACGCTATATCTCCCTAGCTGCACACTGGGTAAATGTAGTGGCGGCTGGGCCCCAGGCGGAGAGCTGTTTAGCGCACGTCCTTCCGCCGCCAAGGATCGCAGGGCAACATTCTTTGCCTCCTGTTGCCTCCTCCTCCTACTCGGCTTCCTCCTCCTCTTCTTCCACCTGCTCATCCAGTCAGCCACACACCTTCACCACCAACTTCAACACAGCCCGGGGTAAACGTCATCAGGCCATTCTGAAACTCATATGTTTGGGGGACAGGCCCCACACCACACAGGAGTTGTAGCGGGGTATAGAACAACAGACTGACGAGTGGTTGCTGCCGGTAAGCCTCAAGCCCGGCCTGGTGGTATGCGATAATGGGCAAAATCTCGTTGCAGCTCTGGGACTAGCCGGTTTCACGCACAGCCCTTGCCTGGCGCATGTGCTGAATTTGGTGGTGCAGAAGTTCATTCACAACTACCCCGACATGTCAGAGGTGCTGCATAAAGTGCGGGCCGTCTGTTCGCGCTTCCGGCGTTCACATCCTGCCGCTGCTCGCCTGTCTGCGCTACAGCGTAACTTCAGCCTTCCCGCTCACCGCCTCATATGCGATGTGCCCACGAGGTGGAACTCCACCTTGCACATGCTGGACAGACTGTGCGAGCAGCAGCAGGCCATAGTGGAGTTTCAGCTGCAGCACGCACGGGTCAGTCGCACTGAGGAACAGCACCACTTCACCACCAATGACTGGGCCTCCATGTGAGACCTGTGTGCCCTGTTGCGCTGTTTCGAGTACTTTATCAACATTGCCATTGGCGATGACGCTGTTATCAGCGTTACAATACCACTTCTATGTCTCCTTGAGAAAACACTTAGGGCGATGATGGAAGAGGAGGTGGCCCAGGAGGAGGAGGAAGAAGAGGGGTAATTTTTAGCACTTTCAGGCCAGTCTCTTCGAAGTGACTCAGAGGGAGGTTTTTTGCAACAGCAGAGGCCAGGTACAAATGTGGCCAGCCAGGGCCCACTACTGGAGGACGAGGAGGACGAGGATGAGGTGGAGGAGGATGAGGATGAAACATGGTCACAGCGGGGTGGCACCCAATGCAGCTCGGGCCCATCACTGGTGCGTGGCTGGGGGGAAACGCAGGACGATGACGATACACCACCCACAGAGGACAGCTTGTCCTTACCTCTGGGCAGCCTGGCACACATGAGCGACTATATGCTGCAGTGCCTGCGCAACGACAGCAGAGTTGCCCACATTTTAACGTGTGCGGACTACTGGGTTGCCACCCTGCTGGATCCACGGTACAAAGACAATGTGCCCACCTTGCTTCCTGCACTGGAGCGTGATAGGAAGATGCGCGAGTACAAGTGCACATTGGTAGACGCGCTACTGAGAGCATTCCCAAATGTCACAGGGGAACAAGCGGAAGCCCAAGGCCAAGGCAGAGGATGAGCAAGAGGTCGCCAAGGCAGCTGTGTCACGGCCAGCTCCTCTGAGGGCAGGGTTAGCATGGCAGAGATGTGGAAAAGTTTTGTCAACACGCCACAGCTAACTGCACCACCACCTGATACGCAACGTGTTAGCAGGAGGCAACATTTCACTAACATGGTGGAACAGTACGTGTGCACACCCCTCCACGTACTGACTGATGGTTCGGCCCCATTCAACTTCTGGGTCTCTAAAATTGTCCACGTGGCCAGAGCTAGCCTTTTATGCCTTGGAGGTGCTGGCCTGCCCGGCGGCCAGCGTTTTGTCTGAACGTGTATTCAGCGCGGCAGGGGGCGTCATTACAGACAAACGCAGCCGCCTGTCTACAGCTAATGTGGACAAGCTGACGTTCATAAAAATGAACCAGGCATGAATCCCACAGGACCTGTCCATCCCTTGTGCAGATTAGACATTAACTACCTCCCCTTAACCATATATTATTGTACTCCAGGGCACTTCCTCATTCAATCCTATTTTTATTTTCATTTTACCATTATATTGCGGGGCAACCCAAAGTTTAATGAACCTCTCCTCTGTCTGGGTGCCGGGGCCTAAATATCTGACAATGGACTGTTCCAGTGTTGGGTGACGTGAAGCCTGATTCTCTGCTATGACATGAAGACTGATTCTCTGCTGACATGAAGCCAGATTCTCTGTTACGGGACCTCTCTCCTCTGCCTGGGTGCCTGGGCCTAAATATATGACAATGGACTGTTACAGTGGTGGATGACGTGAAGCCTGATTCTCTGCTATGACATGCAGACTGATTCTCTGCTGACATGAAGCCAGATTCTCTGTTATGGGACCTCTTTCCTCTGCCTGGGTGCCGGGGCCTAAATATATGACAATGGACTGTTACAGTGGTGGGTGACGTGAAGCCTGATTCTCTGCTATGACATGAAGACTAATTATCTGCTGACATGAAGCCAGATTCTCTGTTACGGGACCTCTCTCCTCTGCCTGGGTCTAAATAAATGACAATGGACTGTTACAGTGGTGGGTGACGTGAAGCATGATTCTCTGCTATGACATGAAGACTGATTCTCTGCTGACATGAAGCCAGATTCTCTGTTACGGGACCTCTCTCCTCTGCCTGGGTGCCTGGGCCTAAATATATGACAATGGACTGTTACAGTGGTGAGTGACGTGAAGCCAGATTCTCTGCTATGGGACCTCTCTCCAATTGATATTGGTTAATTTTTATTTATTTTATTTCTATTTTTATTCATTTCCCTATCCACATTTGTTTGCAGGGGATTTACCTACATGTTGCTGCCTTTTGCAGCCCTGTTTTACGGCCTTTTTAGTGCCGAAAAGTTCGGGTCCCCATTGACTTCAATGGGGTTCGGGTTCGGGACGAAGTTCAGGTCGGGTTTGGATCCCGAACATTTCCAGGAAGTTCGGCCGAACTTCTCGAACCCGAACATCCAGGTGTTCGCTCAACTCTAATCAACAGTTACCCCCATAACAGTAACCTCTACAGTACCCGCCCCTTTAACAATGACCTCCACAATGCCCGCCCCTTTAACATTGACCTCCACAGTATCCACCCCTTTAACATTAACCTCCAACGTGCACGCCCCTTGAACAATGACGTTCACACTGCCTGCCCCTTTACCAGTGCCTCCCCCTTTAACAGTGACATCCACAGTGCCCACCCCTTTTACATTGACCCCCTTTTAGCATTGACCACCCCCTTTAACAGTGACTTTCACAGTGATCACCATTTTAACAGTGACTTTCACAGTGACCGCCCCCTTAACAGTGACTTTCACAGTGACCAGACCTTTAACGGTGACTTTTACACTGACCGCCCTTTAACAGTGACTTTCACAGTGACTGCCCCTTTAACAGTGACTTTCACAGTGACCGCCCCTTTAACAGTGACTTTCACAGTGACCGCCCCTTTAACAGTGACTTTGCACAGTGACGTCACTTTAACAGTGACTTTTACAGTGGCCACCCCTTTAACAGTGAACAGCCGTTAAATAGAAAAAAATTGTGGGTCAGTATGACCTCAAGCAGCCTTAGGATAAAGCTGTTGTGTGCATTGCAGTGTGTCCCCCTAGTTCTGAGAAAATACTCCACAGCACGGAGTCCCTTCTCGTGTGGTATTGAACTATAGAGGGACTCCATGTCAATGCTTGCCAGGAGACATCCAGGGTCGAGACTGATGGTGTCAATCTTGTTGAGAAAGTCCATTGTGTCCCTTATGTATGTAGGCAGGGACACCACGAACTGACTCAGGACACGGTCAACATATATGCCACTATTCTGAGTGAGGGAGTCCACCCCCGAAATGATTGGTCTAACCTTCAATGGGCTGGTCCCTTTATGGACTTTAGGTAGTCCATAGAAAGTGGAAATACAGGGAAAATTAGGGAGAAGAAAACCATACTCCACAGGAGAGATCACTTTCTCTTGAATGCCATCATCTAATATATTCTTGAGTTCTATCCTGAACTGTGTGGTGGGATTGCCTGGTAATATACTGTATCCCCCCTTGTCCTCAAGTAGGTCCATGCACATCCGGACATACAGTGATTGGTCCAGTATCACCAAATTGCCTCCTTTATAAAAGGGTTTTATGATTAGTGATTTGTCACGTTCCAATGACGGTAATTCCTGCATCTCTGCCTGTGAGAGATTATACTTATCAGGGTGCATGCTTTCGACCTTCTCCAGATCCGAGATCACCATTTGGGGAAAGATGTCTATACATTCGTAGTTAAAAGGAGGGGGCATTCTTTTACTCTTTTGTTTAAGGTCAGTATATGGACCCTGGCCTGGGACTCTTCTCCCTTCCAGAGTCTGGAAATCGGCATAATCCGATGCATCGAGTTCCAGACTCTCACATATTTGTCTATTAGAGTGTTTAAAGAATTTCTGCCATTTCAGACACCTACCAAACAATTGTAAATCCTTGGTCCAGCTGAAAAGGCAGACGTTCGTGGTAGGTATGAATGATAGACCCCTTTTCAGCACATCAGTCTCTACTGCGTTCAAAGTACGATAGGCAAGATTAATAATTTGTAGATCATCCGCTACACTTTGTCTACCCGTCCCCGCTCCCGCAATTGGTAGGGAGCCTGTGTTTTCTCTAAAAAAGATGGTACAGATTGAGAGAAGGGCGGTATATTGTTGGAACCAGAGGGGGATGGGGACGAAGGCACAGCGGAGTACTAAGACCCACGCGGTGCCCCGCGTCTCCCTCCTCCCCGCAGCCATCATCTGCCGCGTCTCCTCGCACCAGACGAGTTGCCTCTGCCGTAGGCGTGATATTGGGGCTCAGTGTCTGATGATTCAATATCGGAGGATGAAATCTCAGAGATTAATGGGAGATTATTGACAGTCACTTGTTTGTATGCCCTATTCTCCCTAAACTCAGTGAGGTCACAGATAAACTGCCTATGTTTACACTCCTTCAGCTGATTTTGAAATCTCTCCACCAAGGTTTGTAGTGATGACTCGCGTCTACTGAAGTCGGGATCCTCTCTGAGTTTAAGGGCTCTATTAACTTGTTCTTGAAGACTAACTGAGGTGCGTTCAAACAAAAGTTTTTCCTCCTCTAGGAGGATACTCATTAAGTTAAGTGAACTCCGAGTCAGTTCTTCCTCCCATTTGATGGTTAAGCTTGCTGACACGATATGATCAGCTGGTTTAACCTGATGGCGGAGACCCTTTGGGACTATTTTATGGTCCAGGTATTGTAGCTCTTGATGGATTTAATTTCCCACCAGGGCTTGATGTTATCCATAAACCTAATGTATAGATTGTGAAACACCTGCTTACAAGATGAGGATTTGGCCAGGCCCGGGACATCCCTATCTGAAATAATATCCTTGGCCTCTCTAATAAGGGCTTCAGTGAAAAGTGTGCCAGCAAGAAAATTGCCCATCACATTGAAAAAATCCCAAGTTCCAGCAGAATCAATTTACAAAATGAAAAATGGGGCGTGCATAGTATACATCTAAGTTCCAACAAAAGAATAACCCCTAAAATCACAATTTAATGGTATACCTTAAAAAAGATCCCACATGGGCCTCCTATAGAAAAACAAAAAATTACATTCAGGATAATTAACTGATATCTAATATCCAGAAGCTAAATGATGTTACCTGGGGTGGGGGGAGAATTTGTCCCTATATCTGCCCCTATCCTAAGACCTCAGCCCATAGGATACTCCTAGTGGTGGAGCCCCCTGTTCACGTTCCTAGACTAATGTCCCTATTATGTCCCTACATGGATGGGTACAACAAATATTCTAGAGTGCCCCAGGTGTGAGGTAAGGATAATAGAGTGCCGATGACACAGTCATTTACTGGATGTCAAAGACAAAGTACAGACGCACAAAAAAGAGTCAGGGTTGATATAGTGGTCAAACAACTAACAAAAATAAAGTGTAAATATAGATAATCAGGGTTGACAATATAGTCAAAAGACACCTGGAATAACCTTGACACGTTTCCCCCTAGTCAATGCTGTGGGATCATCAGGAGGTAAAAATAATAAAGACACTAGCGGTCTATGCAGTACTCATATAACAGAATATATACTGGCTCATAGTCAGATTACATAAATACATCATCGCTCTACATATAGTTTATGCAGGGGGTGCCATTCTAGGGCCAATCCACATAAAGCGTGGCCCCATTACAGACCAGCCACAAACCACAGATATCTTGTGCGGCTATGGTCTGGGTGCTGTGGTCCAGATCCGGGAGGCCAAGAAGAGGTGTATTCCCCGTCCTGTTGGATAAAATAGTCATATGCCCAAATCAATAACAACAAAGATATATATTAAATTCATTATAGTGAAATGCGCACTTACAGTTAGAAGATATAGTGCACCCTTGTTTGAGCAAAAAATGTATTCCCGCCCTGTTGGACAAAAATAGTCATATGCCCAAATCAATGAAAACTTCCAACAGAGATACATCTTAAGTTCATTATAGTATAGTGCGCACTTACAGTTAGAAGATATAAAATACCCCAGTTAGAGGATATGGTGCACCGGGTATCGATCCTGTCGTCCTGCCATGTAAAAGTCTTGATAAGACCCACGCTATAATTAGGAGACAGGGTCACCATAAGTGCATACAGAAAATTATTATTTCCCTCCAATCAGGGGTTATG
The DNA here is from genome assembly GCF_014858855.1 of Bufo gargarizans. Classification (NCBI taxonomy): domain Eukaryota; kingdom Metazoa; phylum Chordata; class Amphibia; order Anura; family Bufonidae; genus Bufo; species Bufo gargarizans. Next base: position 98,280,414 of record NC_058086.1, on the reverse strand, counting down.
ATGAGTAAAACTTATGTCCTGAAGGCCTCCCTCCGTTTAGAGCTCCCCCTGGTAGGTGATCTATTAGCCCACTGCAGGTGCATTTAAAGCGCTGGTGATTAGCGCCACTCAGATCATTGGTTGATCACAGAGTTTCCGGGACTGCCTCTCTTCCTGTTGTTGGAACGCACATGCATTCTAAGAGACAGTTTCCGGTCCGACTTAGATTCCTGTATTTAAATCATGCTACTCGTCCAGCAATTCTTCTCTTCCTGTTGTTGGAACGCATATGCGCTCCAACAGGTGATTTCCGGCCCATTAAGGGAAACACTGCCACTCTCTAGGAGGGGGTTCTTTACATCAGATGTATGCTTATATTTATATCTATCCACCGGACCTATAAGTTGCCTGAAGGAGTGCATATGCGTTCCAGGGGACCGGAATTGAGGATGCACTCCGGTCATTCCACGATAAACATGATTTCCCTTATGTCCTAACCAGTGGCACATATGGGGTATTCTGCCCCTGTGGACTGGTTAGGACAGGTGGAAGTTTTAATGAAACAATAAAAAACACTGGCATGCACACGCCCTCCCTGCCCCCAATAAAGAGGGGCGTAGCCCTCATGCTATTGTGTTTTTTTTCTGTCCTGCGGACAGGACGGGACGGGTGGTGCACTCCTCCATCCTTGTGGTGGAGAGAGTGTTTATTCCCTTTTCTTATTATGGTTCCTTTGAAACTGTGCCGCTCTCCTATGCGGCCGGAGGATGTCCTCCGGCCTTAGCCTTGTGGGGCTAGCTCTTCTTCATTTTGTTAGCCGGTCTGACTGGCACAGCCCTGGGCTGGGGCTTACCTCTGTCCGGAGGTGGAGTGGCTGGAGCGGCGGTAGCGGCGTCCCGCATGTTCGGCTGGGAGCCGCCATCTTGCGGAAGTGACGTCAAATGACGTCACTTCCGGTTTTCGCTCCGGCCGATTGATAACGTCGGCCGGAGGTGTATTTTAGAGAACTAGGGCCGTGGGGGCCTTTAAAATGTTTCAGGGTCCTTCTATGGGTCCCTAATGTAGAGTTTTTACCTTGTGTTTCAAAGGAGATAAACTCAGAGGTTTACCCCGCCCCTTTTGGGGGTGGGGCTTTCTTTTTTGGCGCCAACAAACCCTATTTAAACTTGGTGAAGCTCCAGGTTCAGTCTCCTGGAGCGCAGCTTGCTGTCAACCTTGAGTGTGGCTTGGTGCTAGAGAGTTTTGCTACCTCTGTGCTGAAAATCATTGTTTCTTACTATAAGAGCTTGCTAGGATCTTCTGGGTAAAGATCCTGAAGCTTGCGATTAAGCTCTGTTTTCTTGAATTTTGCTAAATTCATGTTTCTTTTGATTTTCAGCCATGTCGTCTACCGGTGACGGAGAGCGAGAGCCCGGCAGGAAATCTGCGGGCAAGAGGCGCCACCTGCAGTGCCATGACTGCCAGATCGTCCTGGAGGACTCTTATGATTTCTCCCGCTGCCCACCCTGTAGGGCCAAGTCACTCCCCCAGTTGGAGCCATCTGTCCACGATGTGGTCGATTGGGTGAAGGGGTACAGGGAGTCCAACATGAGCCAGGTCAGCGCCTCCATACAGGAACTGAAGAGTACCCTGGTCGCCAAACGTCTTCGTCCCTCCTCCCACCATGGTGCGATGGAGGTCTCGGGGGGTCAGGAGGCGAGGGAAGGTTCCGCCTCCTCCTCAGACGAGGAGGATGGATTCTCCTATTTTTTCCCGCTGGAGAAGGCCTAGCGGCTACTAAAATCCGTCCGGTCGGGGGACCAGGGCGTTGATCCGGGGGAAGCCTCATCCTCTGCCTCTAGGGGGCCTAGGGCCTTTAAAGCGGATGATTCTCTCCTGTCTCTGATGAAAACAGAGTGGAGAAAGCCAGAGAAAGGTCCAGTGTTGACCAAAAGGTTCAAGGCCGTGTTTCCGGTCAAAGAGCATCAGGTATCTTCCTGGGGGCCTGTCCCTAAAGTGGACATGGCGATCGCGAAATTATCCAGAAGGACCCTGATCCCATCAGACGACGGGTCAAGTTTGTTGGACCCAATGGACCGGAAGGCGGACTGCGCCCTTAGGCGCGCCTATTCCTCGGCCTAGGCCTCCGCCTCAGTCGCGATTGCGTCGTCCGAAGTGGCGAATTTTCTAAAAACAAGATTCTCCCAAATTGAGTCTGACCTGGACCATGGGGTCTCTAGGGACGACATTCTGGCCTCATGTAAGACGGCCAGCCTTGCCATTGACTACTTGTGTGACCCAGCTCCACAACAACTGAAGCTGGCAGCCAAGTCTATGGCTCTTTCAACCGCGGGCAGGCGTCCGCTTTGGTTGAAACCTTGGAAGGCCGATATGACCTCAAAGCACAATCTTTGTGCCATGGCGTATGAACCCGGCAAACTCTTTGGTGCAGAGCTGGACAAGATAATGGAGGGGCTGTCGGACAAGAAGGGCAAGTCCCTTCCCCAGCAGTCCTTTCGTGGTCGGGGCAAGGGGTATGGTTCCAGAGCGGAACCGCAACCCAGACCCCAGAGGAATTGGGGTTCCCGTAGAGGAGGGAAATCCTCTCGGGGTTCTAGACCCCCCAAGAAGTCCTCGGCGCTCTGATTGCGGGCCTCCTCGAGGCTCTTGGTATTTAGCCGGTCTGACTGGAAATCTCGGGCTCAATTCCGTGCTCTCCCTGCCTTACAAAGTCCGATCCTCTCTGAGGTGGTGGTCCCACCTCATGGACGGCAAGTCCCTGATCCAGTCCTCTTGGATCATACTTACTTCAGACGCATCCCTAGTAGGCTGGGGTGCGCATCTTCAGGACAAGACAGTCCAGGGAACTTGGACACCTCAGGAGAGGTTATTGTCATCGAATCTCCTGGAGATCAGAGCAATCAGGCTAGCTCTTCTTCATTTTGCTCCCATCATTCGAGGGAAGGCAGTGAAGGTACAGTCAGACAGCATGACCGCTGTGTTGTATATCAACAAGCAGGGAGGCACGAGGTCACAAAGTCTCCTGAGAGAGATAGGGGTGATTTTAGATTGGGCAGAACTGAACCTCACCCACTTATCAGCCGTTCACATTCGCGGAGTTCACAATGTGATTGCGGATCGCCTGAGCCGAGGTCTTCCAACCGGAGAATGGTCACTTCATCCAGAGGTCTTCAAGGAGATAATGCTCAGGTGGGGCATGCCAGAGATCGATCTCATGGTAACGAGGTTCAACACCAAGGTGGAGAGGTATTGCTCGCTTTACAGGAAGGACAACCCGGTGGCAATAGATGCACTGTCAATCCCATGGAGGTTCAGGCTGGCCTACATCTTCCCTCCAATTTCCTTGATACCAAGGGTCTTGATGAAAATCAGGCAGGACCAAGCGTCAGTTATCGCCATTATCCCATACTGGCCGAAAAGAGCTTGGTTTACCCATCTCTTACAGATGAGTCGGGGTCAATTTCTGAGGCTTCCCCCAGAGAGAGTACTGGTGTCGGGGGGCACCCAGGTCTCCTCAAATCTTCAAATGTTCAATCTGATGGCCTGGAGGTTGATCAGCCCCTTCCAAGGATAGAAGGGCTATCGGGGTCTGTCTTGAGAACCCTGGAGCACTTCAGATCAGAAGCTACCAACAAAGCCTACTCCAGAATCTGGAAGATTTTTTCGTCCTGGTGTTCTAGGCATCAGCAAACATCCGCTGAAGCTTCCATCCCGATGATCCTACAGTTTCTACAGGATGGTCTGGACAAGGGGCTATCACCCGCTACCCTTAAAGTGCAGATTTCAGCAATCTCTGCTTGTCTCAACAGAGCTGTCTCTCAAGACCCCCTTATCAAGAGATTCCTGAAGGGAGCCTCAAGATTAAAGCCTACAGTAATCAGACCCATCCCTGTTTGGGATTTATCAGTCGTGCTCAGGGGGTTATCATCTCCCCCCTTTGAGCCCCTAGAGGAGGCGGGATTCAGGTTCCTGACCTGGAAGATCTTGTTGGCTGTTACCTCTGCAAAGCGAGTTGGGGAACTCCAGGCTTTTTCTGCCTTTGAGCCTTATACAAAGTTCCTGCAGGAATGGGTACTCCTCAAATTTTTACCTACCTTCATCCCAAAGGTTCCCTCCTTTGACAATATTAACCGGGTGATCTCCCTACCAACATTGGCTCCATCCCCCTCCTCTGAGGAAAGAGGGCTCCATACCCTCGACATTGCGAGATGTCTTAGGATTTACCTGGAACGCTCCAAGGTATTTAGGAAGGATGAAAACCTCCTTATCCTTTTTTCCGGTACCCATAAGGGGAGGAAAGCCTCTAAGCCCTCCATCAGTCGCTGGATTAAAGAGGCAATTCGGGAGTCTTATATGTCTCAGGGCTCTGAGCCCCCTGAATTTGTAGGGGCCCACTCTACTCGAGCAGTGGCCACTTCTTTTGCAGAGAGAAGCTCAATCCCATTGGATGTGATCTGTAAGTCAGCTTCTTGGAGTTCTCACTCCACTTTTATCTCACACTATAGAGTGGATACTAGAATACATAGTTATTCCTCATTTGGCCGCACAGTGTTATCTTCCGCCAGGGATGAGGACCCTCCCATGGGGGTTTCTACTTGCTAAATCCCCATCTGTGCCACTGGTTAGGACGTAAGGGAATCGTTAATTTCTAACGATAATTTGTTTTCCCTTAGTCCTAACAGTGGCACACAAATTTCCCCCCCTTTGTTTATTATTATTTTTTTTGTCTACTTGTTACTACACAATAGCATGAGCGCTACGCCCCTCTTTATTGGGGGCAGGGAGGGTGTGTGCATGCCAGTGTTTTTTATTGTTTCATTAAAACTTCCACCTGTCCTAACCAGTCCACAGGGGCAGAATACCCCATCTGTGCCACTGTTAGGACTAAGGGAAAACAAATTATCGTTAGAAATTAACGAATAAATATAGGAATCTGAGCTGGACAGGAAACTGTCCCTTGGAGCGTATGTGCGTTCCAAAGACCGGAACTGGGGATACATACATTGGGCTGCATGATCAGCAGATCGATGTGTCCTAGAGAGTGGCAGTGTTTCCCTTAATGGATTGGAAATCACCTGTTGGAGCGCATATGCGTTCCAACAACAGGAAGAGAAGCAGTCCCGGATGAGTAGCATGATTTAAATACAGGAATCTGAGTCGGACCGGAAACTGTCTCTTGGAACGCATGTGTGTTCCAACAACAGGAAGAGAGGCAGTCCCGGACAATCTGTGATCAACAAATGATCTTTGGGCATATGACTATTTTGTCCAACAGGGCGGGAATACATTTTTTCCCTCAAAAAAGGGTGCACTATATCTTCTAACTGTAAGTGCGCATTTCACTATAAAGAATTTGATATATATCTTTGTTGGAAGTTTTATTGATTTGGGCATATAACTATTTTATCCAACAGGACGGGGAATACACCTCTTCTTGGCTTCCCGGATCTGGACCACAGCACCCAGACCATAGCCGCACAAGATATCCGTGGTTTGTGGCTGGTCTGGAATGGGGCCACGCTTTATTTGGATTGGCCCTAGAATGGCACCCCCTGCATAAACTATATGTAGCGTGATGATGTATTTATGTAATCTGGCTATGACCCAGTATATATTCTGTTATATGAGTAGACCGCTAGTGTCTATTATTTTTCCCTCCTGATGATCCCACAGCATTAACTAGGGGGAAACGCGTCAAGGGTTTTCCAAGTGTTTTTTTACTATATTGTCAACCCTGATTATCTATATTTACACTTTATTTTTGTTAGGTTGACCACTATATCAACCCTGACTCTTTTTTGTGTGTCTGTACTTTGTCTTTGACATCCAGTAATATCCAGTAAATGACTGTGTCATCGGCACTCTATTATCCTTACCTCACACCTGGGGCACTCCAGAATATTTGTTGTACCCATCCCTGTAGGGACATAATAGGGACATTAGTCTAGAAACGTGGACAGGGGGCCTCCACCACTAGGAGTCTCCTCTGGGCTGAGGTCTTAGGATAGGGGCGGATATAGGGACAAATTCTCCCCCCACCCCAGGTAACATCATTTAGCTTCTGGATATTAGATTATCCTGAATGCAATTTTTTGTTTTTCTATAGGAGGCCCATGTGGGACCTTTTTTAAGGAATATCATTAAATTGTGATTTTAGGGGTTATTCTTTTGCTGGAACTTACATTTTTTATATATATTAGAGACTAGCAGAAGGACCTGGCTTCGCAAGGGTATATTTAATCTATTTAATTTTATGTTTCCGTGTGTTGTAAAAAAAATATCAACAGTTTCCACCATAACAGTGACATTTACAGTGCCTGCCCTTTAAACTGTGACTTTCACTATGACCGCCCCTTTAACTGTGACTTTCACTGTGACTTTCACAGTGACTGCCACTTTAACTGTGTCTTTAACTGTGACCGCCCCTTTAACTGTGACTTTCACTATGACGGCCCCTTTAACTGTGACGGCCCCTTTTAATGTGACTTTCACTGTGACCGCCCCTTTAACCACTACAGGACAGCCGTACGCAGGATTGCGTCCTGGCGGCGGCCCTGCTATTCCAAGTGGAAGCACCAGCGCGTCCTCTCGCGAGAGGCGAGATTTCCTGTGAACGCTCGCACACAGGCGCACGTTCACAGAATCGGAAGGTAAGCGAGTGGATCTACAGCCTGCCAGCGGCGATCGTTCACAGGTAACAGGTATATTAGACGCTGTTTTGATAACAGCGTCTAATATACCTGCTACCTGGTCCTCTGGTGGTCCCTTTTGCTTGGATCGACCACCAGAGGACACAGGCAGCTCAGTAATAAGTAGCACCAAGCACAACACTACACTACACCCCCCCCTGGTCACTTATTAACCTCTTATCAACCCCTGATCACCCCATATAGACTCCCTGATCACCCCCTGTCATTGATCACCCCCTGTCATTGATCACCCCCCTGTCATTGATCACCCCCCTGTCATTAATCACCCCCCTGTCATTAATCACCCCCCTGTCATTGATCACCCCCCTGTCATTAATCACCCCCCTGTCATTAATCACCCTCTTGTAAGGCTCCATTCAGACGTCCGTATGTGTTTTAAGGATCTGTTACATGGATCCGTGTATCCGTAAAACACATACGGACGTCTGAAAGGAGCCTTACAGAGGGCTGATCATTGACAGGGAGGTGATCACCCCATATACACTCCTTACCCCCCTGTCATTGATCACCCCCCTGTAAGGCTCTATTCAGACTTCCGTATGTGTTTTACGGATCCCTGCATCCATGGATCGGATCCGCAAAACACATACGGACATCTGAATGGAGCCTTACAGTGGGGTGATCAGGGAGTCTATATGGGATGATCACCCCCCTGTAAGGCTCCATTCAGACGTCCGTATGTGTTTTACAGATCCACGCATTCATGGATCGGATCCGCAAAACACATACGGACGTCTGAATGCAGCCTTACAGGCGGGTGATCAATGACAGGGAGGTGATCACCCCATATAGACTCCTTGATCACCCCCTGTAAGGCTCCATTCAGACATTTTTTTTTGGCACAAGTTAGCAGAAATGGAATTTTTTTTGTTGTTTTTGTTTTTTCTTACAAAGTCTCATATTCCACTAACTTGTATCAAAAAATAAAAACTCACATGAACTCACCATACCCCTCACGGAATCCAAAAGCGTAACATTTTTTAGACATTTATATTCCAGACTTCTTCTCACGCTTTAGAGCCCCTAAAATAAATCCCCCACATGTGACCCCATTTCGGAAAGAAGACACCTCAAGGTATTCCGTGAGGGGCATATTGAGTCCATGAAATATTGACATTTTTGTCCCAAGTTAGCGGAAAGGGAGACTGTGAGAAAAAAACAAAAAAAAAATTCCGCTAGCTTGTGCCAAAAAAAATAATAAATTCTATGAACTCGCCATGCCCCTCATTGAATACCTTGGGGTGTCTTCTTTCCAAAATGGGGTCACATGTGGGGTATTTATACTGCCCTGGCATTTTAGGGGCCCTAAAGCGTGAGAAGAAGTCTGGGATGTCTAAAAATGCCCTCCTAAAAAGAATTTGGGCCCCTTTGCGCATCTAAGCTGCAAAAAAGTGTCACACATGTGGTATCGCCATACTCAGGAGAAGTTGGGCAATGTGTTTTGGGGTGTCATTTTACATATACTCATGCTGGGTGAGATAAATATCTTGGTCAAATGCCAACTTTGTATAAAAAGATGGTAAAAGTTGTCTTTTGCCAAGATATTTCTCTCACCCAGCATGGGTATATGTAAATAGACACCACAAAACACATTGCCCTACTTCTTCTGAGTGCGGCGATACCAGATGTATGACACTTTTTTGCAGCCTAGGTGGGCAAAGGGGCCCACATTCCAAAGACCACCTTTCGGATTTCACAGGGCATTTTTTACAGATTTTGATTTCAAACTACTTTGCACGCATTTGGGCCCCTAAAATGCCAGGGCAGTATAACTAGCCCACAAGTGACCCCATTTTGGAAAGAAGATACCCCAAGGTATTCCATGAGGGGCATGGCGAGTTCCTAGAATTTTTTTATTTTTTGTCACAAGTTAGCGGAAAATGATGAATTATTTATTTATTTTTTTCTTACAAAGTCTCATATTCCACTAACTTGTGACAAAAAATAAAAACTTATATTGTTGTTAGCGGAAAATGATTTTGTAAGAGAAAAAAAAAATGCCTAAAAATGCCCTCCTAAAAGGTACTCATTGGAATTTGGGCCCCTTTGCGCACCTAGGCTGCAAAAAAAGTGTCACACATGTGGTATCGCCGTACTCAGGAGAAGTAGGGTAATGTGTTTTGGGATGTATTTTTACATATACCCATACTGTGTGTGAGAAATATCTCTATAAATGACAACTTTTTACATTTTTTTTTATACAAAGTTGTCAATATACAGAGATATTTCTCTTACCCAGCATGGGTATATGTAAAAATACACTGCAAAACACATTGCCCTACTTCTTCTGAGTACGGTGATACCACATGTGTGACTTTTTTTGCAGCCCTTTCAGATTTCACGGGGCATTTTTTACGCATTTGGATTCCAAACTACTTCTCACGCTTTAGGTCCCCTAAAATGCCCGGGAAGTATAACTACCCCACTAGTGACCCCATTTTGGAAAGAAGACGCCCCAAGGTATTCCGTGATGGGTATGGTGAGTTTATGTAATATGAGACTTTGTAAGGAAAAAAAAAATATATCATTTTCCGCTAACTTGTGACAAAAAATAAAAACTTCCATGAACTCACTATGTCCATCAGCGAATATCTTAGGGTGTCTACTTTCCGAAATGGGGTCATTTGTGGGGTGTTTCTACTGTCTGGGCATTGTAGAACCTCAGGAAACATGACAGGTGCTCAGAAAGTCAAAGTGCATAAATTCACATTTTTTTTTACCATAGTTTGTAAACGCTATAACTTTTACACAAACCAATAAATATACACTTTGTGACCCCATTTTGGAATATACACTGTGTATATACAAATATACACATTTTTTATCAAAGACATGTAGAACAATAAATTTAGAGAAAAATTTATATAGGAATGTAGTTTTAATTGAAAAATTTTACAACAGAAAGTGAAAAATTTCGTTTTTTTGCTAAAATTTCGGTCAATTTTGATTAATATAAAAAAGTTAAAATATCAGCAGCAATGAAATACCACCAAATGAAAGCTCTATTAGTGAGAAAAAAAGGAATCAAAATTCATTTAAGTGGTAAGTTGTATGACCGAGCAATAAACTGTGAAAGTAGTGTAGTGCAGAATTGTAAAAAGTGGTCTGGTCAATATGGGGGTTTAAGCTAGGGGAGTTTCACAGTGACTGCCCCTTAAGACAGTAAAGAAATATGGCTGGGTTGTTATGGAAACCTGGAGTAAAACTGTGTTTATGGCAGTTGGGAGTTGAAGAGAAAGAATTGCAGGCTTGTATTTGGGGTGGGGGGGTTCATTTTTGGGGAATATCTCAGGAACGGTACGTTCTAGAGAGCTGAGACCCAGTCTAAAACCTTCCTGGACACCTGATGTACCTGTGTGCCAAATTTGGTGAAGATCGGTCCAGTCATTTGGTCACGCATAACGAACGTCTAGACAAACAGACAGAAACTTATTTTTATATACAGTCAGGTCCATAAATATTGGGACACCGACACAATTCTAACTTGTTGGCTCTATACACCACCACAATGGATTTAAAATGAAACAAACAAGATGTGCTTTACCTGCAGACTGTCAGCTTTAATTTGAGGGCATTTACATCCAAATCAGGTGAACGGTGTAAGAATTACAACAGTTTGCATATGTGCCTCCCACTCGTTAAGGAACCAAAAGTAATGGGACAATCAGATTTTCGGCTGTTCCATGGCCCGGTGTGTGTTATTCCCTCATTATCCCAATTACAATGAGCAGATAAAAGGTCCAGAGTTCATTTCAAGTGTGCTATTTGCATTTGGAATCTGTTGCTGTCAACTCTCAAGATGAGATCCAAAGAACTGTCACAATCAGTGAAGCAATGTCACGAAAGATGTACAGAAAACTAGAAGACACAAAATAAAGATCCGTTTGACTGGATCCAAAACTAAGGAACCAAAGGGGAAGCCCTGCAACAGACCTGGCTCTCTCCCTAACTGCTCAGCCTATGCAAAAATCTCAATGGTAGATGATCGCATATCCTCGTTCCTCGACTGTATAACACCTGAACACCCTATAATAGTAAGGGGACATGACCACCGGCTCCCTACATTTGATACGGAGGGAGTCAGGGTCACCTGGGATCCAGCAAACAGGAAAACACAAATGAATGAACAAAACTTATCTGTAGAAGACTCAGTAGTAGCATCCAGCATGCACACACTCCAGGAAGTTGTATAAACCGCAAAGTGATGCAGTATGGGAAGGGATTTAAAGGGATGCAATCAGTGCAACTACATGACAGCTGAGAGAGGCTAACAAGATGAAAAAACGAAAGCAAAATAAAAGGAACCTCAAGCAGGAGGTTCTGAAGAACATCTGACAGAGCTTCTCAGATGTCTGGTGATGACAGTACCCCTCCTTCTACGAGTGGACTCCGGACACTCAGAGCGCACCTTCTCAGGATGGGACCTATGGAAAGCCCTGATGAGACGAGTGGCCTTAATGTTCGTCACTGGGACCCACATCCTCTCCTCAGGACCATAACCCTCCCAATGAACGAGGTACTGGAGAGAACGGCGGACAACACAAGAATCCACAATCCTAGAGACCCGAAATTCAAGATTATCATGCAACCACAATCGGAGGAGGAGGCAAAGACAAGGGTACAATGGGTTGGACATAAGGTTTTAATAAGGACTTATGAAAAACATTATGAATCTTCCAAGTCTGAGGAAGATCAAGACGGAACCTCAACTATGAAGGGCAGAGAGACATCAGGTTGTACCAAGATGGGAGCGGAAGCAAAACTATCCTTGATACTAGAAAAGGCCTTACGCGCCTCTACCGACCAGGAGGAAAAATCTACCCCCTTTCTAGTCATATCAGTGGAATAATTCAAAATAAACTTCATGTAATAATTGGCAAAACCCAAAAAACGCATCAGCGCCTTCGGATTCTCAGGAAGCTCCCACTCAAGCACAGCGCGGACCTTCTCGGGGTCCATGCAAAAACCAGAAGCGGAGAGAAGAAACCCCAGAAATTGAATTTCTGGAACCGCAAACACACATTTTTCCAGTTTAGCGTACAATTTATTCTCCCGCAGGATGACCAAGATCTGACGTAGGTGGTCCTTATGAGTTTTGAAATCAGGAGAAAAAAATCAAAATGTCATCTAGATATACTAATACAAATTTCCCCATTAAATGATAAAAAACTGCTGTTCACAAAATGCTGGAGCATTCATCAAACCAAAAGGCATAACCAAATTCTCGAAATGGCCCTCAGGGGTATTGAAGGCCGTCTTCCATTTGTCTCCTTCTCTGACCCTGACCAGGTTGTATGCCCCTCTTAGATCCAACTTGGAAAAAACTTTAGCCCCAACAATCTGGTTAAACAGGTCCGGGATCAGAGGAAGCGGATAAGGGTCACGAATTGTGATACTGTTCAGCTCCCTGAAATCCAGACATGGTCTTAAAGAACCATCTTTAAAAAAAAAAACTGCGGCAACAGGTGACTTTGAGGGTCGTATGTGTCCCTTTCTCAGACTCTCAGAGATATAAGCACGCATAGCGACCTTTTCAGGTTGGGAGAGATTGTATAAACGAGATTTAGGCAGCTTGGCGCCTGGGATGAGATTAATAGGGTAATCGTACTCCCTGTGAGGGGGCAATTCCTGAACACCACTGTCAGAAAACACATCCGAAAATTCAGAGAGAAAAGATGGTACAGTCTTAGTAGAAACCTCAGAAACAGATGTCATGAGGCAATTGTCTCTGCAAAAGTCACTCTAACCATTTATTTGCCTTGCTTGCCAATCAATGGTAGGGTTATGTTTAGTGAGCCAGGGTAGCCCCAACACTAGAGGAGTAGGCAACCCGCTTAGGACGAAACATGACACATCCTCAACATGAGTATCACTCACAATCAAACGGATATTGTGAACTATGCCCTTTAACGATTTCTGAGAAAGTGGAACAGAATCAATAGCAAAAACAGGTATATCCTTTCCCAAAATGCATACCTGGAAACCATGAGTTATAGCAAATTGATTATCAATGAGATTGACAGCTGCTCCACTATCTACACAATTTCACAAAAAATGTTCTTGCTCTCTAGCGCCACCCTGGCAGGTAGGACAAAACAGGAACTGCAAGCAAACGGAAAACCTTCAATTTCCGCATCAAACTTGCCAATAGTAACAGATGGAACGTTTTTAGAGGATTTTTTATTTATTTTCTTTATTACTCTCAAAAAACTGCCTGAATCTCCTAGAGGGACAAACATTTGCCAAATAATTTATACCTCCACAACAGAAACAAACCTTCCTATGAGAGCTGAATCTTCTATTGTCCGAGGCAAGCAAACCCAGCTGCATGGGCTCCTGCTCAGAAGGGATTGAGAGCGACTGAGACCCCTGTGCACTGAATGAGACCGCCGCACTGTCCTTGGACTGAGTATGACAGGAAGGAGTGATCTCTCCTCTCTCTCTAAGACGCCTGTCAATACGAACGGCCCGAGATATGGCAGTGTCCAAGGAGGTAGGTCTCTCATGAAAGGCAAATGCATCATTCAATCCCTCTGAAAGACCATGGCAAAATTGACTTCGGAGTGCAGCATCATTTCAACCAGTATCCGCTGCCCATCTCCGAAATTCTGAACAGTATATCTCTGCGGACTGTTTACCCTGGCATAAAAGATGTAGTCTACACTCCAGATCATCATATATCTGATCCAGGGCTAAAAAAAAATTAATCCACTGAACAGAAGGGTCGTGCCCCCACCGGCAGCGAAAAGGCCCAGGACTGAGCGTTATCCCTGAGCAGCGAGATGATGATCCCCACCCTCCGCTCCTCATCACCAGAGGAATGGGGAAGTAGGCGAAAATGGAGTTTGCAAGCCTCTCTAAAATGAACAAAATTCTCACTACCCCGAGAGAACGTATCCGGAAGCGAGATTTTAGGCTCAGAACAAATTCCATTAACGCAAGCAGAAACGGTCACCTCAAACTGAGAGACAGTTTTCCAGAAATCTGGTACCTCCAGTGAAAGACCCTGCATGCGGTCAATCAAGGTTGAAACTGGATTCATGCTTAAGATGGTTTTGGCGGTTTATAATGTCACGGAAGGTGTACAGAAAACTAGAAGACACAAAATGATGATCCGACTGACTGGATCCAAAACTAAGGAACCAAAGGGGAAGCCCTGCAACAGACCTGGCTCTCTCCCTAACTGCTCAGCCTATGCAAAAATCTCAATGGTAGATGATTGCATATCCTCGTTCCTCGACTGTATAACACCTGAACACCCTATAATAGTGAGGGGACATGACCACCGGCTACAGAGGGAGTCAGGGTCACCTGGGATCCAGAAAACGGGAAAACACAAATGAATGAACAAAACGTTTCTGTAGAAGACTCAGTAGTAGCATCCAGCATGCACACACTCCAGGAAGTTGTATAAACCGCAAAGTGATGCAGTATGGGAAGGGATTTAAAGGGATGCAATCAGTGCAACTACATGACAGCTGAGAGAGGCTAACGAGATGAGAAAACAAAAGAAAAACAAAAGGAACCACAAGCAGGAGGTTCTGAAGAACGTCTGACAGAGCTTCTCAGATGTCTGGTGGTGACAAGCAAGCCATCATTTGGCTGAAAAAACACAACAAACCCATCAGAGATATAGCAAAAACATTAGGCGCGGCCAAAACAACTGTTTGGAACATTCTTAAAAAGAAGGAACGCACCAATGATCTCAGCAACACCAAAAGACCCGGAAGACCACGGAAAACAACTGTGTTGGATGACCGAAGAATTCTTTCCCTGGTGAAGAAAACCCTCTTCACAACAGTTGGCCAGATCAAGAACACTCTCCAGGAGGTAGGTGTACAGTCGTGGCCAAAAGTTTTGAGAATTATATAAATATTAGAAATTGGAAAATTTGTTGCTTAAGTTTTTATAATAGCAATTTGCATATACTCCAGAATGTTATGAAGAGTGATCAGATGAACTGCATAGTACTTCTTTGCCATGAAAATTAACTTAATCTCCAAAAAAACTTTCCAATGCATTTTATTGCTGTCATTAAAGGAACTGCTGGGATCATTTCAGTAATCGTCTTGTTAACTCAGGTGAGAATGTTGACGAGCACAAGGCTGGAGATCATTATGTCAGGCTGATTGGGTTAAAATGGCAGACTTGACCTGTTAAAAGGAGGGTGATGCTTGAAATCATTGTTTTTCCATTGTTAACCATGGTGACCTGCAAAGAAACGCGTGCAGCCATCATTGCGTTGCATAAAAATGGCTTCACAGGCAAGGATATTGTGGCTACTAAGATTGCACCTCAATCAACAATTTATAGGATCATCAAGAACTTCAAGGAAAGAGGTTCAATTCTTGTTAAGAAGGCTTCAGGGCGTCCAAGAAACTCCAGCAAGCGCCAGAATCGTCTCCTAAAGAGGATTCAGCTGCGGGATCGGAGTGCCACCAGTGCAGAGCTTGCTCAGGAATGGCAGCAGACAGGTGTGAGCGCATCTGCATGCACAGTGAGGCGAAGACTTTTGGAAGATGGCCTGTGTCAAGAAGGGCAGCAAAAAAGCCACTTTTCTCAAAAAAACACATCAGGGACAGATTGATCTTCTGCAGAAAATATGGTGAATGGACTGCTGAGGACTGGGGCAAAGTCATATTCTCTGATGAAGCCTCTTTCCGATTGTTTGGGGCATCAGGAAAAAGGCTTGTCCGGAGAAGAAAAGGTGAGCGCTACCATCAGTCCTGTGTCATGCCAACAGTAAAGCATCCTGAGACCATTCATGTGTGGGGTTGCTTCTCATCCAAGGGAGTGGGCTCACTCACAATTTTGCCTAAAAACACAGCCATGCATAAAGAATGGTACCAAAACATTCTCCAACAGCAACTTCTTCCAACAATCAAACAACAGTTTGGTGAAGAACAATGCATTTTCCAGCACGATGGAGCACCGTGCCATAAGGCAAAAGTGATAACTAAGTGGCTCGGGGACCAAAACATTGACTTTTGGGTCCATGGCCTGGAAACTCCCCAGATCTTAATCCCATTGAGAACTTGTGGCCAATCCTCAAGAGGCGGGTGGACAAACAAAAACCCACTAATTCTGACAAACTCCAAGAAGTGATTATGAAAGAATGGGTTGCTATCAGTCAGGAATTGGCCCAGAAGTTGATTGAGAGCATGCCCAGTCAAATTGCAGTCTTGAAAAAGAAGGGCCAACACTGCAAATACTGACTCTTTGCATAAATGTCATGTAATTGTCGATAAAAGCCTTTGAAACGTATGAAGTGCGTGTAATTATATTTCACTACATCACAGAAACAACTGAAACAAAGATCAAAAAGCAGTTTAGCAGAAAACTTTGGGAAAACTAATATTTGTGTCATTCTCAAAACTTTTGGCCACGACTGTATGTGTGTCAAATTCGACAATCAAGAGAAGACTTCACCAGAGTGAATACAAAGGGTCCACCACAAGATGTAAACCATTGGTGAGCCTCGAAAACAGGAAGGCCAGATCAGAGTTTGCTAAACTACATCTAAAAAGCCTTTACAGTTCTGGAACAACATTCTATGGACAGATGAGACCAAGATCAACTTTTACCAGAGTGATGAGAAGAGAAGAGTATGGAGAAGGAAAAGAACTGCTCATGATCCTAAGCATACCACCTCGTCAGTGAAGCATGGTGGTGGTAGTGTAATAGCGTGGGCATGTATGGCTGCCAATGGAACTGGTTCTCTTGTATTTATTGATGATGATATTACTGCTGACAAAA
Organism: Bufo gargarizans; assembly: GCF_014858855.1. NCBI lineage: Eukaryota > Metazoa > Chordata > Amphibia > Anura > Bufonidae > Bufo > Bufo gargarizans. The sequence continues at coordinate 98,263,969 of NC_058086.1, read as the reverse complement.
GCAGCAGGGTGAATTCTGAAGTGTTTCCGGCAATATTATCTGCTCCTATTCATCCAAATGCTTCAGAACTCATTGGACGGCGCTTCGCAGTGCAGATGGACAATGACCCAAAGCAAACTGCAAAAGCAACCAAAGAGTTTTTTAAGGGAAAGAAGTGGAATGTTCTGAAATGGCCCATATGCCCATAATCATTCATACCCCTGGCAAATTTTGACTTAAAGTTACTTTTATTTAACCAGCAAGCAATTTTTTGATGGGAAATTACATAGGTGTCTCCCAAAAGATAATAAGACGATGTACAAGAGGCATTATTGTGGAGAAAAAATAATTCTCAGCTTTTATTTACATTTGAGCAAAAAGTGTCCAGTCCTAAATTATTCATACCCTTCTCAATAATCAATAGAAAAGCCTTTATTGGCCATTACAGCAATCAAACGCTTCCTATAATTGCAGACCAGCTTTTTGCATGTCTTCGCAGGTATTTTTGCCCATTCATCTTTAGCAATGAGCTCCAAATCTTTCAGGTTGGAGGGTCTTCTTGACATTACCCTAATCTTTAGCTCCCTCCACAGATTCTCAATAGAATTCAAGTCTGGACTCTGGCTGGGCCACTCCAAAACGTTAATGTTGTCTGCTAACCATTTCTTCACCGCTTTTGCTGTGTTTTTTGGATCATTGTCATGCTGAAATGTCCACTGGTGCCCAAGGCCAAGTTTCTCTGCAGACTGCCTGATATTGTTGTTGAGAATCCTCACGTTATGTATTGCTTTTTTTTCATGGTGCCGTTTACTGTGATTAGGTTCTCTGGTCCATTGGCTGAAAAACACCCCCAAAGCATTAGGTTCCCATCACCATGTTTGACAGTGGGGATGTGGGGATGGTGTTATTTGGGTTGAAAGCTTCTCCTTTTTTACACCAAATGAAGGAAACATCATTGTGACCAAACAGTTCAATTTTTGTTTCATCTGACCATAACACAGACAACCAGAAGTCTTCTTCGTTGTCCAGATGAGCTCGAGCTTTTGTGTATCTTTTCTGGAGAAGTGGTACCCAGCAGTGTGCAGTGTCTGTTGGATTGTCTGCCTTGAGACATTGCCACCAGCAGAGCCCAGATTCACCAGATGGCCTTGGTGGTGATCCTTGGATTTTATTTCACCTCTCTAACTATCCTCCTGCCCAGCACAGGTGCCACTTTTGGCTTCCGACCACGTCCTCTGAGATTTTCCACAGTGCGGAACATCTTGTATTTTTTTCTCAAATGTAAATAAAAGCTAAGAATTTTTTTTTTCCACAATAATGCCTCTTGTACATCGTCTTATTATCTTTTGGGCGACACCTATATCATTTCCCGTCAAAAAATTACTTGCTGGTTAAATAAAAGTAACTTTAACTTTATTTGTCAGGGGTATGAATAATTATGGGGAGCACTGTATATACAGTACAGACCAAAAGTTTGGACACACCTTATCATTCAAAGAGTTTTCTTTATTTTCATGACTATGAAAATTGTAGATTCACACTGAAGGTATTAAAACTATGAATTAACACATGTGGAATTATATACATAACAAAAAAGTGTGAAACAACTGAAAATATGTCATATTCTAGGTTCTTCAAATTAGCCTCCTTTTGCTTTGATTACTGCTTTGCACACTCTTGGCATTCTCTTGATGAGCTTCAAGAGGTAGTCACCTGAAATGGTTTTCACTTCACAGGTGTGCCCTGTCAGGTTTATTAAGTGGGATTTCTTGCCTTATAAATGGGGTTTGGACCATCAGTTGCGTTGTGGAGAAGTCAGGTGGATACACATCTGATAATCTACTGAATAGACTGTCAGAATTTGTATTATGGCAAGAAAAAAGCAGCTAAGTAAAGAAAAACGAGTGGCCATCATTTCTTTAAGAAATGAAGGTCACTCAGTCCCAAAAATTGGGAAAACTTTGAAAGTGTCCCCAAGTGCAGTCACAAAAACCATCAAGCGCTACAAAGAAACTGGCTCACATGCGGACCGCCCCAGGAAAGGAAGACCAAGAGTCACCTCTGCTGCGGAGGATAAGTTCATCCGAGTCACCGGCCTCAGAAATCGCAGGTTAACAGCAGCTCAGATTAGAGACCAGGTCAATGCCACACACAGTTCTAGCAGCAGACACATCTCTAGAACAACTGTTAAGAGGAGACTGTGTGAATCAGGCCTTCATGGTAGAATATCTGCTAGGAAACCAATGCTAAGGACAGGCAACAAGCAGAAGAGACTTGTTTGGGCTAAAGAACACAAGTAATGGACATTAGACCAGTGGAAATATGTGCTTTGGTCTGATGAGTCCAAATTTTAGATCTTTGGTTCCAACCACCGTGTCTTTGTGCGACGCAGAAAAGGTGAACGGATGGACTCTACATGCCTGGTTCCCACCGTGAAGTGAGGTGTGATGGTGTGGGGGTGCTTTGCTGGTGACACTGTTGGGGATTTATTCAAAATTGAAGGTATACTGAACCAGCATGGCTACCACAGCATCTTGCAGCGGCATGCTATTTCATCCTGTTTGCGTTTAGTTGGACCATTATTTATTTTTCAACAGGGCAATGATCCCAAACACACCTCCAGGCTGTGTAAGGGCTATTTGACCATGAAGGAGAGTGATGGGGTGATGCGCCAGAGGACCTGGCCTCCACAGTCACCGGACCTGTGAACTCTCTGGGAACTCCTTCAAGACTGTCGAAAGACCATTTCAGGTGACTACCTCTTGAAGCTTATCAAGAGAATGCCAAGAGAGAAAAGCAGTAATCAAATCAAAAGGTGGCTACTTTGAAGAACCTAGAATATGACATATTTTCAGTTGTTTCACACTTTTTTGTTATGTATATAATTCCACATGTGTTAATTCATAGTTTTGATGCCTTCAGTGTGAATCTACAATTTTCATAGTCATGGAAATAAAGAAAACTCTTTGAATGAGAAGGTGTGTCCAAACTTTTGGTCTGTACTGTATATATAAATATATATATATATATATATATATATATAATCTAAAAATTTGTTTCTGTCTGTCTGGACGTTCTTTATGCGAGACCAAACAACTGGACTGATCTAAACCTAATTTGGCACTCAGGTACATTAGATGTCCGGGAAGATTTTAGACCGGGTCTCAGCTGTCTAGAACGTACCGTTCCTGAGATGTTCCCAAAAAATTACCTGCATTAGCCAATACAAGCCCCCAACTGCCATGCACACTGTCACATGTCCCTTATCAGCCAATAGAAGCTCGCAGGCTCTTAGTCTCCACTTACACAGTTTTTTTCCCCAGTTTTTCATAACAACCCAGGCATTTTTCTTTACTGCTATAAGTCAGCTTTACGCTAGAGCTACACGACGACATGCACAGCTCAGCAGACAGTATCACACAATAAACTTAGATACACAGCAGACAGTATCACACATGATAGGATTAGATACACAGCTCAACAGACAGTATCATACATGATAGGATTAGATACACAGCTCAGCAGGCAGTATTACACAGGGTAGGATATTAGACACACAGCTCAGCAGACAGTATCACACAGGATATAATTAGATACACAGCTCAGCAGACAGTATCACACAGGATCGGATTAGATACACAGCTCAGAAGACAGTATCACACAGGATAGGATTAGATACACAGCTCAGCAGACAGTATCACACAGGATAGGATTAGATACACAGTTAAGCAGACAGTATCAAACATGATAGGATTAGATGCACAGCTCAGCAAGGATTAGATACACAGCTCAGCAGACAGTATCACACAGGATAGGATTAGATATACAGCTCAGCAGGCAGTATCACAACATAGGATTAGATACACAGCTCAGCAGACATTATCACACAGGATAGGATTAGCTACACAGCTCAGAAGATAGTATCACACAACATAAGATTAGATACACAGCTAGGCAGACAGTATCACACAACATAAGATTAGATACACAGCTCAGCAGACAGTCTCACACAGGATAGGATTAGATACAAAGCTCAGAAGGCAGTATCACACAGGATAGGACTAGATACACAGCTCAATAGTCAGTATCACACAACATAAGATTAGATACACAGCTCAGCAGACAGTATCACACAGGATAGGATTAGATATACAGCTCAGAAGGCAGTATCACACAGGATAGGACTAGATACACAGCTCAATAGTCAGTATCACACAACATAAGATTAGATACACAGCTCAGCAGACAGTATCACACATGATAGGATTAGATACACAGCTCAGCAGACAGTATCACACAGGATAGAATTACAAACCGGATTCCAAAAAAGTTGGAACACTATACAAATCGTGAATATAAACTGAATGCAATGATGTGGAGGTGCCAACTTCTAATATTTTATTCAGAATAGAACATAAATCACGGAACAAAAGTTTAAACTGAGAAAATGTACCATTTTAAGGGAAAAATATGTTGAATCAGAATTTCATGGTGTCAACAAATCCCCAAAAAGTTGGGACAAGGCCATTTTCACCACTGTGTGGCATCTCCCCTTCTTCTTACAACACTCAACAGACGTCTGGGGACCGAGGAGACCAGTTTCTCAAGTTTAGAAATAGGAATGCTCTCCCATTCTTGTCTAATACAGGCCTCTAACTGTTCAATCTTCTTGGGCCTTCTTTGTTGCACCTTCCTCTTTATGATGCGCCAAATGTTCTCTATAGGTGAAAGCTCTGGACTGCAGACTGGCCATTTCAGTACCCGGATCCTTCTCCTACGCAGCCATGATGTTGTGATTGATGCAGAATGTGGTCTGGCATTATCCTGTTGAAAAATGCAGGGTCTTCCCTGAAAGAGATGACGTCTGGATGGGAGCATATGTTGTTCTAGAACCTGAATATATTTTTCTGCATTGATGGTACCTTTCCAGACATGCAAGCTGCCCATGCCACACGCACTCATGCAACCCCATACCATCAGAGATGCATGCTTCTGAACTGAGTGTTGATAACAACTTGGGTTGTCCTTGTCCTCTTTGGTCCGGATGACATGGTGTCCCAGATTTCCAAAAAGAACTTCGAATCGTGACTCGTCTGACCACAGAACAGTCTTCCATTTTGCCACACTCCATTTTAAATGATCCCTGGCCCAGTGAAAACGCCTGAGCTTGTGGATCTTGCTTAGAAATGGCTTCTTCTTTGCACTGTAGAGTTTCAGCTGGCAACAGCGGATGGCACGGTGGATTGTGTTCACTAACAATGGTTTCTGGAAGTATTCCTGAGCCCATTCTGTGATTTCCTTTACAGTAGCATTCCTGTTTATGGTGCAGTGTCGTTTAAGGGCCCGGAGATCACGGGCATCCAGTATGGTTTTACGGCCTTGACCCTTACGCACAGAGATTGTTCCAGATTCTCTGAATCTTCGGATGATGTTATGCACAGTTGATGATGATAAATGCAAAGTCTTTGCAATTTTTCGCTGGGTAACACCTTTCTGATATTGCTCCACTATCTTTCTGCGCAACATTGTGGGAATTTGTGATCCTCTACCCATCTTGGCTTCTGAGAGACACTGCCACTCTGAGAAGCTCTTTTTATACCCAATCATGTTGCCAATTGACCTAATTAGTGTTAATTGGTCTTCCAGCTCTTCGTTATGCTCAAATTTACTTTTTTCAGCCTCTTATTGCTACTTGTCCCAACTTTTTTGGGATTTGTTGACACCATGAAAATTTGAATCAACGTATTTTTCCTTTAAAATGATACATTTACTCGGATTAAACGTTTGATCTGTCATCTACGTTCTATTACAAATAAAATATTGACATTTACCATCTCCTTATCATTGCATTCAGTTTTTATTCACCATTTGTTTAGTGTCCCAACTTTTTTGGAATCCGGTTTGTAGATACAAAGCTCAGCAGACAGTATCACACAGGATAGGATTAGATACACAGCTGGTTTGTACTGTAGAAATTAACATTTGTGCTGGTTTTATTTGTAAGATAATAACAAAACCGGGCTGGTTGGTTAGTGCAGCATTTGTGCTGTAAAAATGATCATTTGTGCTGCTTAATTTTATGAACTCCATTAACAGGGCTGAAGCATACTAACTTTACACAGGTAGTAAGACAAGTTAATGTGGACTGGCATCACTTGAAGTAAGAATGATTATAGCTACAGCCAAAAAAATAAACACTAACTATCAAGAAGTAGAATAGTAAAATGTGTCTCAAACATTTTTATTCTACAAATCATTTTACAAACTAAAGATCATAAAGTTTTCATGAAAATCAATGACAAATAAAGAACAAATAAACCCAAACATAGAGATATCCATATCAAGTCCTGATTTTTTCGCAGTCTTCATTAAACGGTAACTGCACTTGTCCATGGGAAGTGCATAAAAAAGTAGATTATCTCAAGCTAAAACCTTTGCTACCTACGCTTAACAAATAGTAACTTGGAACTACAAGCAGCTAATAATACAAAATCATCAGCACTCCATACAGTGTACAGGCCTTGAATAAGAGGTTGGTGCTTGAAGTGACAACATCGATGGCGCTGTGCAGGCCCGTCGCTACCCAACAGGCAAAACAAGCAATTGCAGTGCCCGATGGTATATTCTAACCTCCAGGCGTTCCCATGGTGACGGGGACGCTTGCCTGTGGGTTAGAATATACCATCGGATCTGAGTTTTACAAGCTCAGTGAGATCGTAAAAACTCAAATCCGATGGTATATTCTAACTCCCAGGCGTTCCCATGGTGACGGGGACGCTTGCCTGGGGGTTAGAATATACAGGGCCACGCCGCTCACAGCAGTATATTTATAAACTAACTAATCAGTAACTACTTTAACTTTAATCATTGCTCATTGCTGAGCTCTTTACTTGGATTGTTTGGATATCTTACTTTGTCTTAGCTCCGGTAATAGCAGGCAGTGCGGGGGGCGGCACTCACTCACTGACCGACGTCACGCGCCTGATCCTCCCACTAGGCGGCACAGGAGCGTGACGTCAGTGAGTGAGCACTGCCTGCACTGCCTGCTGTTACCGGAGCTAAGACAAAGTAAGATATCCAAACAATCCAAGTAAAGAGCTCAGCAATGAGCAATGATTAAAGTTAAAGTAGTTACTGATTAGTTTATAAATATACTGCTGTGCCATCCACAGATCTCCCCCCTAAACAGTGCCATCCACAGATCCCCCCTAAACAGTTTCATCCACAGATCCCCCCTAAACAGTTTCATCCACAGATCCCCCCTAAACAGTTTCATCCACAGATCCCCCCTAAACAGAGCCATCCACAGATCCCCCCTACCCTAAACAGTGCCATCATGGCACTGTTTAGGGGAGGGGGGATCTGTGGAAGGCACTGTTTAGGGGGATCAGTGGATGGCATTGTTTAGGGGGATCTGTGGATGGCATTGTTTAGGGGGATCTGTGGATGGCACTGTTTAGGGGGGAGATATGTGGATGGCACTGTTTAGGGGAGGGGGGATCTGTGGATGGCACTGTTTAGGGGGGAGATCTGTGGATGGCACTGTTTAGGGGGGGATCTGTGGATTGCACTGTTTAGGGGGAGATCTGTGGATGGCACTGTTTAGGGGAGGGGGGATCTGTGGATGGCACTGTTTAGGGGGGAGATCTGTGGATGGCACTGTTTAGGGGAGGAGAGATCTGTGGATGGCACTGTTTAGGGGAGGAGGGATCTGTGGATGGCACTGTTTAGGGGAGGAGGGATCTGTGGATGGCCCTGTTTAGGGGAGGAGGGATCTGTGGATGGCACTGTTTAGGGGGGAGATCTGTGGATGGCACTGTTTAGGGGAGGAGGGATCTGTGGATGGCACTGTTTAGGGGAAGGGGGATCTGTGGATGGCACTGTTTAGGGGAGGAGGGATCTGTGGATGGCACTGTTTAGGGGGGAGATCTGTGGATGGCACTGTTTAGGGAGGAGATCTGTGGATGGCACTGTTTAGGGGAGGAGAGATCTGTGGATGGCACTGTTTAGGGGAGGAGAGATCTGTGGATGGCACTGTTTAGGGGAGGAGGGATCTGTGGATGGCACTGTTTAGGGGAGTAGGAATCTGTGGATGGCACTGTTAAGGGGGAGATCTGTGGATGGCACTGTTTAGGGGTGGAGGGATCTGTGTATGGCACTGTTTAGGGGGGAGATCTGTGTATGGCACTGTTTAGGGGGGAGATCTGTGGATGGCACTGTTTAGGGGGGAGATCTGTGGATGGCACTGTTTAGGGGAGGGGGGATCTGTGGATGGCACTGTTTAGGGGAGGGGGGATCTGTGGATGGCACTGTTTAGGGGAGGAGGGATCTGTGGATGGCACTGTTTAGGGGGGAGATCTGTGGATGGCACTGTTTAGGGGAGGGGGGATCTTTGGATGGCACTGTTTAGGGGGGGATATCTGTGGATGGCACTGTTTAGGGGAGGAGAGATCTGTGGATGGCACTATTTAGGGGAGGAGAGATCTGTGGATGGCACTGTTTAGGGTAGGAGGGATCTGTGGATGGCACTGTTTAGGGGAGGAGGGATCTGTGGATGGCACTGTTTAGGGGGGAGATCTGTGGATGGCACTGTTTAGGGGAGGGGGATCTGTGGATGGCACTGTTTAGGGGGGAGATCTGTGGATGGCACTGTTTAGGGGAGGAGGGATCTGTGGATGGCACTGTTTAGGGGAGGAGGGATCTGTGGATGGCACTGTTTAGGGGAGGGGGGATCTGTGGATGGCACTGTTTAGGTGGATCTGTGGATGGCACTGTTTAGGGGGCAGATCTGTGGATGGCACTGTTTAGGGGAGGGGGGGATCTGTGGATGGCACTGTTTAGGGGGGAGATCTGTGGATGGCACTGTTTAGGGGAGGAGGGATCTGTGGATGGCACTGTTTAGGGGAGGAGGGATCTGTGGATGGCACTGTTTAGGGGAGGGGGGGATCGGTGGATGGCACTGTTTAGGTGGATCTGTGGATGGCACTGTTTAGGGGGGAGATCTGTGGATGGCACTGTTTAGGGGGGATCTGTGGATGGCACTGTTTAGGGGAGGGGGATCTGTGGATGGCACTGTTTAGGGGAGGGGGATCTGTGGATGGCACTGTTCAAATTTCATGCACATTAAATGCAACAGCAGTATTTGCACTGTAAACCTCCTTTTTTATTTATACAAAGTGTGGGTGAACTTAAACTGTATGGCTATACTGTGGTTCCTGTAGGCTTTGCATGTTTAAGGTGTGGAGGGGGGGGGGGCCTCCATGTCTATTTTGCTTGGGCCCCCCAAATTCCTTCAAACGGCCCTGGCGCTGTGTCCGTCAAACAGCCAACATTTGGGGGCCATACAGGGTCCCTTCTTCTGGGCGACATAGTGACCGTCACTATGTTGGCCAAAAGAAGGGACCCTGCATGGCCCCGAAATGTTGGCTGTTTGATGTATGTGTCAAATAAAAAGGGCTTTACTTCTGGCACATATTGTCTAGTGCTGGTGTCTTCTATTGTGGACTACAAGCAGCTACCTCTTGTGTACAGAACAGTATGGGGGAAGATCTTGGTATGTGAATTTACCACTGCCATACCATTTGTCAAATCATCATATTTTTCCCATGAGTAATCAGACCTTTTACAGTAGGCTATGTAATGGCCTAGAGAGCTTCTGGTAGCTGGTTGGCAAAATGCAACAGCTCTTAAAGTGAACCTGTTCTCATTTAATTCAAGGTAGGCTGGAAATTCAGAGAGTTCTGCTTCAAGAAATCTTTCTTGTGAACCTCTGCTTCGTGTTTCACGAGCTGCCCAGAGTCCTATGTCAGTTTCAATCCAAAGGTGCTGTCCTGTTTTGAAGGTGTGTCCTAGTGTACCATTACAAAGAACATTTCCAGAAACTGAAGGGTCAAAAAACTGCATTTCCATGGGTGTATGTTGCACATCATGGATGCGTGGATGTGTGACAGGCATTTTGAAGGTGGTAAGTAAGGACTCTTTCACACTTGCGTTGTCCAGATCCGGCATGTACTCCACTTGCCGGAATTACACGCCGGACCCGGAAAAACGCAAGTGTACTGAAAGCATTTGAAGACGGATCCGTCTTCAAAATTCTTTCAGTGTTACTATGGCAGCCAGGACGCTATTAAAGTCCTGGTTGCCATAGTAGTAGTGGGGAGCGGGGGAGCAGTATACTTACCGTCCGTGCGGCTCCCGGGGCGCTCCAGAATGACGTCAGAGCGCCCCATGCGCATGGATCATGTGATCCATGCGATCATGTCATCCATGCGCCTGGGGCGCCCTGACGTCACTCTGGAGCGCCCCGGGAGCCGCACAGACGGTAAGTATGCTGCTCCCCGCTCCCCACTACACTTTACCATGGCTGCCAGGACTTTAGCGTCCCGGCAGCCATGGTAACCATTGAGAAAAAGCTAAACGTCGCATCCGGCAATGCGCCGAAACGACGTTTAGCTTAAGGCCGGATCCGGATCAATGCCTTTCAATGGGCATTCATTCCGGATCCGGCCTTGCAGCAAGTGTTCCGGATTTTTGGCCGGAGCAAAAAGCGCAGCATGCTGCGCTATTTGCTGCGGCCAAAACACTTTCCGTTCCGGAACTGAAGACATCCTGATGCATCCTGAAGGACGGACTGTCCATTCAGAATGCATTAGGATAATCCTGATCAGTATTCTTCTGGCATAGAGCCCCGACGACGGAACTCTATGCCGGAAGAAAAGAACGCAGGTGTGAAAGAGCCCTTAATGTGTTTGTTGACTGCATCTTGTAGAGCTGAAACTCCTCTGGATTTTAATGTGTCTTGGTCAACTGATACACATGCAATATTTCTTGATGCTCCAACATGTCGTGAACATGTTTCTGAAGAACATTTGCTCTCAGCCACTATACTGGGCACTGTTGAGAACACATTTGAAATTATTGATGATATGTTGCACTCAGCTTTAACCAGCTGGAGTCCTGCTTTTATTTGTTCTGCTCCAAATATGTCCTTTAGGATTTTACCTCTCAGCATGTAAATTTCTTTTTGTACACCTTTTTCCGCCATGGCTTTCACAAGCTGAAAACATTCTACATTGCTTATTTCTTGAGTCACATAATTACTGTAGGATGTGCTGTCACAAAAGGCACTGACAAAATGCATCAAGTGCACATGTGTTTACAGGTTGCAGGTCTCTGATGTTGCCATTCCTTATTAAACCTATTTTTGCCTTTGTCATTGAGACTGATGTGTCTGCATGCTATAATCATTCTTACTTCAAGTGATGCCAGTCCACATTAACTTGTCTTACTTCCTGTGTAAAGTTAGTATGCTTCAGCCCTGTTAATGGAGTTCATAAAATTAAGCAGCACAAATGATCATTTTTACAGCACAAATGCTGCACTAACCAACCAGCCCGGTTTTGTTATTATCTTACAAATAAAACCAGCACAAATGTTAATTTCTACAGTACAAACCAGCACAAACGTAGCACTAACCAACTGGCCCGGTTTTGTGTTTTTGGCTGTGATGGGGGGCTGGGTGACCTTTTGTGACCTTTCAATAAATGGTTAATAACTCGAAAACGAAAGGAGGTAGAATGGAGATTTAAACGGCACAAACCAGCACAAACGTAGCACTAACCATCCAGCAAGTTTCATGTCTTTTTGCTGTTGTAGGGGGGCTGGTGATGTCATCATATTGAAACAAACAGTTGCTATTATCTTTAAAAAAAAAGCAGCACAAATGTTAATTTTTGCGGCACAAAACAGCACAAACGTAGCACTAAAGAAACACAATGGAGTTTTTGTTTGTGCTGATTGAAGGGGGGCCAGCTTCGCTCACCTCACCTGAAATGGTCTTCCAACAGTCTTGAAGGAGTTCCCAGAAATGCTTAGCACTTGTTGGCCCTTTTGCCTTCACTCTGCGGTCCAGCTCACCCCAAACCATCTCGATTGGGTTCAGGTCCGGTGACTGTGGAGGCCAGGTCCTCTGGCGCATCACCCCATCACTCTCCTTCATGGTCAAATAGCCCTTACACAGCCTGGAGGTGTGTTTGGGATCATTGCCCTGTTGAAAAATAAATAATGGTCCAACTAAACGCAAACAGGATGAAATAGCATGCCGCTGCAAGATGCTGTGGTAGCCATGCTGGTTCAGTATACCTTCAATTTTGAATAAATCCCCAACAGTGTCACCAGCAAAGCACCCCCACACCATCACACCTCACTTCACGGTGGGAACCAGGCATGTAGAGTCCATCCGTTCACCTTTTCTGCGTCGCACAAAGACACGGTGGTTGGAACCAAAGATCTAAAATTTGGACTCATCAGACCAAAGCACATATTTCCACTGGTCTAATGTCCATTACTTGTGTTCTTTAGCCCAAACAAGTCTCTTCTGCTTGTTGCCTGTCCTTAGCATTGGTTTCCTAGCAGATATTCTACCATGAAGGCCTGATTCACACAGTCTCCTCTTAACAGTTGTTCTAGAGATGTGTCTGCTGCTAGAACTGTGTGTGGCATTGACCTGGTCTCTAATCTGAGCTGCTGTTAACCTGCGATTTCTGAGGCTGGTGACTCGGATGAACTTATCCTCCGCAGCAGAGGTGACTCTTGGTCTTCCTTTCCTGGGGCGGTCCGCATGTGAGCCAGTTTCTTTGTAGCGCTTGATGGTTTTTGTGACTGCACTTGGGGACACTTTCAAAGTTTTCAAAATTTTTGGGACTGACTGACCTTCATTTCTTAAAGTAATGATGGCCACTCGTTTTTCTTTACTTAGCTGCTTTTTTCTTGCCATAATAAAAATACTTACAGTTTATTTAGTAGGACTATCAGCTCTGTATCCACCTGACTTCTCCACAACGCAACTGATGGTCCCAACCCCATTTATAAGGCAAGAAATCCCACTTATTAAACCTGACAAGGCACACCTGTGAAGTGAAAACCATTTCAGGTGACACTGACTACCTCTTGAAGCTCATCAAGAGAATGCCAAGAGTGTGCAAAACAGTAATCAAAGCAAAAGGTGGCTGCTTTGAAGAACCTAGAATATGACATATTTTCAGTTGTTTCACACTTTTTTGTTATGTATATAATTCCACAAGTGTTAATTCATAGTTTTGATGCCTTCAGTGTGAATCTACAATTTTCATAGTCATGAAAATAAAGAAAACTTTGAATGAGAAGGTGTGTCCAAACTTTTGGTCTGTACTGTATGTGTGTATATACATTGCAATGAGCAATGCATGGGCACCGACAGTGTGTACTATCTACAGACGTGAACCGATTCACTTATATGGGGTCTGCAATCTGAATCCGACAGTAATTTATCACGGTGCAGAGGCATGGACAGAAAACCCATGGATGCACTCCATAGGTTTCCGATCTGTGCTTCCGTTCTGCTCCAAACCATATATTTCGGATTTTAGACCCATTCACTTGATACGGTGCACACACGGCTGGTGCCTGATACGGTACGCACACGGCTGGTGCGGGCCACAATACAGGCACAGGCAGGCTATGGTCATGTGCATGATGATTAAAGCCTTACCTCCTTCCAGTATCCAGCAGGACAGTCCTGGATTTCAGTTGCGGTCCTGGTACGGGGGAGATATGTCCAAAAGGGATCAGTTTTGCCCTAATGCATTCTGAATGTAAAAGGATCCCCTCAGAATGCATCAGTTTACCTCCGATCAGTCACCATTCCGATTTGGAGGCTGACACCAAAACGCTGCTCGCAGCGTTTTTGTTTCCACCTGATGAAACTGAGCCAAACGCATCTGTCCTGACAAACAATGTAAGTCAATCGGGACGGATCCGTTTTCTCTGGCACAATAGAAAATGGATCCGTCCCCCATTGACTTTCAATGGTGTTCAAGACGGATACATCATGGTTATAGAAGACATAATGCAAACGGATCTGTTCATGATGGATGCATGCGGTTATACTATTTTTAACTGAACTGTTTTTGCAGATCCATGACGGATCCGCAAAAAACACAAGTGAAGTAGCCTTAGGCACATAGTGTCCCTCTTCCTTCTAGTCTAAAGTTGGAAGTTATGCTAAAGCACTGATGAAATTACACCTGGTGCTGTTGTTACTATTGTATCTCAGTTGGCCAGGGATGTCATCTGACCGCTCCTCTGAAGATTTGTTTTCCACCCTTTCTTTTAGGAATACATAGATGTCTTGCATTATCAACCAAATTTAGAAAGAGCCCAAGGAGATATTGAGCATATGATACAAAAACTACAGCAGAGAATCAAGGAGAGAGATGCTGCCTTGGAGGTACATCATACGCACATTTTGGAAAATTATATATAAAATGGTTTATCTATCTCCCATGATTAATAATATAATACCCAGTATTTACACTTAGTGACAATTTTCTGTTATGTGTCATTATATTATATGAAACTTACTAATTTTGTGTCATCAGTACTTCTACTTTACGCCACAGTTTTTTATTATTAATGTTTTAGCAAACCTTATAGAATTTAGTCTAATTCTATTAGAAGCACAATATTTATTTCTGCTAAGTAGGATTGAACAAAATGAGGCACATTTACTAATTTGTTGGGCGTTTGGGTACGACCACGTGGTCTGGTTTCTGCATGCAGTTTTGGAAGCCAAAACCAGGAGCGAATTCAGAAAAAAGGTGACAAGGTGAAGATATATATATATATATATATATTTGTGTGAGGCGCTTACGGTAGTACAGTGAAGAACCCTAGGAAATCAGGGAATAAGCGTAGTCGGTTGTGGTGTGCCGAAACCGAGGATGAGGTAGGCCTGAGAAAGAAGAGGGCCCACCCAAGGATAGAGATATGGAAGAAATGAGTTGTAAATGAGTGGAGTGGTGGGAGGGTCAAAGCTCAGACCTCGGACGGTGCAGGAGCCAGGTAAAGGGGGTGCCCTAAATAGGCTGGAGGCGGACCTCAGCCCCTCCCACAAATCCAGGCAAACTGCCTTCACACTTGTGTGAGGCGCTTACGGTAGTACAGTGAAGAACCCTAGGAAATCAGGGAATAAGCGTAGTCGGTTGTGGTGTGCCGAAACCGAGGATGAGGTAGGCCTGAGAAAGATGAAAATAACCAGTTATTGTAGTCAAATATACATAAATAGCTCAAGCCGACATGTTTTGGAAAGTATCTCTTGACTCTTGTGTTGGATTGGGAATGTATCGCAAGTAAGCGGATGACTTCCAGCGCCCCAATTCCCAATGACATGAGTAGGGGCGTTGGCACTGGAGGCCGTGGACGCGGCTCCAAAGTGAAAGGAGTGCCCTGAGTAGTTGGCTGCGTTGAGGCCCAGTTGTGTGAGGGATGACCTGACATGGGTCATGAAGGTGGTGGTGGTGAGTACCGAACCATGTAGTGAAGTAGCGGTTGAGAGGGTAGAAACTTGTGACGTTGTCTGTAAGTATCCAGAACCCTGACTGGACACCATCTGTTGTGCGTGGGGTGATATAAAATGTTGACGGGTAAGTGCTGACTACTCTTGGAGTGAGGTAAGGTCAGGACGTAATGATCCATGTGTTTTGCCAAGTGGGAGACAAGAAGACAAGGTGTGGCTTGGGTCGTGTAGGTTGTAGTGAATTCCCCAGGCCTCAGGAACCGTAGAAGGCCAAGTAAATTGCTGTTTTGAGGATGGAGTTGGTATCTGCTTCAGAAGGCTTGGAGTCTAGTAATTCGGATAATGCCTTGAAAATATGATTGTTAACGGGTAGCCTCTGGGCTGGACGTGCGGGTTCCGCTTTCTGAATACCTCTGAGTATGGTTTTGATTTGGTGAGAGGCCACGCAACTGATGTTATTAGGGTGTAAGATTATCATGTGGTGTAAAATGCCAGTGAGATAGAGTATGATGGCGTTGTATGACATTTGAGTTTAAGGTGGCAGAAAGAAGCAAACCCCAGAAGAGAAGATATGACAAAAGTGGGCGTGATGTTATGCTCCAGGAGGAATCCGACAACCTAGAAATTAAAAGTAAGAGAAAATGATAACGTGAGAAAGACTCTAATGGCGCAAGCCACGCGTGCGAGTCACCACAAGATAATTGTATTGCAAGCCACAGATGACCGAGCCATGCAAGCGGGTCTGAGGGCAGAAAAGACATGGAACCTGCTGGTTGTGGGACCACGCAGCCGGCCTCGACTGGCGGAGTTATGTGTGTGGAATTTAAATGGGGAAGCGATACGTGAGAGACTCTAATGGCGGAGCCATGCGTGAGAGACTCTAATGGCGGAGCCATCTGTGTAAAAATAATACGGAGAAGCCATGCGTGAGAGACTCTAATGGCAGAGCCATGCGTGAGAGACTCTAATGGCGGGGTCGTGTGTGTGAAATTAATACGGAGAAGCCATGCGTGAGAGACTCTAATGGCAGAGCCATGCGTGAGAGACTCTAATGGCGGGGTCGTGTGTGTAAAATAATACGGAGAAGCCATGCGTGAGAGACTCTAATGGCGGAGCCATGCGTGAGAGACTCTAATGGCGGGGTCGTGTGTGTGAAATTAATACGGAGAAGCCATGCGTGAGAGACTCTAATGGCGGAGCCATGCGTGAGAGACTCTAATGGCGGGGTCATGTGTATGAGATATATGCAGAGAAGCCATGCGTGAGACTCTAATGGCGGAGCCATATGTATAAACATTAATACGGAGAATCCATGCGTGAGAGACTCTAATGGCGGAGCCATGCGTGAGAGACTCTAATGGCGGAGCCATCTGTGTAAAAATAATACGGAGAAGCCATGCGTGAGAGACTCTAATGGCGGGGTCATGTGTGTGAAATTAATACGGAGAAGCCATGCGTGAGACTTTAATGGCGGAGCCATGCGTGAGAGACTCTAATGGCGGAACCATATGTGTAAATGCGGAGAAGCCTTGCGTGAGAGACTCTAATGGCAAGGCCGTGAGAGATTCTACTGGCGAAGCCATATGTGTGACACCAAACGGAGAAGCCATGCGTGAGACTAATGGCGGAGTCATATGTGTAAACTAACACGGCAAAGTGATGCGTGAGAGACTCTAATGGCGGAGTTATGTGTGTAACACTGAAACGGAGAAGCCATGCGTGAGACTAATGGCGGAGTCATGTGTGTGACACTAAAACGGAGAAGCCATACGTGAGAAACTCTAATGGCGGAGTCATATGTGAGAGACTCTAATGGCGGAGTCATATGTGAGAGACTCTAATGGCAGAGTTATTGTGTGAAACTAAAACGGCGAAGTGATGCGAGAGAGTCTCTAATGGCGGAGTTATGTGAGTGAAAGTAAACGGCGAAGTAACGCGTGAGAGACTCTAATGGCGGAGTTATGAGTGTAACCTAAAACGACGAAGTAATGCGTGAGAGTCTATAATGGCGGAGAAATGTGTGTAAAACTAAAACTGCGAAGTAATGCGTGAGAGTCTGTAATGGCGGAGAAATGTGTGTAAAACTAAAAACGGCGAAGTAATGCGTGAGAGTCTGTAATGGCGGAGAAATGTGTGTAAAACTAAAACGGCGAAGTAATGCGTGAGAGTCTGTAATGGCGGAGAAATGTGTGTGAAACTAACCGGCGAAGTAATGCGTGAGGGACTCTAATGGCGGAGTTATATGTGAAACACTGGAACGGAGAAGCCATGCGTGAGAGACTAATGGTGGAGTCCTGGGTGCGTGCGAACCGTAGAAGACACGCGTGGGAGACCAATGGCGGAGTGCTGTGAGTGAAACTAAAACGGAGAAGCCATGCGTGGACGACTAATGGCAGAATAAAAAAGTTTTCCTTTTTTTTTTTTTTTTTTTTAATGCGGCACCAATAGGACTCGCATAATCATGACCATCTCAGACAATGAACATGGGACACTAACCCGCCTACGACTGTATAGTACCCCTAATGGACAACACGAGAACGGTCACCGGGCCTCTGAAGTCAAGGGACTGAACGAGATGACCTCGCGGTGATGATAAGTGGTTTAAACATGAGCCAGACCTGGTGGAAAAATGCATGGACATGCATGAACCGTGAAATTGAACTGATGGAGACAACAAGAGCCAGAGGCATTGCAGCTCGCTAAGAGAAGACCCTTGTCATGACCAACGAATAACCAACTTGTGAACATAGTAGGAACACACTCTCATAGGCCTAGAACTGAAAAGAAATGCAGCTTTAGTGGAAGCAGGGTAAAACGCATGATGAGAGAACAAGTGGGTGAAATGCAGCACTGGATGTGAGTGGTGCCTCACTCTTATAGGCCTGGAAATGAAAAGAAATGCAAATCGTAAGAGCAGGTGTACGTACCTGGTGGTAAGAAAAATCACAGAACACATGTGTGGAGAAAAATGTCTATGCTAGACCGCCTAAAAGGGGCTTTGAAAGAAAGTGATAAGAAGAGTGTGGACTGTGGTGCAAACGGACACATGACCTGATGGGGACATGAAACATGAGTATGAAACAAGTACATGCTTGCGCGTGTGACCAGTTGGATCGAGACGTGAGAAATAAGGCTTAGCATGTGGGCTGAAATGAACGTGTGCCCGCATGGCCATACCTTATTTTTTTTATTTTATTTTTTTTGGGGAATGTGTGACCATGAGGATTAAGGCGGTTTCTATTTATTTATTCATTTATTTTTTATTTTTATTTTTTTGGAACATGTGGCCACGGACTATATGGCGGGTTTCTCTTTTTTTTTTTTTTTTTGTGTGGCCATGGACTATATTGCGGGATTCCCTTTCTTTTATCTGTTTATTTGTTTACTTTGGACCATGGGGCATGCGGGTGATGTGGCGGGTTTGTGTTGTGATTGTGGTGCTGTGACCTGTTGGGCGATCGTGCTGCCTAAGTGAGTGTGGGGTAGGAAGCTGACCGCCTGCTCCGGGCTCTGCCGGCAGCTGGTAGAGACGGACAACCCTGGATGCCGGCGGTCCCCCGTACTTAGCCGCGGCCGCGGATGCCAGGCCGAACACCGCGCATGCGCCGGACGGGACCCGCCACGCATGCGCAGTACCGCCAGGCCGCGCGTGCGCAGACCAGCCAGGAGGACGCGGCCGGCCGCCATTGGCAGCGTGACAGGAGGGACGGAGGTAAGCAGGAGAAGGAGGCAGAGCGGGGGCTCTGTGGTCGCGGCACGTGTGCCGGGCGGTGATGAGGTGGCACAATTATTTCTCTTTTTCCTTTTTTGTGTCCCAGGGCTGTATGGCGGGTTTCTACCTATGACGCTATTGGAACTTTAAATAATTTTTTTATTTTTTTTTCTTGGGGCGCGTGGGTGATGTGGCGGGTTTATGATGGAGGGGACTGTGGCCTGGTGTGGTGGGGGGTGTTGGTGTGAAGGGGGGGGTGTGGAGGGGAAACAGTCTGAGCCCCTCCTGAATTGTGCCGCCTGATGGAGGGGGGCAGCGGCTGAAACCCTAGGGCGGAACACTGATTGACTGGAGCCAAGCAGACTTGTGGCAGCCCCCCCCCCCCCACACCCGCGGCACCAGCGGACGACCGCCGGGATACCGCGCGTGCGCAGACCAGGCACCGGGACGCGGGCGGCCGCCATCGGCAGCGCGGCAGGAGGACGGAGGGACGGGCCGGTGCAGCGGTGGGGAGAACGAGAAAAGTCTGCAGTAGCAGCGCTGACTGTGGAGGGGGAGTGTGTGTGGAGTGGCGGAAATGAGCCAGGCATGAGGCGGGTGTGAGAGTGCGGGCATGCCGCTGAGCTGGACCCGGGGGTTGGGGGGGGGGGACATGTGTGTGAGAGGTGCCATGGTGATGGAGGGAAAACTGAAATGGTGGCAGCCATGGGAACTATAACCCGTGCTGGCAGGTAACTTGGAGTGGGGATGCAGTGCAGTCGTGTACTTGCATGAGCCGAAGCATGACAGGCATGAAACCAGTGACTTGTGAGCGACAAAATAGCGTGACATGAGTGAAATGAATGGTGAAATGAATTGAGTTAGTACAGGGGACAACCGTGAGGCTCCGTGCTGTACCGTATGGATGACTCACAGTTTAACGGGCAAACGCGACCCGCAGAGAAACAGGTGAAGCCGAACGGTTGGAACCGGAATGCTCCAAAACCTGGACCCGATAGCAACGAACTTCAGAAACTCAGCAACTCGTAAGTAACTCTCCAGGTAACTCCACAAGCAACTCTCTCTTCAAAGCTCAGACCTCGGACGGTGCAGGAGCCAGGTAAAGGGGGTGCCCTAAATAGGCTGGAGGCGGACCTCAGCCCCTCCCACAAATCCAGGCAAACTGCCTTCACACATATATATATATATATATGTATATAATCTTTGAAAACTGCGTGCAGAAACCTGACCATGTAGCCGTACCCGTTATCATGAGTCGAGATATCAGATTGATTATGTAAGTGCGCATATCAAAGTGATTCACAGTCTTAATACTTCAAAGTGAAGAGGATGAAGGGGCTCCTTCAGCCAGCATACATTTATATTATGACGGAATGCCTCTTATAGAATTCCGTTATGGTCCTTGGTAATGGAATCTATTACGGAATTCTTAGATAACCCAAACACCGAAGTTGCAAACTACAAGTTCGCTCAACACTAATTATGACTCATACTGATATTCTTTATGAAAGGAGACACTTGACTCATTATAAAACTGCAACCTAGTATTTTGCAGTCATAAGCAAAAAAATGTTTAGAACACACATGTGGCTCAAAGACTTTCCCCTATATTGTTTGTCCCTGTCTAATCTGTCACTGCTGTGTTTTATTTTACCCCCTTCCCGTGTGTCCATATTAACCCATTTCCTTCTCTCTCTTGGGGCTGCGTCCAAAAGTGTATTTTGTATTTTGTACCCATTGTAGTTTTGGGGATCTGGATGTAAGAGCAGTGTCGGATGGCTCCAGCATTTTGCATATATAGTGCAACATTGGAGATATTAAATAATAAGTTTAAAGGGACTATGTCACATGACCATAAGACATGATACCACTATGACTATAGATTATACATCATCCTTAGCTAGATCATTTAGATAAGCTGAAATTGACTGCTCTATGTGTTCCTATGGGAGTCTCAATTTCAGTCTCATAGGAATGAATAGAAAAGAAATTGGCTTTCTGTCCTGTTTCAGTGTTGGTCACATGGCACAGCTACAAATTAGAAGGGAGGTTATAACTCACAAATACAGTCACTGATTTGATTGCAGTTACATACAGACACTGAGAACATTACATTCACTACAGATTACATCATGTGCCTTTCTAGCAGGTCAGAGAATAAGATTTTTTTGGGAGTTCTTTAAAGTATTGTGGTGTTTTGCTCTGGTAGACAGGCTGGAGGATGCAGTATAGAGGCAAACACAAAGTCTTTAACTTAAACAGTTTGGTGTTTATTCATACATAAGGAAAAAACAAAATGACCGTTCACAGTGTTGGTTTTCGTTTACACCATGCAATGTCCATAGAACAAAATCTTCACTTGGTTAGCAGTTTTCCACTCGCAGTCCACAGCAGGCTTTAGGGGCCTGTTTCTCGGCATGCGGCTCTCACCCCTTTAGCATGGCACAAATTCACATGTCCCAAAATACAGAGACTCCCCAGCTTCTCAGTCAGATGGGGGATAAACCACACCCACCTGAGACTACTGGCTGGGTTTTATATAGGCCAAAAAAGACCCTGCCTGGAACGTGGGGAGAAGCCACCCACCCAGCACTTTGGCTACTCCCAGCAAGAGCCGGCCCATATCGGCTTTACAGCCATACTAACGCCAAACAGTGTCAGTCAGCACTAGATGCAGCTGACACTTAAAACTATCGGCTCTTACCTCACCGAGGCCAGGAATCTCTTTGACACATACTTTCCATCAATGACGGCCCCTTGCGCCTTCCTGCTTCACTCCCCCTTTGTTCAACCCTGAGGGGGTGAACACCCACCAGACAATGTACCCGGTACAGGGCATCTGGTTTCCCTGTAACCTGCCTGCCTAATGTTCCACGTTTTGTAATGACAAGAACCACCTGGTGACCCAAGCATTCCTCTCTTCACCAGATGGAACTTTCTCCCCAACAGGTAATAACGGAGAGACTTGAGTGCCCATTTGATGGCCAAGCACTCTCTCTCCACTATACTATACCTAGTATCGGCTGGGGTAAGCTTTTGGCTAAGGAAAACAACAGGATGTTCCTCCCCATTAATGTCCTGAGAGAGTACAGCTCAGAGGCATCGGTCTATACCACAAACTCCCTCTTGAAGTCAGGCGTCACCAATACTGGGATCCACACAGGGCAGACTCAAAAGCGGAGAAAGCCTTTTCCGCCTGCTCATTCCACTGTACCGTCACGACTCACGTCCCTTCAAAAGGCCTGTCAATGGTGCTGCGACTTTAGCGAAATTGGGGATAAACCTCGTATAGTACCCTACCATACCCAGGAACGACTTTACTTGCCGAGTAGTGACAGGTCAGCGCCAATTGCTAATTTCCTCCATTTTTTTTTTCACCTAAGATTTGATAATTCCACGCCCAATTACATACCCCAGGTACTTGGTCTCTTCTAACCCTATTGTGCACTTTCTTTGGTTAGAGGTTAAGCCAGCCTTCCTAAGGGAGTCCACTACAGCCTGTACTTTAGGTAGGTGAGTCTCCCAGTCGGTTCTGTGGATAACGATATCGTCCAGGTAAGCTGAAGCGTACCGATGATGTGGACGGATTACAATGTCCATTAGCCTTTGAAATGTGGCGGGAGCACCATGTAGACCAAACCGTAATACCTTGTACTGATACAGCCCCTCTGGCATGATGAAAGACGTTTTCCTTGGCAGCCTCCGTCAATGGTACCTGCTAGTACCCTTTGGTGAGGTCCAAAACAGAAAAATACCAGGCTTGGCCCAACTTCTCAATAAGCTCATCCACTCGGGCCATGGGATATGCGTCAAACTTGGACACCTCATTCAGTTTGCGGAAGTCATTACAGAACCGCAATGCCCCGTCCGGCTTGGGTATTAAGACTATCGGACTGGCCAATTCACTTTTTGATTCCTCGATGACACCTAGCTGGAGCATTAGTTGCACTTCCCCCGCGATTGCTTGTTGTCAAGCCTCAGGTACCCAGTATGGTTTTAACCAGATTTTTGCCTGAGGCTCAGTGGAATGTCATGTCGAACTATGGAAGTGCGTCCAGGGAGGTCTGAGAACACATCCGTGTTCCGACTAATAAACTCCCTGGCTTCCTGAGCCTGTTTAGAGGAGAGTCTGTCAGCAATTTTCACTGTGGCAGCCACTTCCCTTGCTTCAGACAGAGGTTACGAAACCGCTTCCCCTAGGAACCCTGGTCGTGGGCTGTCTTCCGTACAGGTTTCCCTATCTTTCCAGGGTTTGAGCAGATTCACATGGTACACCTGCTCTGGCTTTCTCCTCCCCGGCTGGTATTCCTTGTAATCTACCTCTCCAATTTTTTCAAGCACCTCGTAGGGCCCCTGCCACCTAGCTAGGAACTTACTGTCTACGATTAGTACCAGAACCAATACCCGATCACCCGGTTTAAAGGTTCGAACACGAGCCTGCCGACTATAGATCCTACTCTGTGCTTGCTGCGCTGCCTCCATATTCTCCCTATCCAGAGGTAAAACTATTTCCCATCCGTCCTTGTATCTGGGTGATGTAAGCAACAACACTTCTGTGTGGTGTGGGTTGTTATTCCCACGCCTCTTTGGCCACGTCCAACAGACAGCGAGGGTGTCTGCTGTATAGCAGTTCTAAGGGCGAGAACCCAGTAGAGGCCTGGGGCACCTCTCGCAATGCGAACATGAGATAGGGCAGCATAAGGTCTCAGTCTCTCCCATTCTTAGAGACCACTCTTTTTAGCATATTTTTTTAATGTTTGCTTAAACCTTTCTACCAGGCCATCCATTTGTGGATGATACACGTACGTCCATAGCTGTTTTATGTGTAGCAACTTAAAGAGTTCCCTCATGACCTTGGACATAAAGGGGTTCCCTTGGTCAGTCAGAACCTCCTTAGGCAGACCCACACAAGAAAAAATCTCCATTAACTCCTTAGCTATGAGTTTAGCTTACCTCCGGTTACCGAGTGGCGTAGTCGAGGACAACCAAGATGTGTTTGTGTCCTCGAGTCGCTCGAACAGGACCAAGATAATCAGGAGGGGTACCAGGATGTGGCTGGGGACTCGTTATCTGGCAGGTTGGGAAAGACTTACAATATTCTTCTACCTCTCTGAACACACTGGGACAGTAAAACTGCTGTACAATCCGTTCCTGCGTTTTTTGCAATCCCAGATGACCCCCGAGAACATGCTGGTGGACTGACTCTAACACGAGTTTGCAATAAGCCTGGGGCACCACCAACTGTTCAATGGATTCACCTCACAGCTGGTTTACTCGATACAACATCTCTTGATGAACCATAACACGGGGAAACACCGACTCTGCCCCCGGTTTTTGTGGTTCCCCATCTATTATTAATACATTTTCCCAGGCTCGGGGTAGGATTGGGTCCAGATGTTGTGCAGTACCAAAATTATCCCCGGAGGCATTGAAGTTGGCTAGCTCTGGACCTGGCGGCAAGTCCTTCATGTCTCCCACCATCACACTTAGCAGGGTTGTCTCCCCCTCTTCCACCAAAGTGGCGGTCACCCCTACTGCTGGCCCTTCGGGCTCAGGTTCCCAGGGTTCTGGTCTCCCCCCTGAGCCAGGCACTCTGCTAGGGTCACATCTGTCACATCTGTCTCACGGGTATCAGGAACTTTCGTGTCTGGCCATAGTACCAGGAAACCGGGGTAGTCTCTCCCAATTATTAGTTCATATGGTAATTTGTGGTGATGCCACCTCATGAGTCCACCTGCCGGCCACCGTTGAGATAAAGGACTATCACAACGCCCTGGTCTCTAAGTCCCCATGAATGCACATAATGCCAACCCTTCGTCCAGTATACATGATGGTCCGCACCGGGCAGCTCTTACCAGGGATACCAGGCTCCCTGAATCCAGCAGTGCCACCTCCAAAATGTCCCCCACTTCCATCTGACACAGGTGGCTATTGTCTACAGTCTCTGAGGTACCTGTGTCACACAGATTTCTGGCATACAATGAGTGACGGTAGCCATAGTTGGTATCTATGGGTTCACCCTGATGGGGGACAGTTGGCCCTTATGTGTCCAGGCTCGTGACACCACCAGCAAACCACCGGGGCTGGGTCTGCAGGGGATACCTCCTGGGTGGGTTTGGCTGGCACCGGCCACCAGGTCTGGGGAGGAGATTTCTGGGGTTTGACTGGCCCCCTCCAAAAAGAACCCCCCTGCAGATTTCTGGTGGCCTCGTAGCGCTCCACCAGGTCGACAATCTCTAAGGCATTACCAGGAGACACCTGGCCTATCCAGTGCTGGAGAGGATACGGCAAAGACCTCCAAAACACATCCGCCAACAGACTGTCCAGCATAGCAGTGGGAGTCAATATGTCAGGCTACAGCCATTTCTGCAACTGGTGTAGCAGATCATAATATTGTGGCCTGGTGGGTTCAGCAGAGGTAAATTCCCACTGGTGCACCCGCTGAGCCCGGATTAATACATTCACTCCCAGTCTCGCCAGGATCTCACCCTTCACAGTCCAGACGCCAGGAATGGAGCGATGACCTCAGCCCACTGGTCTCGGAGTAACTTCTCCCTCACGGTCACCTTTTCGAACATCGCCAGATAGGTCTCGATGTCAGCCGCATGGACAGCTTTCTGGTCATCGTGGACATTCTGGGACGCTCCGGCCATTTGCAACGCCATTACATGTTGTAATAGCAGCTGGTTAGTTTCCCGCTGCTGCAAGTTAGCCTCCACGAGGTTGTAACCTTGCTGGCTTAATATAGGACATGCACTTGTGCCCAGGGACAAAAACAAAAACTTTTCGACCTTCAGGCCTGCCTCGCTGTGTCTGCCCGCATCCGACACCAATTGTGTGGTTTTGCTCTGGTAGACAGGCTAGCGGACGCAGTATAGAGGCAAACACAAAGTCTTTAACTTAAACAGTTCGGTGTTTATTCACACATATGGAAAAAACAAAATGACCATTCACAGTCTTGGTGTACATTCATACCATGCAATGTCCATAGTACAAAATCTCACCTGGTTAGCAGTTTTCCACCCACAGTCCACAGCAGGCTTTAGAGGCCTGTATATGGGCATGCGGCTCTCAGCCCTTTAGCACAGCACAAAGTCACAGGTCCCAAAACACAGACTCCCCAGCTTCTGAGTCAGATGGAGGATAAACCCCACCCACCTGAGACTGCTGGCTGGGTTTTATATAGGCCAAAAAAGACTCGGCCTGGAACGTAGGGAGAAGCCACCCACCCAGCACTTTGGCTACTCCCAGTAAGAGCCAGCCCGGATTGTCCCCTTGCGCCTTCCTACATTATGAATTAGGCTACTTTCACACTCGCGTTTGGTGCAGATCTGTCATTGATCTGCACAGACGGATCCATTCAGATAATACAAACGTCTGTATCCGTTCAGAACGGATCCGTTTGTATTATTATTAACATAGCCAAGATGGATCAGTCTTAAACACCATTGGAAGTCAATGGAGGACGGATCCGTTTTCTATTGTATCATATAAAACTGATCTGTCCCCATTGACTTACATTGTGTGTCAGAACGGATTTTTTTTGGCTCAGTTTCGACCAAGCAGTGTTTTGGTGTCTGCCTCCAAATCAGAATGGAGACGGAATGGAGGCAAACTGATGGATTCTTAGCTGATCCTTTTCCATTCAGAATTCATTAGGGCTAAACTGATCTGTTTTGGACCGCTTATGAGAGCCCTGAACGGATTTCACAAACTGAAAGCCAAAACGCCAGTGTGAAAGTAGCATTAATGCAAATATCATAATTATGTCATAAAATATCATCATTGAAACACAAAAGGGTTGCTGCAAAGAAGTCTATAGAAGTAAATTGGTATGCATAAAAACATTGAAATGCTGAACTACTAATTAAATACGAGGAAGAGGTAAATTCTGTCTTTACACAGCCATATTTGTTGTCCATGTTACAACACAAGTAAACTGACTGGATCTGTAGGAACTTAAATTGTAAGAAGAATGTATTGATCAATAATTAAATTCCTTACTAATTATTAAAGGTAATCATTGATATATACTATCACTACAACCGGATAACAGTTCATCAAACAGTATGTAAACTATCACTGTACTGGAAATACCCCTTTTGATCAAATATAACTTTTATTCAAATGATTAAAAATGTACTAAAAACCACCAATAAATGATAAAGTTCAAAGTATACCCACATAAAAATCATGTGTTGAAGTAATGGCGGTCACCATACATCTTATGCATGAGGCTCGTGCAGAAGAAACCCAGTACCTAGTTTGTCTTACTCACAGTTTGTTGTATCTGTGGTGGTCAGTAAAAGATTCACTATTGGGATTAACCTCTTCTTTCCCTGTGGTATCTCTTTGCTACCTCTGCCTACAGGCAGAGCACTTTCCCTGACATGGGCAACCCCACCTCTCGGTGGCTAAGCCCTATATCCGTCCTGCGGTGACCCTGTTTCCATACAAAATATCTAATGTCCCGAAGTATGCGTTTCTCCAACAAAAAGGCTGGTTCATCAGGGGACCAAGTAGATATTGGTGCATACGCTAAATAGTGCTACCATCCAAAGATATTTACATCTATGGATGTACGGTTCTAAAATATTTGATAGATGCTGGCACTGAAGATGTCAGGCCTATCCTTGATACAGTATATACTTAATCTGTCAGGTCAAGAAGAGGGAGAACTGTGAGTATCGCTGAACACATCGCTAAAGATGTTGTTATGGACAGTGGGTGTAGACCCATTGTGCCAACTAACCAATTTGGATTTGGGCTAAGCCTAAGGGATGTCATGGATCAGGGGACGTGAACCCACTGTGCTACTCACTGGCTGTATGCTGGAGGGGCGTGACTTAGCAGCTACCTGGTCTTCACTAGAGCCTCTGATTGTGAGGATAGACTTGGGCCGTTAGGGTAGTTGCCAGGTGCCATTACAGAGCAGTCCTAGAGTCAGTAGAGTCCCAGAGTCAGTAGCAGCTGGTCCAAGTGGACCAGAAGATACAGTCCTGATCAAAAGTTTAAGACCACTTGAAAAATGGCAAAAAATCATATTTTACATTGTTGGATCTTAACAAGGTTCCAAGTAGAGCTTCAACATGCAACAAGAAGAAATGAGAGTGAGACAAAACATTTTTTGAGCATTCAATTAATTGAAAATAACGATTAAACTGAAACAGGCTGTTTTTCAGCTGATCCAAAGTTTAGAACCACATGCCTTTAGAAGGCCAAATCTGTGCAAAGATGTGGATTCATTGTCATGTAGTCACACGTTGTGATGGCAAAGGCAAAAAAACTGTCATTTGGAATTTCTTAAATGATCCTGAGGGTTATGGAACAAAAAAGTCAAGTGGAAGACCCTAAAAAATTTCACCAGCACTGAGCCGGAGGATCCAATTGGCTGTCCGTCAAGACACTGGGCGATCCTCGACCCAAATTAAGGCCCTTACTGGTGCTGACTGCAGCCCCATAACCATCAGATGGCATCTGAGACTGAAGGGCTTCAAAAACAAAATACGTCTTCAAAGACCTTGTCTCCTTGAACGCCACAGAACCGCTCTTTTGTACTTTGCAAGAGAGAACCAAACATGGGACATTCAATGGTGGAAGAAAGTTTTATCATCTCATCTGAGATGTTTCCTACGTGCCACAGTGGAGGGGGCGCCATAATAGTCTGGGGTGCTTTTTCCTTCAGTGGAACAATGAAGCTTCAGGAAGTGCAGGGGCATCAAACAACCGCTGGCTGTGTCCAGATGTTGCAGAGAGCATTCCTCATGACTGAGGGCCCTCGTCTGTGTGGTAACGACTGGGTTTTTCAAAAGGACAACGCTACAGTACACAATGCCCGCAGGACAAGGTACTTCTTCCGGGAGAATAACATCAGTCTTTTGGCCCATCCTGCGTGTTCCCCTGATCTAAATCCAATTGAGAACCTTTGGGGATGGATGGCAAGGGAAGTTTACAATAATAGACAACAGTTCCAGACAGTAAATGGCCTTCGTGCGGCCGTCTTCACCACTTGGAGAAATGTTCCCACTCACATCATGGAAATGCTTGCATCAAGCTTGCCAAAACAATAACTGCGGAGCTACTCATTACTGAGTTCATTTTTGGAAGTTGGATTTCTGTTTTTGGGGGGTTTGTTTTTTTGGGAGGTGTGGTCCTAAACTTTTGATCAGCTAAAAAACAGCCTGTTACAGTTTATTCATTGTTTTTCATTAAATTGAATGCTCAAAAAATGTTTTGTCTCACTCCCATTTCTTCTTGTTGCATGTTGAAGCTCTACTTGGAACCTTGTTAAGATCCAGCCATTCTAAATATGATTTTTTGCCATTTTTCAAGTGGTCTTAAACTTTTGATCAGGACTGTACCTGAGATAGGTACTAACAGTACAGGGATGGTAGATAGGCAGGGTATTTACCAGGAACAACAAAGCAGGAACCGAAGTAGGCAGAGGTGTAGTCAGACAGACAGAAGGTCAGGGCAGGCGGCACAGGAATAGGTCAGGTAATCCGGGTTGGCAACCGGAGAGACAAAGCAAGCAGGTAGGGATCATACGATAGGCAGAGTCCAGGGACGAAGTATAGGCCAGGAACACAAGTAGTTATCAAGCTCTTTAGCAACAGACTAGGACCTTGCCAGTCAGGCATCTGGGAAAAGGACTGAGCCTCTTAATTATGTGTAGGAGAGCCAGGGTTGGTTAACGAGGTTGCCTGACCCAACTCAGCCTAGCTCAGCAAGTGATGCGTATCTCCCTTAGAGCAGTGACACATGAAACCAACTGAACTGATGCTGTTTCCAGGGCTGAATGGAAGCTGTGGAGCGGAATCCTCAGAAGCAACATGACTCACACAAACAAGAGTGTCCCAGCGGTAACTGGGAAGCACTGGCCACCAAACATTGAAGAACACAGCGCCCTTGACTTCAAATACCTTGTCAGCATTCTCTGATACCGGAGCTGAATTAGAAAGAGCCGTTGAGAAACGATTAAGGACCACTGGTTTCAGTAAGGAGACATGGAAGTCATTGGGAATATACAGAGAGGGAGGTAGATGTAGCTTGTATGTCACTTCGTTGATCCTCCTCAATACTTCAAAGGGTCCAAGGAACCTGGGAGCAAACTTAAAACTGAGGACCCTTAAGCGGATGTTTTTGGAGGAAAGCCATATCTTATCCCCAGATGAAAACATAGGTGGTCTCCTTCTTCTGTTGTCTGCATTTGTCTTCATGCAGGTCACCGCTTTGTTGATGCAGATCTTGGTGTCACACCAAATCTTCAAAACATCTCTAAAAAAGGAATCTGCAGCTGGTACCCCGGAAGATGCAGGAACAGGAAGAGAAGTACGAGGATGTTAAATAAAAACGACAAAGAATGGAGAAGATCCAGAAGACTCACTAGTGTGGTTGTTATAAGAGAACTCTGTCCAAGGTAACAGTTGTACCCAGTTGTTGTGTTGAGCAGAAACAAAATGCCGAAGATAGTTCTCCGATATCTGATTGACCCGCTCTACTTGTCCGTTGGTTTGAGTGTGACAACCGGAAGTCCAGGTCAATTTCTAGCAGTCGGCAGAGAGCTCTCCAGAGCTTGGATGTAAACTGGACTCCTCGATCAGAAAGATTGTGCCCAGGTAAACCATGCAGATGAATGATATGTTTAATGAACAGTTTAACAAGTTCCGCAGCCAAGGGCAATCCAGTCAAAGGAACGAAGTGCGCCATCTTGGAGAAGCAGTCCATGACCACCCAAATAACGGTACATCCTGCCGAAAAGGGCAGATCTGTAATAAAGTCCATGGCAATGTGTTGCCATAGAGCGTCAGGAACAAGTAGGGGTAACAACAGGCCCAGTGGTCTGTTCCTGAAGATTTTGTTCTGAGCACAGGCGGTGCAAGCAGAGTGTCACACATGTGACAGGTGTTAGAAGGTCTAAAAGACTGACTGCAAATGAGTGATCTAACAGCCTTTTTTTTATTTCACTTTATCTGTGTGTTGCTGGTATGTCCACACCTCCTGTTCAGGTGTGGATCATGTGACCTTTACCTCTCCCTATTTAGTCTGATTTTACCCATCACTCCTTGCTCTGGATAGCTTCATTTGGTTTTGGAAAGAGCTGGAGTGTGGTTCTTGTTGAAGTCCTGTTCATCCATCCTCCTCAGAAGATAAGTGTTCCGCTTGCTGTGTTTTGCATTCCCCTTCCCCCCCCCCCACCCCCGGTTGTTTAATAGGCCTTAGCGAGATGCTGGTTCCTTCACCAGGGAAGGTACGGGTTGTTTCTGCCCTGTAACCTTTAGGGCATCCGAGGGATACCAGGGTTTTCCAGGTTCCTGTGTATGGGCATCTCTACCATCAAGTGCCCATACGTATAGGAGTTAGGGCCAGGAGCAGGGTTTTATAGGTGTTGACCCTTTTCTTTCCCTAGCAGTGAGGCCTAGTGTCTTTCCTCGTCTTTCTTGTTGTCTTTTGGTGTTCTCCCCTCCTATATCCATGACACCGAGACATAGTCATGCACATCCTTGGACAATGTGGGCCACCATTAGTGGCGAGACACTAGTTCTGTTGTCTTTCAGATCCTGGGTTGACCTGCCAGTTTTGGAGTTGTGCCCCCACATTACATCACATTTCCTTTTGGCAAATGGCACGAATGTCTTCCCGGGAGGAATGTCTCTTACCAGGACAGGAGTCACTGTGATCAAGCGAGCAGGATCTATCAAGTATTGGGGCTCCTCCTGCTGGACAGAAAAGTCAAATGATCGAGACAGAGCATTCACCTTGATATTTTTCTCGGCCGGGCGGAAGTTCAACTCAAAATCCAAACGGGAGAAGAAGAGTGCCCTCCTGGCTTGGCGAGGATTCAGACGCTGGGCTATCTGCAGATACGTAAGATTCTTGTGGTCGGTGAAAATTATTGCTGGATCATGGACTCCCTCCAATAGATAACGCCACTCCTCCAAGGTGAATTTTATGACCAGAAGCTCCGTTTCCTATACAATAATTCCTCTCAACGGGGGAGAAGAGTTTGGAGAAGAATCCACAAGTAAATATCTTGCCCTTGGAACCTTTTTGTAGTAAAACAGCACCGGCTCCTATGGAGGGAGGCATCCACTTCTAACAAGTATTGGCGGGAGACATGGGAATGTCGTAGAACAGGTACAGAGGCAAAGGAGATCTTTAACTGGACGAAAGCGGCCTCTGCTTCAGGAGTCCAGTCTTTGGCATTCATCCCTTTCTTAGTAAGAGCGGAGATCAGAGATGTAAGGGATGAAAAATTCGGAACGAACTGCTGGTAGAAATTGGCGAATCCCATGAAGCACTGTATAGTACGAAGACCCTGTGGGTGTGGCCAGTCCATTGTCACCTTACATTTTTCAGGATCCATCTGTAGTCCGGCATCTGAGTTGATGTATCCGAGAAACGGTACAGTAGTTATCTCAAAGGTGCATTTCTCGAGTTTGGCATAGAGTCGTTTTTCCCTCAACCTCTCTAAAACTAAACATACATGCTTCCAGTGAGTGATTAAATCTGGCAAATAAATCAGTATATCATCCAGTTACACGATCACGCATTTATAGAGCAGGTCCCGGAAGATATTATTAACAAACTCTTGGAATACTACAGGAGCATTGCACAGACTGAAGGGCATTACAAGATACTCATAGTGTCCATCACGAGTGTTGAAAGAGGTCTTCCACTCGCCACCCTTTCGAATGCGGATAAGGTTATATGCGCCGCACAGGTAGAGTTTGGTAAAGACCTTAGCCCCCCCGGATCCTGTCAAAGAGTTCGGAGATCAGCGAAAGAGGGTATCGATTTTTGACCATGACCTTATTCAGACCATCGATAGTCGATACAGGACTGTAAGAATTCATGTTTTTTCTGCACAAAAAAGAACCCGGCACCGGCAGGTGAAGTGGATTTCCGGATAAATCCCCTCTCCAGATTCTCCTTAATGTAGTCACATGCTGCACTGGCCAATCACAGCCATGCCAATAGTAGGCATGGCTGTGACGGCCTCTTGGGGTAAGTAATATAACGCTTGTTGATTGGCTGCTTTGCAGCCTTTCAAAAAGCGCCAAGAAAGCGACGAACACCGAACCCGTCTTCAAACAGCATAAGAGACTGCTGCATAACTTGAGGCTCAGACAGTTTCCCTGGTATGCATGGGGGAGCCAATACATTTTAATGCTGTACAAATACATGATTAAGTAAGTATTTGAAAAAAATTGTCGATTCACTCAAGCCTAGTTACCACCTTCTCACCTCAGCTTTCAGGTTATTCCCTGCTGGTAATCAGATCATATGTACAAATTGATGACATTGCTATGACTTAGAGATGAGAGAATCAATTAGGAATTCTTCCCCAATTTCTCAAAAAGTTTAGGTTGTAACTAGGGATATGAGCGAACCCGAACAGTATAGTTCGGGTTCGTACCGAATTTTGGGGTGTCCGTGACACGGACCCGAACCCGAACATTTTCGTAAAAGTCCGGGTTCGGTGTTCGTCGCATTCTTGGCGCTTTTTGAAAGGCTGCAAGGCAGCCAATCAACAAGCGTCATATTACTTACCCCAAGAGGCCGTC
The DNA here is from genome assembly GCF_014858855.1 of Bufo gargarizans. Classification (NCBI taxonomy): domain Eukaryota; kingdom Metazoa; phylum Chordata; class Amphibia; order Anura; family Bufonidae; genus Bufo; species Bufo gargarizans. The sequence continues at coordinate 98,230,377 of NC_058086.1, read as the reverse complement.
ACAGCCATGCCTACTATTGGCATGGCTGTGATTGGCCAGTGCAGCATGTGACCCAGCCTCTATTTAAGCTGGAATCACGTAGCGCCGCCCGTCACTCTGCTCTGATCAGTGTAGGGAAAGGTTGCAGCTGCGACGTTAGGGCGAGATTAGGCAGTGATTAACTCCTCCAAAAGACTTCAATCAGTGATTGATCTGCAGCTGTGGATCATTGAACTGCTGCTATTCAATTGTTCAATATTTTTAGGATGCCCAGAGCGTTTTTCATTCACTTTTTTCTGGAGTGATCGGCGGCCATTTTGTGTCTTGTGGTGCGCCAGCACAAGCTGCCACCAAGTACATTTAACCCTCAATAGTGTGGTTGTTTTTTTGGCTATATCCTACATCAGAGTCAAGCTGTCACACCAAGTGCATTTAACCATCAATAGTGTGGTTATTTTTTGGCCATATACTACATCAGGGGCAAGCTGTCACCAAGTGCATTTAACCCTCAATAGTGTGGTTGTTTTTTGGTAGGGATGAGCGAACTCGAACTGTATAGTTCGGGTTCGTACCGAATTTTGGGGTGTCCGTGACACGGACCCGAACCCGGACATTTTCGTAAAAGTCCGGGTTCGGGTTCGGTGTTCGTCGCTTTCTTCGCGCTTTTGTGACGCTTTCTTGGCGCTTTTTGAAAGGCTGCAAAGCAGCCAATCAACAAGCGTCATACTACTTGCCCCAAGAGGCCATCACAGCCATGCCTACTATTGGCATGGCTGTGATTGGCCAGAGCACCATGTGACCCAGCCTCTATTTAAGCTGGAGTCACATAGCGCCGCCCGTCACTCTGCTCTGATTAGCGTAGGGAGAGGTTGCGGCTGCGACAGTAGGGCGAGATTAGGCAGATTAACTCCTCCAAAGGACTTGATTAACTGATCGATCTGCAGCTGTGGACCATTGAGCTGCTGATCCTCAATTGCTCACTGTTTTTAGGCTGCACAGACCGTTTGTCAGTCTCATTTTTCTGGGGTGATCGGCGGCCATTTTGTGTCTTGTGGTGCGCCAGCACAAGCTGCGACCAAGTGCATTTAACCCTCAATGGTGTGGTTGTTTTTTGGCTAAAGCCTACATCAGGGTGAAGCTGTGACACCAAGTGCATTTAACCAGCAATAGTCTGTTCATTTTTTGGCCATATACAAAATCAGGGGCAAGCTGCGCCTGTCACCAAGTGCATTTAACCCTCAATGGTGTGGTTGTTTTTTGGCTAAAGCCTACATCAGGGTGAAGCTGTCACACCAAGTGCATTTAACCAGCAATAGTCTGTTCATTTTTTGGCCATATACAAAATCAGGGGCAAGCTGCGCCTGTCACCAAGTGCATTTAACCCTCAATGGTGTGGTTGTTTTTTGGCTAAAGCCTACATCAGGGTGAAGCTGTCACACCAAGTGCATTTAACCAGCAATAGTCTGTTCATTTTTTGGCCATATCCCAGTCTAATTCTGTCACTAAATCCATACCGGTCACCCAGCGCCTAAATACTAGGCCTCAAATTTATATCCAGCTAAATCTGTCCCTAGTGCTGTAGCTGGGCGAGTTATTTAGTGTCCGTTCAAGCACATTTCTTGTTCTGGGTTGAAATACAATTCCCAATTTAGCAATTTCATAATTTAGTGGTTCCTGCTATATCAGAGCTATTTGAAATCTATCCCAAAAAGGGTATATAATATTGAAGGTGCACATAGGGTCATTCAGAATAACTTCACACACACCCGCTTCTGTGCATTTCCAAGTCTAATTCTGTCACTAAATCCATACCGGTGACCCAGCGCCTAAATACTAGGCCTCAAATTTATATCCCTCTAAATCTCTCGTTACCGTTGTCCTGTTGTAGCTGGGAAAGTTATTTAGTGCCCGTCAAAGCACATTTTTTGTTCTGGGTTGAAGTACAATTCCCAATTTAGCAATTTCATAATTTAGTGGTTCCTGCTATATCAGAGCTATTTGAAATCTATCCCAAAAAGGGTATATAATATTGAAGGTGCACATAGGGTCATTCAGAATAACTTCACACACACCCGCTACTGTGTATTTCCAAGTCTAATTCTGTCACTAAACCCATACCTGTCACCCAGCGCCTAAATACTAGGCCTCAAATTTAAATCCCTCTAAATCTCTCGTTACCGTTGTCCTGTTGTAGCTGGGAAAGTTATTTAGTGCCCGTCAAAGCACATTTTTTGTTCTGGGTTGAAGTACAATTCCCAATTTAGCAATTTCATAATTTAGTGGTTCCTGCTATATCAGAGCTATTTGAAATCTATCCCAAAAAGGGTATATAATATTGAAGGTGCACATAGGGTCATTCAGAATAACTTCACACACACCCGCTACTGTGTATTTCCAAGTCTAATTCTGTCACTAAATCCATACCGGTGACCCAGCGCCTAAATACTAGGCCTCAAATTTAATTCCCTCTAAATCTCTCGTTACCGTTGTCCTGTTGTAGCTGGGAAAGTTATTTAGTGCCCGTCAAAGCACATTTTTTGTTCTGGGTTGAAGTACAATTCCCAATTTAGCAATTTCATAATTTAGTGGTTTCTGCTATATCAGAGCTATTTGAAATCTATCCCTAAAAGGGTATATAATATTGAAGGTGCACATAGGGTCATTCAGAATAACTTCACACACACCCGCTACTGTGTATTTCCAAGTCTAATTCTGTCACTAAACCCATACCTGTCACCCAGCGCCTAAATACTAGGCCTCAAATTTAAATCCCTCTAAATCTCTCGTTACCGTTGTCCTGTTGTAGCTGGGAAAGTTATTTAGTGCCCGTCAAAGCACATTTTTTGTTCTGGGTTGAAGTACAATTCCCAATTTAGCAATTTCCTAATTTAGTGGTTTCTGCTATATCAGAGCTATTTGAAATCTATCCATAAAAGGGTATATAATATTGAAGGTGCACATAGGGTCATTCAGAATAACTTCACACACACCCGCTACTGTGTATTTCCAAGTCTAATTCTGTCACTAAATCCATACCGGTGACCCAGCGCCTAAATACTAGGCCTCAAATTTAAATCCCTCTAAATCTCTCGTTACCGTTGTCCTGTTGTAGCTGGGAAAGTTATTTAGTGCCCGTCAAAGCACATTTTTTGTTCTGGGTTGAAGTACAATTCCCAATTTAGCAATTTCATAATTTAGTGGTTTCTGCTATATCAGAGCTATTTGAAATCTATCCATAAAAGGGTATATAATATTGAAGGTGCACATAGGGTCATTCAGAATAACTTCACACACACCCGCTACTGTGTATTTCCAATTCTAATTCTGTCACTAAACCCATACCTGTCACCCAGCGCCTAAATACTAGGCCTCAAATTTAAATCCCTCTAAATCTCTCGTTACCGTTGTCCTGTTGTAGCTGGGAAAGTTATTTAGTGCCCGTCAAAGCACATTTTTTGTTCTGGGTTGAAGTACAATTCCCAATTTAGCAATTTCATAATTTAGTGGTTCCTGCTATATCAGAGCTATTTGAAATCTATCCCAAAAAGGGTATATAATATTCAAGGTGCACATTGGGTCATTCAGAATAACTTCACACACACGCTTCTGTGCATTTCCAAGTCTAATTCTGTCACTAAATCCATACCGGTCACCCAGCGCCTAAATACTAGGCCTCAAATTTATATCCCGCTGACTTTGAATACAATACATTGGGCCAAATAATATATTTGTTGTTGTGGTGAACCATAACAATGAGAAAAACATCTAGTAAGGGACGCGGACGTGGACATGGTCGTGGTGGTGTTAGTGGACCCTCTGGTGCTGGGAGAGGACGTGGCCGTTCTGCCACATCCACACGTCCTAGTGTACCAACTACCTCAGGTCCCAGTAGCCGCCAGAATTTACAGCGATATATGGTGGGGCCCAATGCCGTTCTAAGGATGGTAAGGCCTGAGCAGGTACAGGCATTAGTCAATTGGGTGGCCGACAGTGGATCCAGCACGTTCACATTATCTCCCACCCAGTCTTCTGCAGAAAGCGCACAGATGGCGCCTGAAAACCAACCCCATCAGTCTGTCACATCACCCCCATGCATACCAGGGAAACTGTCTCAGCCTCAAGTTATGCAGCAGTCTCTTATGCTGTTTGAAGACTCCGCTGGCAGGGTTTCCCAAGGGCATCCACCTAGCCCTTCCCCAGCGGTGAAAGACATAGAATGCACTGACGCACAACCACTTATGTTTCCTGATGATGAGGACATGGGAATACCACCTCAGCATGTCTCTGATGATGACGAAACACAGGTGCCAACTGCTGCGTCTTTCTGCAGTGTGCAGACTGAACAGGAGGTCAGGGATCAAGACTGGGTGGAAGACGATGCAGGGGACGATGAGGTCCTAGACCCCACATGGAATGAAGGTCGTGCCACTGACTTTCACAGTTCGGAGGAAGAGGCAGTGGTGAGACCGAGCCAACAGCGTAGCAAAAGAGGGAGCAGTGGGCAAAAGCAGAACACCCGCCGCCAAGAGACTCCGCCTGCTACTGACCGCCGCCATCTGGGACCGAGCACCCCAAAGGCAGCTTCAAGGAGTTCCCTGGCATGGCACTTCTTCAAACAATGTGCTGACGACAAGACCCGAGTGGTTTGCACGCTGTGCCATCAGAGCCTGAAGCGAGGCATTAACGTTCTGAACCTGAGCACAACCTGCATGACCAGGCACCTGCATGCAAAGCATGAACTGCAGTGGAGTAAACACCTTAAAACCAAGGAAGTCACTCAGGCTCCCCCTGCTACCTCTTCTGCTGCTGCCGCCTCGGCCTATTCTGCTGCTGCCGCCTCGGCCTCTTCCTCCGCCTCTGGAGGAACGTTGGCACCTGCCGCCCAGCAAACAGGGGATGTACCACCAACACCACCACCACCACCTCCGTCACCAAGCGTCTCAACCATGTCACACGCCAGCGTTCAGCTCTCCATCTCACAAACATTTGATAGAAAGCGTAAATTCCCACCTAGCCACCCTCGATCCCTGGCCCTGAATGCCAGCATTTCTAAACTACTGGCCTATGAAATGCTGTCATTTAGGCTGGTGGACACAGACAGCTTCAAACAGCTCATGTCGCTTGCTGTCCCACAGTATGTTGTTCCCAGCCGCCACTACTTCTCCAAGAGAGCCGTGCCTTCCCTGCACAACCAAGTATCCGATAAAATCAAGTGTGCACTGCGCAACGCCATCTGTGGCAAGGTCCACCTAACCACAGATACGTGGACCAGTAAGCACGGCCAGGGACGCTATATCTCCCTAACTGCACACTGGGTAAATGTAGTGGCAGCTGGGCCCCAGGCGGAGAGCTGTTTGGCGCACGTCCTTCCGCCGCCAAGGATCGCAGGGCAACATTCTTTGCCTCCTGTTGCCACCTCCTCCTTCTCGGCTTCCTCCTCCTCTTCTTCCACCTGCTCATCCAGTCAGCCACACACCTTCACCACCAACTTCAGCACAGCCCGGGGTAAACGTCAGCAGGCCATTCTGAAACTCATATGTTTGGGGGACAGGCCCCACACCGCACAGGAGTTGTGGCGGGGTATTGAACAACAGACCGACGAGTGGTTGCTGCCGGTGAGCCTCAAGCCCGGCCTGGTGGTGTGTGATAATGGGCGAAATCTCGTTGCAGCTCTGGGACTAGCCAATTTGACGCACATCCCTTGCTTGGCGCATGTGCTGAATTTGGTGGTGCAGAAGTTCATTCACAACTACCCCGACATGTCAGAGCTGCTGCATAAAGTGCGGGCCGTCTGTTCGCGCTTCCGGCGTTCACATCCTGCTGCTGCTCGCCTGTCTGCGCTACAGCGTAACTTCGGCCTTCCCGCTCACCGCCTCATATGCGACGTGCCCACCAGGTGGAACTCCACCTTGCACATGCTGGACAGACTGTGCGAGCAGCAGCAGGCCATAGTGGAGTTTCAGCTGCAGCACGCACGGGTCAGTCGCACTACAGAACAGCACCACTTCACCACCAATGACTGGGCCTCCATGCGAGACCTGTGTGCCCTGTTGCGCTGTTTCGAGTACTCCACCAACATGGCCAGTGGCGATGACACCGTTATCAGCGTTACAATACCACTTCTATGTCTCCTTGAGAAAACACTTAGGGCGATGATGGAAGAGGAGGTGGCCCAGGAGGAGGAGGAGGAGGAGGAGGAAGAGGGGTCATTTTTAGCACTTTCAGGCCAGTCTCTTCGAAGTGACTCAGAGGGAGGTTTTTGGCAACAGCAGAGGCCAGGTACAAATGTGGCCAGCCAGGGCCCACTACTGGAGGACGAGGAGGACGAGGATGAGGAGGAGGTGGAGGAGGATGAGGATGAAGCATGGTCACAGCGGGGTGGCACCCAACGCAGCTCGGGTCCATCACTGGTGCGTGGCTGGGGGGAAAGGCAGGACGATGACGATACGCCTCCCACAGAGGACAGCTTGTCCTTATCCCTGGGCAGCCTGGCACACATGAGCGACTACATGCTGCAGTGCCTGCGCAACGACAGCAGAGTTGCCCACATTTTAACCTGTGCGGACTACTGGGTTGCCACCCTGCTGGATCCACGCTACAAAGACAATGTGCCCACCTTACTTCCTGCACTGGAGCGTGATAGGAAGATGCGCGAGTACAAGCGCACGTTGGTAGACGCGCTACTGAGAGCATTCCCAAATGTCACAGGGGAACAAGTGGAAGGCCAAGGCAGAGGAGGAGCAAGAGGTCGCCAAGGCAGCTGTGTCACGGCCAGCTCCTCTGAGGGCAGGGTTAGCATGGCAGAGATGTGGAAAACTTTTGTCAACACGCCACAGCTAACTGCACCACCACCTGATACGCAACGTGTTAGCAGGAGGCAACATTTCACTAACATGGTGGAACAGTACGTGTGCACACCCCTCCACGTACTGACTGATGGTTCGGCCCCATTCAACTTCTGGGTCTCTAAATTGTCCACGTGGCCAGAGCTAGCCTTTTATGCCTTGGAGGTGCTGGCCTGCCCGGCAGCCAGCGTTTTGTCTGAACGTGTATTCAGCACGGCAGGGGGCGTCATTACAGACAAACGCAGCCGCCTGTCTACAGCCAATGTGGACAAGCTGACGTTCATAAAAATGAACCAGGCATGGATCCCACAGGACCTGTCCGTCCCTTGTCCAGATTAGACATTAACTACCTCCCCATAACCATATATTATTGGACTCCAGGGCACTTCCTCATTCAATCCTATTTTTATTTTCATTTTACCATTATATTGCGAGGCTACCCAAAGTTGAATGAACCTCTCCTCTGCCTGTGTGCTAGGCCTAAATATATGCCAATGGACTGTTGCAGTGGTGGCTGACGTGAAGCCTCATTCTCTGCTATGACATGCAGACTGATTCTCTGCTGTCATGAAGCCAGATTGTCTGTTACGGGACCTCTCTGCTCTGCCTGTGTGCTAGGCCTAAATATATGCCAATGGACTGTTGCAGTGGTGGGTGACGTGAAGCCTCATTCTCTGCTATGACATGCAGACTAATTCTCTGCTGACATGAAGACAGATTCTCTGTTACGGGACCTCCCTCCTCTGCCTGGGTGCTGGGCCTAAATATATGCCAATGGACTGTTGCAGTGGTGGCTGACGTGAAGCCTCATTCTCTGCTATGACATGCAGACTGATTCTCTGCTGACATGAAGCCAGATTCTCTGTTACGGGACCTCTCTCCTCTGCCTGTGTGTGTGCTGGGCCTAAATATATGCCAATGGACTGTTGCAGTGGTGGCTGACGTGAAGCCTCATTCTCTGCTATGACATGCAGACTAATTCTCTGCTGACATGAAGACAGATTCTCTGTTACGGGACCTCCCTCCTCTGCCTGGGTGCTGGGCCTAAATATATGCCAATGGACTGTTGCAGTGGTGGCTGACGTGAAGCCTCATTCTCTGCTATGACATGCAGACTGATTCTCTGCTGACATGAAGCCAGATTCTCTGTTACGGGACCTCTCTCCTCTGCCTGTGTGTGTGCTGGGCCTAAATATATGACAATGGACTGTTGCAGTGGTGGCTGACGTGAAGCCTCATTCTCTGCTATGACATGCAGACTAATTCTCTGCTGACATGAAGACAGATTCTCTGTTACGGGACCTCCCTCCTCTGCCTGGGTGCTGGGCCTAAATATATGCCAATGGACTGTTGCAGTGGTGGCTGACGTGAAGCCTCATTCTCTGCTATGACATGCAGACTGATTCTCTGCTGACATGAAGCCAGATTCTCTGTTACGGGACCTCTCTCCTCTGCCTGTGTGTGTGCTGGGCCTAAATATATGCCAATGGACTGTTGCAGTGGTGGCTGACGTGAAGCCTCATTCTCTGCTATGACATGCAGACTAATTCTCTGCTGACATGAAGACAGATTCTCTGTTACGGGACCTCCCTCCTCTGCCTGGGTGCTGGGCCTAAATATATGCCAATGGACTGTTGCAGTGGTGGCTGACGTGAAGCCTCATTCTCTGCTATGACATGCAGACTGATTCTCTGCTGACATGAAGCCAGATTGTCTGTTACGGGACCTCTCTCCTCTGCCTGGGTGCTGGGTAGTGTTGAGCGCGAATATTCGAAAAGCGAATTTTTTTCGCGAATATCGCAACTTCGCGATTTCGCGAATATTTCGAATATAGTGCTATATATTCGTAAAAACGAATATTCGTTTTTTGTTTTTTCCCCCCCCCCCACAAAATTACAGTACACATATAATTGATTGTTTCCCAAAGGTCCAACAGCTCAGATCTTACTCACATTGCCTAGAAAGTGATTGAGGCGCGAATCTTCGTAAGGCGATGTTATTAGCGCACATGCGAATATCGGCACGTCCCAGAACAGAGGCAAAGGGCTTTGCATTCATACATTAGTGAATTGAGTTGCGAATCTTCGTAAGGCGATTTTATTAGCGCACATGCGAATATCGGCACGTCCCAGAACAGAGGCAAAGGGCTTTGCATTCATACATTAGTGAATTGAGTTGCGAATCTTCGTAAGGCGATTTTATTAGCGCACATGCGAATATCTACACTTGTCCCAGAACAGAGGCAAAGGGCTTTGCATTCATACATTAGTGATTGAATTGAGCTGCGAATCTTCGTAAGGCGATTTTATTAACGCAAATGCAAATATCTACACTTGTCCCCAGAACAGAGAGGCAAAGGCCTGTGCATTCATATAGTATAGCACCATATTCGCGAATACGTAGAACTTCGTAAAATTCGATTTACGAATATTCGTATTTTTTATTTTACTTTCCACCTTACAGATTACATTGATCTGTACTCTGTCAACTACTGTCATCACCCCCCACTGTATCTCGATTGATTCCCAAAAGTCTCACATTCCCTAGAAAGTGATTGAGGTGCGAATCTTCGTAAGGCGATTTTATTAGCGCACATGCGAATATCTACACTTGTCCCAGAACAGAGGCAAAGGGCATTGCATTCATACATTAGTGATTGAATTGAGTTGCGAATCTTCGTAAGGCGATTTCATTAGCGCACATGTGAATTTTGCATAGCATATGTATTATGCGATAATTCGAATTATCGCATATGCGAAATAATAACGAATTTGAATAATCGCGAATATTTTACGAATATTCTTTCGAATATTCACAAAATTTCGCGAATTCGAATATGGGACATGCCGCTCAACACTAGTGCTGGGCCTAAATTTATGACAATGGACTGTTGCAGTGGTGGGTGACGTGAAGCCTGATTCTCTGCTATGACATGCAGACTGATTCTCTGCTGACATGAAGCCAGATTGTCTGTTACGGGACCTCTCTCCTCTGCCTGGGTGCTGGGCCTAAATATATGCCAATGGACTGTTGCAGTGGTGGCTGACGTGAAGCCTCATTCTCTGCTATGACATGCAGACTAATTCTCTGCTGACATGAAGACAGATTCTCTGTTACGGGACCTCTCTCCTCTGCCTGGGTGCCGGGGCCTAAATATCTGAGAATGGACTGTTCCAGTGGTGGGTGACGGGAAGCCAGATTCTCTGCTATGGAACCTCTCTCCAATTGATTTTGGTTAATTTTTATTTATTTAATTTTTATTTTAATTCATTTCCCTATCCACATTTGTTTGCAGGGGATTTACCTACATGTTGCTGCCTTTTGCAGCCCTCTAGCTCTTTCCTGGGCTGTTTTACAGCCTTTTTAGTGCCGAAAAGTTCGGGTCCCCATTGACTTCAATGGGGTTCGGGTTCGGGACGAAGTTCGGATCGGGTTCGGATCCCGAACCCGAACATTTCCGGGATGTTCGGCCGAACTTCTCGAACCCGAACATCCAGGTGTTCGCTCAACTCTATTTTTTGGCTATATCCTACATCGGTCAAGCTGTCACACCAAGTGCATTTAACCATCAATAGTGTGGTTATTTTTTGGCCATATACTTCATCAGGGGCAAGCTGTCACCAAGTGCATTTAACCATCAATAGTGTGGTTATTCTTTGGCCATATCCCAGTCTAATTCTGTCTGTAAACATATACCTGTCACCCAGCGCCTAAATAATAGGCCTCAAATTTAAAGTCAGCTAAATCTGTGGTTATTGCTGTAGCTGGTCAAGTTATTTAGTGTCCGTCAAAGCACAGTTTTTGTTCTGGGTTGAAATACAATTCCCAATTTAGCAATTTCCTAATTTAGTGGTTTCTGCTGTATCAGACCTACTTTAAATCTATCCCTAAAAGGGTATATAAGATTCACGGTGCAGATAGGGTTATTCTCAATAACTTCACACACACGCTACTGTGCATATCCCAGTCTAATTCTGTCTGTAAACGTATACCTGTCACCCAGCGCCTAAATAATAGGCCTCAAATTTAAAGTCAGCTAAATCTGTGGTTATTGCTGTAGCTGGTCAAGTTATTTAGTGTCCGTCAAAGCACAGTTTTTGTTCTGGGTTGAAATACAATTCCCAATTTAGCAATTTCATAATTTAGTGGTTTCTGCTGTATCAGACCTACTTTAAATCTATCCCTAAAAGGGTATATAAGATTCACGGTACAGATAGGGTCATTCTCAATAACTTCACACACACGCTACTGTGGATTTCCAAGTCTAATTCTGTCTGTAAAACGTATACCTGTCATCCAGCGCCTAAATACTAGGCCTCAAATTTATATTCAGCTAAATCTGTCGTTACTGCTGTGCCTTTATTAGTGTAATACGGTACCTAAATAGATAGCTAGATAGTGATAGGTGTCTGTAAAAAAAAAGGCCTGAATTTGAATTCAATACATTGGGCCAAATAATATTTTTCTTATTGTGGTGAACTGTAACAATGAAGAAAACATCTAGTAAGGGACGCGGACGCGGACATGGTCGTGGTGGTGTTAGTGGACCCTCTGGTGCTGGGAGAGGACGTGGCCGTTCTGCCACAGCCACACGTCCTAGTGTACCAACTACCTCAGGTCCCAGTAGCCGCCATAATTTACAGCGATATTTGGTGGGGCCCAATGCCGTTCTAATGATGGTAAGGCCTGAGCAGGTACAGGCATTAGTCAATTGGGTGGCCAACAGTGGATCCAGCACGTTCACATTATCTCCCACCCAGTCTTCTGCAGAAAGCGCACTGATGGCACCTGAAAACCAAGCCCATCAGTCTGTCACATCACCCCCATGCATACCAGGGAAACTGTCTGAGCCTCAAGTTATGCAGCAGTCTCTTATGCTGTTTGAAGACTCCGCTGGCAGGGTTTCCCAAGGGCATCCACCTAGCCCTTCCCCAGCGGTGGAAGACATAGAATGCACTGACGCACAACCACTTATGTTTCCTGATGATGAGGACATGGGAATACCACCTCAGCACGTCTCTGATGATGACGAAACACAGGTGCCAACTGCTGCGTCTTTCTGCAGTGTGCAGACTGAACAGGAGGTCAGGGATCAAGACTGGGTGGAAGACGCTGCAGGGGACGATGAGGTCCTAGACCCCACATGGAATAAAGGTCGTGCCACTGACTTTCACAGTTCGGAGGTAGAGGCAGTGGTGAGACTGAGCCAACAGCGTAGCAAAAGAGGGAGCAGTGGGCAAAAGCAGAACACCCGCCGCCAAGAGACTCCGCCTGCTACTGACCGCCGCCATCTGGGACCGAGCACCCAAAAGGCAGCTTCAAGGAGTTCCCTGGCATGGCACTTCTTCAAACAATGTGCTGACGACAAGACCCGAGTGGTTTGCACGCTGTGCCATCAGAGCCTGAAGCGAGGCATTAACGTTCTGAACCTTAGCACAACCTGCATGACCAGGCACCTGCATGCAAAGCATGAACTGCAGTGGAGTAAACACCTTAAAAACAAGGAAGTCACTCAGGCTCCCCCTGCTACCTCTTCTGCTGCTGCTTCCTCGGCCTCTTCTGCTGCTGCCGCCTCGGCCTCTTCCTCCGCCTCTGGAGGAACGTTGGCACCTGCCGCCCAGCAAACAGGGGATGTACCACCAACACCACCACCTCCGTCACCAAGCATCTCAACCATGTCACACGGCAGCATTCAGCTTTCCATCTCAAAAACATTTGAGAGAAAGCTTAAATTCCCACCTAGCCACCCTCGATCCCTGGCCCTTAATGCCAGCATTTCTAAACTACTGGCCTATGAAATTCTGTCATTTAGGCTGGTGGACACAGACAGCTTCAAACAGCTCATGTCGCTTGCTGTCCCACAGTATGTTGTTCCCAGCCGGCACTACTTCTCCAAGAGAGCCGTGCCTTCCCTGCACAACCAAGTATCCGATAAAATCAAGTGTGCACAGCGCAACACCATATGTGGCAAGGTCCACCTGACCACAGATACGTGGACCAGTAAGCACGGCCAGGGACGCTAAATCTCCTTAACTGCACACTGGGTAAATGTAGTGGCGGCTGGGCCCCGGGCGGAGAGCTGTTTGGCGCACGTCCTTCCGCCACCAAGGATCGCTGGGCAACATTCTTTGCCTCCTGTTGCCACCTCCTCCTACTCAGATTCCTCCTCCTCTTCTTCCACCTGCTCATCCAGTCAGCCACACACCTTAACCACCAACTTCAGCACAGCCCGGGGTAAACGTCAGCAGGCCATTCTGAAACTCATATGTTTGGGGGACAGGCCCCACACCGCACAGGAGTTGTGGAGGGGTATAGAACAACAGACCGACGAGTGGTTGCTGCCGGTGAGCCTCAAGCCCGGCCTGGTGGTGTGCGATAATGGGCGAAATCTCGTTGTAGCTCTGGGACTAGCCGGTTTAACGCACATCCCTTGCTTGGCGCATGTGCTGCATTTAGTGGTGCAGAAGTTCATTCACAACTACCCCGACATGTCAGAGCTGCTGCATAAAGTGCGGGCCATCTGTTCGTGCTTCCGGCGTTCACATCCTGCCGCTGCTCGCCTGTCTGCGCTACAGCGTAACTTCGGCCTTCCCGCTCACCGCCTCATATGCGACGTGCCCACCAGGTGGAACTCCACCTTGCACATGCTGGACAGACTGTGCGAGCAGCAGCAGGCCATAGTGGAGTTTCAGCTGCAGCACGCACGGGTCAGTCGCACTGCGGAACAGCACCACTTCACCACCAATGACTGGGCCTCCATGCGAGATGCGAGACCTGTGTGCCCTGTTGCGCTGTTTCGAGTATTCCACCAACATGGCCAGTGGCGATGACACCGTTATCAGCGTTACAATACCACTTCTATGTCTCCTTGAGAAAACACTTAGGGCGATGATGGAAGAGGAGGTGGCCCAGGAGGAGGAGGAGGAAGAGGGGTCATTTTTAGCACTTTCAGGCCAGTCTCTTAGAAGTGACTTAGAGGGAGGTTTTTTGCAACAGCAGAGGCCAGGTACAAATGTGGCCAGCCAGGGCCCACTACTGAAGGACGAGGAGGACGAGGAGGTGGAGGAGGATGAGGAGGAAGCATGGTCACAGCGGGGTGGCACCCAACGCAGCTCGGGCCCATCACTGGTGCGTGGCTGGGGGGAAACGCAGGACGATGACAATACGCCTCCCACAGAGGACAGCTTGTCCTTACCCCTGGGCAGCCTGGCACACATGAGCGACTACATGCTGCAGTGCCTGTGCAACGACAGCAGAGTTGCCCACATTTTAACATGTGCGGACTACTGGGTTGCCACCCTGCTGGATCCACGGTACAAAGACAATGTGCCCACCTTACTTCCTGCACTGGAGCGTGATAGGAAGATGCGCGAGTACAAGCGCACGTTGGTAGACACGCTACTGAGAGTGGTGAGTGACGTGAAGCCTGATTCTCTGCTATGACATGCAGACTGATTCTCTGCTGACATGAAGCCAGATTCTCTGTTACGGGACTTCTCTCCTTTGCCTGCGTGCCGGGGCCTAAATTTATGACAATGGACTGTTACAGTGGTGGCTGAGGTGAAGCATGATTCTCTGCTATGATATGAAGACTGATTCTCTGCTGACATGAAGCCAGATTCTCCGTTACGGGACCTCTCTCCTCTGCCTGGGTGCCGGGGCCTAAATTTATGACAATGGACTGTTACAGTGGTCGGTGACATGTAGCCAGATTCTCTGCTATGGGACCTCTCTCCAATTGATATTGGTTAATTTTTATTTATTTTATTTTTATTTTTATTCATTTCCCTATCCACATTTGTTTGCAGGTGATTTACCTACATGTTCCTGCCTTTTACAGCCCTCTAGCCCTTTCCTGGGCTGTTTTACAGCCTTTTTAGTGCCGAAAAGTTCGGGTCCCTATTGACTTCAATGGGGTTCGGGTTTGGGACGAAGTTCGGGTCGGGTTCGGATCCCGAACCCGAACTTTTCCGGGAAGTTCGGCCGAACTTCTCGAACCCGAACATCCAGGTGTTCACTCAACTCTAGTTGTAACAATTTTTTTGTGTGATTAGATTAAGACAAGGACAGACTAGTATGCTACTCTGGGTTTCTGGGCAATATATATGTTTCCTGGGGGTATTCTTTCGCAAAAGTGCCTATTATGCATACTATGTGTGTAGAGTATTATTGGAAAATACAGCTAAGCCTGTCTGATGGCAGTAGATGTAAGATGTGCTAATTTTCATAAATTTTTCCCATACACCAAGAGGAGCATTAACTGCATTAAAATTTGATCACGCCATCCCTCCCATCATTTAACCTCTCAGATGCCATGTTCAATGTTAAATTATGAGTGTTTCACACCTGAAGATACAGCATTGCTTAGCCTTTCAAACAAGCTTCCTAGCATAATTAGGAGAATAGCTAAGTGAACCTCACACGTACATCTAGCACTTTCAGAACCAAAGCCCTTTATCAGAATAAAACAGACAGAATTTGTTTTTCTAGCTGAGAGGACTTGGTCGGGACCTCCGGCTAGGTACTATTTCTATTATGGAGTTAATGTACATGATGACTATAGTAGGCTAGTCAACACTGCTTTTGGTTTCCGGGAAAATAACCAAATTAGTATGTCAAACGTCAGCAAGCATCAGAAAGAATTACCTTTCTTATCTTTATTTTTGTCAGGAAATCTAATTTGCATATCTTTGGGTTTTTGGGAAAGATATTGAAATTAATATTATTATGCAGTTTTTTAAATCCTTTTGAAAGGCAAGCCGGAATGTACATATCTTAATACATAGATCTCTCTCTTGAAATGCCTGAAATGAATAACTTAAAATTAATTTTTTTAAATCTCAATATATTGGAAAATTGGGATGAATTCTGCATCAATTTGCTGATCTCTAGTGCTCATCTATATGTGTAAATACAGTGCATTTAGAAAGTCTTCAGACACTCACTTTTTTTTGTTTACATATTACAGTATGTTGCAGCCTTGTGCTAAAATAATAAATCAAGTTTTCCCAACCAATACCCCATTATGATTATAATATTCAGAATCTTTACTCAGTTGAAGCATCTTTGGCACAAGCTACAGCCTCTAGACTTCTTGGGTACGATGTCTAGGGGCTTGTATCCTGACCACCACGCATACCCCCACTATGCTATTCTATGATAAGTATTATAGCTCTCCATTATTTTATTGTTGATGGATCTTATGCACTTTAATCTGTTATACATCTGTACATGTGGGGGAATGTTCATGTTTTAGTGGTGAGTCAGGGGGGCATGTGCACATGATTGGTCCACATGGCCCGGATTCATTGTATACAATGTTTTTAACCCATTCTTTGTTGTGTCTGTTGCTTAAAAATAAATTTGATACTTTTTTAGATGTGCGGCGCTTCATCTCGGTATTCTTTTCTTTTCCTTGAATTGCAAGGTTTGCACACCTGCCATTGTTCTTTGCTGATCCTCTCAAGTTCTGTTGGTTTAATCAGTCGGTGGACAGCTATTTTCAGGTCTCTCCAGAGATGTTCAATTGGGTTCAAGTCAGGGCTTTGGCTGGGCTAATCAAGAACATTTATAGAGGGTTTTTTTTAGCAAACCCCCTCCTGTGTTGTTTTGGCTGTGTGCTTAGGGTCATTATCTTGTTGGAAGGTTACCAATGTCCTTCTCCTCCAATTGCTTATTTTGGTCGGGTGGCCAGCTCTAGGAAGATGGAATTATATAGACTGAATCTACAGTAGGTCAATAAGATTTATTAATAAAAGTAATATCTGATACTTGAATGATAAATAAAGTATAAAAGAAAAAAGTAATAAAAAAAAAGCGTGCCGATCGCTGCCGTTCTTACTGGACCTTTTACTTGAAAGCGCTTTACTTGATATCAACAGGAGCAATATAAAATTTCGTATTGCCTGTTACTATGACATCAGATCGAATATATCCTATACGCCAGACATGTTTCGAAGACTCTGCTGTCTTCTTCCTAACTGGCTATAGCCACTGAGGAAGAAGACAGCAGTCGTTGAAACGCGTCTGGAGTATAGGATATATTCGATAACGCCAATGCGGAAGAAGACAACAGAGTCTTGGAAAAGCGTCTGGCGTATAGGATATATTTGATCTGATGTCATAATAACCGCCAATATTCAATATCGCTGCTGTTCAGTGGCGTAACTACCGGGGAAGCAGGGGAAGCAGCTGCTTTGGGGCCCCGGCAGCGTGTGTGACAGACTCAGTTTATTTTCAAGTTAGTTAAATATCGTGTTCAGGGCCCCTTCACAGCAGCTAGTATGATCTAATTTTACTGTCTGCTAAAGTCTCCTGGTCTGGGATTTGAACCCACAACCTTCAATCTAGCAGTGTATCAGTGGCAAAGCATTTACCTTCACAGCCATAAAGGCTGCATTACAACTCCTTGAAAAAATATGAGACTTCTACTGTTATAGCTGGCTAATTGTACATCTATACACATGACAGCTGCCCAAACACACCTAGCACTGCTATATCTCTATATGACAGCTGTCCCTGCACACTCAGCTCTGCTATATCTCTATATATGACAGCTGCCCCAACAAACCCAGCTCTACTACATCTATACACATGCCAGCTACCGAAACACAGCCAGCTCTGCTACATCTATACACATGACAGCTGCCCCCAACACACTCAACTCTGATACATCTCTATATATGACCGCTGCCCCAGCAAACCCAGCTCTACTACATCTATACACATGACAGATGCCCAAACACACCCAGCTCTACTACATCTATACACATGACAGCTGCACCAGCACACTCAGCTCTGCTATATCTCTATATATGACAGCTGCCCCAGCAAACCCAGCTCTACTACATCTATACACATGACAGCTGCCGAAACACAGCCAGCTCTGCTACATCTATACCAGGGATCAGCAACCTTCGGCACTCCAGCTGTTGCAAAACTACAATTCCCAGCATGCTCCATTCATTTCTGTGCAAGTTCTTAGAAGAGCAGAGCAAGTATGCATGCTGGGAGTTGTAGTTTCACAACAGCTGGAGTGCCGGAGGTTGCCTACCCCTGATCTATACACATGACAGCTGCCCCAGCACACTCAGCTCTGCTATATATCTATCTATATCTCTATATATCTAATACTTAGAGATATACAGATGTATTAGAGCTGGGTGTGCTGGAGAAGCTATCATATATAGAGATATAGCAGAGCTGAGTGTGCTGGGGGCAGCTGTCATATAGAGATATAGCAGTGTTGGGTGTGTTTGGGCAGTTGTCATGTGTATAGATGTAGCAGAGCTGGGTTTGACTGGGGCAGCTGTCATATATAGAGATATAGCAGACTGAGTGTGCTGGGACAGCTGTCATATAGAGATATAGCACTGCTGGGTGTGTTTGGGCAGCTGTCATATGCATAGATGTAGCAGAGCTGGGTTTGCTGGGGCAGCTATCATATATAGAGATATAGCAGAGCTGAGTGTGCTGGAACAGCTGTCATATAGAGATATATCTGAGATACTGCTATATCTGTATATGACAGCTGTCTCAGCACATTCAGTTCTGCTATATCTCTATATATGAGCAGCTGTCATGTGTATAGATGTACACTTAGCCAGCTATAACAGTAGAAGTCTCATATTTTTTCAGTCAGCAGCAAGGCAGCTAGTATGGTCTAGTGGTTAGCTGCTTTGCCTCTGAAGCAGAAGGTCGTGGGTTTGAATCCCAGCAGAATCTTTTCTGAAATACAAGCACTGACTCCATATATGGACATACAAGGCGGGACACGGGAAGAGGCTGCATCGCATCGCTGACATGGAGGTAAGTAGAAGTGTTTATTATTTTTTCTTTAATACCCGACTGTTACTGCCATGGGGGAGCGGGAGGCACCTGATACTGGCAGAAGCACCTGATACTGGCACCTGGGGGGAGGGGGGTTGGCATCTGATACTGGCACCTGGGGGGGAGGGGGGTTGGCACCTGATACTGGTACATGGGGGGGGAGAGAGAGTGGCACCTGATACTGGCATATGGGGGGGGGAGTGGCACCTGATACTGGCACATGGGGGGAGAGGGGTTGGCACCTGATACTGGCATATGGGGGGGAGAGAGAGTGGCACCTGATACTGGCATATGGGGGGGGAGGGACAGTGGCACCTGATACTGGCACATGGGGGGAGGGGGAGTTGGCACCTGATACTGGCACATGGGGGGGAGGGGGAGTTGGCACCTGATACTGGCACATGAGGGGGAAGAGGCACCTGATACTGGCACATGGGGGGGAGAGGGGTTGGCACCTGATACTGGCAGTAGCACCTGATACTGGCACATGGGGGAGGGGGGTTGGCATCTGATACTGGCACCTGGGGGGAGGGGGGTTGGCACCTGATACTGGTACATGGGGGGGGGAAGAGAGAGTGGCACCTGATACTGGCATATGGGGGGAGGGAGAGTGGCACCTGATACTGGCACATGGGGGGGAGAGGGGTTGGCACCTGATACTGGCATATGGGGGGGGGAGAGAGTGGCACCTGATACTGTCATATGGGGGGGAGGGACAGTGGCACCTGATACTGGCACATGGGGGGAGGGGGAGTTGGCACCTGATACTGGCACATGAGGGGGAAGAGGCACCTGATACTGGCACATGGGGGGGAGAGGGGTTGGCACCTAATACTGGCATATGGGGTGGGGGGGGGAGAGGCACTTGATACTGGCACTTTTTTTGTGTGTGGGGGGGAGATGGCACTATGATACTGGGACATGGGGGGGGGGAGAGGCACCTGATACTGGCACCTGGAGGGGGGAGGGGGGGTTGGCACTTGATACTGGCACATGGGGGGGAAGAAAGGAACCTGATACTGGCACATGGGGAGGGGAGGGAGAGAGGCACTTGATATTGGCACTTTTTTGTGGGGGGGGAGATGGCACTATGATACTGGGACATGGGGGGGGAGGAGAGAGGCACTTGATACTGGCATGTGGGGGGGGGTTGGCACTATGAAACTGGCACATGGGGGGGAGAGGCACTTAATACTGGCACTTTTTGGGGGGGGAGATGGCACTATGATAATGGGACATGGGGGGGAGAGAGAGGCACTTGATACTGGCACATGGGGGGGGGGGTTGGCACTATGATACTGGCACATGGGGGGTGGGAAGGAGAGAGGCACTTGATACTGGCACATGGGGGGAGATGGCACTATGATACTGGGACATGTGGAGGGGAGAGGCACTTGATACTGGCACATGATGGGGGGGGGGCATCTATGGGGACACTTACTGGCACATTATTGGGGGGCATTATAGGGGACACTAGGCTGGCAGCCTATCAGAAGCCGGAGACTGAGGGGCATCTACTGGGGCACTATATATGGGGCATTTTATACTGGTACATTATGGGGGGCACTAGCAGGAAGGGGGGAGAGGAGCACTATGGGGGAATTTACTGGGGGCACTATATAGGGGTATTTTTTACTGGCACATTATGGGGGCACTATGGGGACATTAGCTCAACTGGGGGCATTACAAGGGGGTATTTTTGCACTGTCACATTATAAGGAGAATTATTACTACTGGGTGGGCATTATGGTGGGCTTTATTACTCCCCCATGGTATGACCCCCTAGTAGCAGCACCGGCCTCTCCCTGCTCTGCTATCCCTCTGCCCCTTCTCCAAATCCTTATTATGAAATATTTCTCATTAGAATAAAACACATCAGCTCCGCCGAGCCCCCGGCCAAGTGTGGAAGTGGTGTCCGAGATCCCCAAGGGCCAAGCCAAGTAACTGTAAGTGTTCATGTGGAATATGTTTATGTTATACACATATAGCCTACACTGTGCCTCACAATATACAGTATGCCTCTACACTGTGCCACACAATATACAGTATACCTCTACACTGTGCCACACAATATACAGTATACCTCTACACTGTGCCCCACAATATACAGTATACCTCTACACTGTGCCCCACAATATACAGTATACCTCTACACTGTGCCCCACAATATACAGTATACCTCTACACTGTGCCCCACAATATACAGTATACCGCTACACTGTGCCACACAATATACAGTATACCTCTACACTGTGCCACACAATATACAGTATACCTCTACACTGTGCCCCACAATATACAGTATACCACTACACTGTGCCCCACAATATACAGTATACCACTACACTGTGCCCCACAATATACCTCTACACTGTGCCCCACAATATACAGTATACCTCTACACTGTGCCCCACAATATACAGTATACCTCTACACTGTGCCCCACAATATACAGTATACCTCTACACTGTGCCCCACAATATACAGTATACCACTACACTGTGCCCCACAATATACAGTATACCACTACACTGTGCCCCACAATATACAGTATACCTCTACACTGTGCCCCACAATATACAGTATACCTCTACACTGTGCCCCACAATATACAGTATACCTCTACACTGTGCCCCACAATATACAGTATACCTCTACACTGTGCCCCACAATATACAGTATACCTCTACACTGTGCCCCACAATATACAGTATACCTCTACACTGTGCCACACAATATACAGTATACCTCTACACTGTGCCCCACAATATACAGTATACCTCTACACTGTGCCCCATAATATACAGTATACCTCTACACTGTGCCACACAATATACAGTATACCTCTACACTGTGCCCCACAATATACAGTATACCTCTACACTGTGCCCCACAATATACAGTATACCTCTACACTGTGCCCCACAATATACAGTATACCTCTACACTGTGCCCCACAATATACAGTATACCACTACACTGTGCCACACAATATACAGTATACCTCTACACTGTGCCCCACAATATACAGTATACCTCTACACTGTGCCCCACAATATACAGTATACCTCTACACTGTGCCACACAATATACAGTATACCTCTACACTGTGCCCCACAATATACAGTATACCTCTACACTGTGCCCCACAATATACAGTATACCTCTACACTGTGCCCCACAATATACAGTATACCTCTACACTGTGCCACACAATATACAGTATACCGCTACACTGTGCCCCACAATATACAGTATACCTCTACACTGTGCCCCAGAATATACAGTATACCTCTACACTGTGCCCCAGAATATACAGTATACCTCTACACTGTGCCCCATAATATACAGTATACCTCTACACTGTGCCACACAATATACAGTATACCTCTACACTGTGCCCCACAATATACAGTATACCTCTACACTGTGCCACACAATATACAGTATACCGCTACACGGTGCCACACAATATACAGTATACCTCTACACTGTGCCACACAATATACAGTATACCTCTACACTGTGCCCCACAATATACAGTATACCTCTACACTGTGCCCCACAATATACAGTATACCGCTACTCTGTGCACCACAATATACAGTATACCGCTACACTGTGCCCCGCAATATACAGTATACCGCTACACTGTGCCACGCAATATACAGTATACCGCTACACTGTGCCACACAATATACAGTATACCTCTACACTGTGCCCCATAATATACAGTATACCGCTACACTGTGCCACACAATATACAGTATACCGCTACACTGTGCCACACAATATACAGTATACCTCTACACTGTGCCTCACAATGTACAGTATACCTCTATATTGTGCCCCACAATATACAGTATACCTCTACACTGTGCCACACAATATACAGTATACCTCTACACTGTGCCCCACAATATACAGTATACCGCTACACTGTGCCACACAATATACAGTATACCTCTACACTGTGCCCCACAATGTACAGTATACCTCTATATTGTGCCCCACAATATACAGTATACCTCTACACTGTGCCCCACAATATACAGTATACCGCTACACTGTGCCACACAATATACAGTATACCTCTACACTGTGCCACGCAATATACTGTATACCTCTACACTGTGCCACACAATATACAGTATACCGCTACACTGTGCCACACAATATACAGTATACCGCTACACTGTGCCAAAGGAGTGGGGTTTACACAGGAGGAGGGAGATGCGAAGCGCGCTGAGGGGGGCCCTTACAAATATTTGCTGTGGGGCCCAGTCACTTCTAGTTACGCCCCTGCTGCTGTTGATATCAAGTAAAGCGCTTTCAAGGAAATTGTCCAGTAAGAACGGCAGCGATCGGCACGCTACAGGAAGCCAGCCCTGCTCCATTACCTGTGCAGGCATAACCGGAGACACGAGGGACGCTAAAGACACATAGGTGGCTACACCACAAGCCGAGAATCTGGGTTCGCTAAAGAGGAGTAGTTAGATACAGCAGTGCCCCGACCACCAGGCACAGCGGACTGCATCTGCTACACATTTTCTGCAACTGCATTTTTGCTATTGAACTTTACATCCAGATTGCAGCAATATATGAATATTAGTCAATAGGAATTATTAAGTTGATAACTAACGTGGTAATCAGCAACATCTAACCAAAAAGCTACACTCTCCAGAAAGACCCTAAATGAAAGTGTATCTTCACTGTGAATACAATCTTTACAATTGGTAGCGCTCACACATCACTACCCTGATCACCTCTCTTGACCTATTCATATATTAGCACACTTCAACTCTAGAGATATTCAATAGCCCTGCATTTTTTTTGCATTTTTCTTTTTTATACTTTACATTCTTGTCATTTTCACAATTTTTTTTCTGCTTTTGCACTTGTTTTTGAATACATTAACTATACCTATCACCGTTTCAGGTCACAATCTGAGCTGTGTATCAGCCAATTTACTCATTATTGGTATGAGGAAAGCTGTTTACGATACCACAGCTACTACCCACATGGATCTTTGAGATGTTACACAATACTTGAACGAACTTTGACTTTATTTTGGGAACTTTATTTCAGGCTCTCTTACAGCTTACCAGCTGACCTCCGCACAGTATCACTCCATACTTGGAACATTTTATTGAATATTTACAGTGCTGCTATTTTTTTTATATGTTTATATATACACACTAATATATATTATATTTGTGGTCATGGCTACGGCCAAGACATATCCGAAGAACCCTAGGGAGAGAAACAACGGAACCAATCTAACCCAGCTAGGCGTGTTTTAGCTAACTTGACTAATTGGCTTGTTGTGTGCCCTAAGCCATGATCGTGGGTAGGCCTATAAGTGGGCAAAAAACAAGCCAAGTAGGGTAGAAAAGGAACTTGAATGGCATGTGCAAACTAATCCCCAAGCCAACTGAAAGGCGTCAGGGATCTAGAGCGAAAATTCGGGGTGTATGAGGCAAGACCAGAAGGAGACCTAAAATCCATCTTGTGGATAACAAGGCCAGAGACATGATGCTCAATATTGCGGATACTGCCGCAAAGTGGAATGGAGG